>NC_079217.1:5899726-5952226 GCF_029633865.1 Lampris incognitus
AAACAAGTCGTCATAAAATGGGGGCGACCGCGGAACAAGAGACGGAAGTGGGGACGTCCACTCCGATTTTGGCTGTCGTGTTGCTGAGCTGCCACACACACACCACACACACACACACACACACACACACAGTATGCGTAATGGAGCGCTCTCAGCGCGGCAGCCTCGTCTAATGAGATTCAGTCCGGCTGGCAGAAGGGAAAGCGATGGCGGTGTCGGAGGGCTGCTGACGTAGCGCAAAGGGAGACGGGCCTTGTCACGCGTGGACGCCGGCTGAGCCCCGTGTCAGCAGGCCTTCGATCAGTGGCGCCGCGAGTTGTGCAGGACAAGTGGAGGTTTTGCGTCACCGTCCCCTGTCTGTTTCTATGCGGCGTCTGTCCCGGCTGCTCTTGCTCGGACTCGTCGGTGCGAGCGGCGGACGCCTCGTTAGAGAAGGCCGCCAGGCAGCGCCGCCCGCCGCCGCTGCTGCTGCTGCAGGGGAATCGATGGTGGCGGATGGATGTTTTCAGATTAGTTAGGCTCTGGTTACAGTCCACATCTCGTCTTTAGAATACAAGTAGCACAGTGTTGCCCCGGGGAAGGGACTCGTGTATGCGAGCAGCTTCTCGGATCGGGTGAGTCCATCAACCCGGGTAGCAGAGGGACCGGGACGCCTCGGCGAGTCTCGTTGCAGGAGACACGAGGCAGTGGTACGGGACTCTGTGGAAGGAAACACCGTGGGGGTTGGGGCGTGCGGGTTGGTGTTCTGTTCCGTTGCCTGCCAGCCCGGGGGGTCGCCGTTCGAATCCCCGTGCTACCACCGGCTTCGTCGGGCGTCCCTACAGACACAATTGGCCGTGTCTGTGGGTTTTCCCGATGTGTCCTGGTGGCTGCACTAGCGCCTCCTCTGGTCAGTCAGGGCATCTGTTCAAGAGGTGGGGGGGGGGACCTGGGGGAATAGTGTGATCCTCCCACGCGCTACGCCCCCCTGGTGAAACTCCTCACTGTCAGGTGAAAAGAAGCTGTGTCGGAGGAGGCGTGTGGTAGTCTGCAGCCCTCCTCGGCTCGGCGGAGGGGGTGGAGCAGCGACCGGGGGGCGGCTCGGAAGAGTGGGGTAATTGGCCGGATGCAAGGGGGAAAAAAGGGGGAAAGAAAACACCATGGAGTCGCATTCAAAACAGGCACGTTTCTCAGCGTCCCGGTGAAAGGGTTCTGTCGGTCTGTGGCGGTGTCCTCGCTGCTCCGGTGTCCGGTGTCCTCGCTGCTCCGGTGTCTGGTGTCCTCTAGCGTGTCCGGTGTCCGGTGTCCTCGCTGCTCCGGTGTCCTCGCTGCTCCGAGTGTCCGGTGTCCTCGCGTGTCCGGTGTCCGGTGTCCTCGCTGCTCCGGTGTCCTCGCTGCTCCGGTGTCCGGTGTCCTCGCTGCTCCGGTGTCTGGTGTCCTCGCTGCCTCCGGTGTCCGGTGTCCTCGCTGCTCCGGTGTCCGGTGTCCTCGCTGCTTCCGGTGTCCGGTGTCCTCGCTGCTCTGGTGTCCGGTGTCCTCGCTGCTCCGGTGTCCGGTGTCCTCGCTGCTCTGGTGTACCGGTGTCCTCGCCTGCTCCGGTGTCCGGTGTCCTCGCTGCTCCGGTGTCCTCGCTGCTCCGGTGTCCGGTGTCCTCGCGTGTCCGGTGTCCTCGCTGCTCCGGTGTCCGGTGTCCTCGCTGCTCCGGTGTCCCGGTGTCCTCGCTGCTCCGGTGTCCGGTGTCCCTCGCGTGTCCGGTGTCCGGTGTCCTCGCTGCTCCGGTGTCCGGTGTCCTCGCTGCTCCGGTGTCTGGTGTCCTCGCTGCTCCGGTGTCCGGTGGTCCTCGCTGCTCCGGTGTCCGGTGTCCTCGCTGCTCCGGTGTCCTCGCTGCTCCGGTGTCCGGTGTCCCTCGCTGCTCCGGTGTCTGGTGTCCTCGCTGCTCTGGTGTCTGGTGTCCTCGCTGCTCCGGTGTCCTCGCTGCTCCGGTGTCTGGTGTCCTCGCTGCTCCGGTGTCCTCGCTGCTCCGGTGTCCGGTGTCCTCGCTGCTCCGGTGTCCGGTGTCCTCGCTGCTCCGGTGTCCCGGTGTCCTCGCGTGTCCGGTGTCCTCGCTGCTCCGGTGTCCTCGCTGCTCCGGTGTCCTCGCGTGTCCGGTGTGCGGTGTCCTCGCTGCTCCGGTGTCCGGTTCCTCGCGTGTCCGGTGTCCGGTGTCCTCGCTGCTCCGGTGTCCTTGCGTGTCCGGTGTCCTCGCTGCTCCGGTGTCCGGTGTCCTCGCTGCTCCGGTGTCCTCGCGTGTCCAGTGTCCTCGCTGCTCCGGTGTCCGGCTGTCCTCGCTGCTCCGGTGTCCGGTGTCCTCGCGTGTCCGGTGTCCTCCGCGTGTCCGGTGTGCGGTGTCCTCGCTGCTCCGGTGGTCCGGTGTCCTCGCGTGTCCGGTGTCCGGTGTCCTCGCTGCTCCGGTGTCTGGTGTCCTCGCTGCTCCGGTGTCCGGTGTCCTCGCGTGTCCGGTGTCCTCGCGTGTCCGGTGTCCGGTGTCCTCGCAGCTCCGGTGTCCGGTGTCCTCACGTGTCCGGTGTCCTCAGCGTGTCCAGTGTGCGGTGTCCTCGCTGCTCCGGTGTCCGGTGTCCTCGCGTGTCCGGTGTCCTCGCTGCTCCGGTGTCCGGTGTCCTCGCGTGTCCGGTGTCCTCGCGTGTCCGGTGTCCGGTGTCCTCGCTGCTCCCGGTGTCGGCTGTCCTCGCTGCTCCGGTGTCCGGTGTCCTCGCTGCTCGGTGTCCGGTGTCCTCGCTGCTCCGGTGTCCTCGCGTGTCCAGTGTCCTCGCTGCTCCGGTGTCCGGTGTCCTCGCGTGTCCGGTGTCCTCGCGTGTCCAGTGTCTGGTGTCCTCGCTGCTCCGGTGTCCTCGCTGCTCCGGTGTCCGGTGTCCTCGCGTGTCCGGTGTCCTCGCGTGTCAGTGTCTGGTGTCCTCGCTGCTCCGGTGTCCTCAGCGTGTCCGGTGTCCTCGCGAGGTCCGGTGTGCGGTGTCCTCGCTGCTCCGGTGTCCTCGCGTGTCCGGTGTCCGGTGTCCTCGCTGCTCCGGTGTCCGGTGTCCTCGCTGCTCCGGTGTCTGGTGTCCTCGCGTGTCCGGTGTCCTCGCGTGTCCGGTGTCCTCGCTGCTCCGGTGTCCAGTGTCCTCGCGTGTCCGGTGTCCTCTCGCGTGTCCGGTGTCCTCGCGTGTCCGGTGTCCAGTGTCCTCGCTGCTCCGGTGTCCCGGTGTCCTCGCTGCTCCGGTGTCCAGTGTCCTCGCGTGTCCGGTGTCCTCGCGTGTCCGGTGTCCTCGCTTGTCCGGTGCGGGGTTTCAGATTAATGCGCCGTTGATACAGGCTGATGGAAACGTGTCGCTCTAACAATCGAACCGTTGATCGATCGCACAACGCCGCATCTCGGAGACCGTCTGCAGACGGCAAGGAAGGCGTCTGTCCTCACCCGGTGGCGTTGGCGCGTGGCGAGCAGGTTACAGCTGTGCACAGGTGTGCCCCAAGGGAGGGACGAGAGCACAACAGAACCTTAACGACCCCTGCCACATCATTTAGACCGGCCGTGTAACCTTTTGGCACTTGCTGAGACGCCTTACCACAATGAGAATGAGCTCATTAGTGTTGTGTGTTTGTGTGTGTGTGAGTCCAGACAAATGAGACATTCTTCCGGGGGCAATTTGTGCGGGTTTAATTTGATTTTTACTCCATGGAGGCCAGAGCGGACGGAGCTCTCGTCGCTCAGTGTGTGTCCTCCTGCCCGGTGGTTTGGGTTTCGTCACAAACCGTCACTACACAACATGGGGCGAGCTTATCAGATTACTTGTGTGACGCTGTTATTACAAACTAGCAGCGCTGATTCATACGGATGTGGCCGGGGCCGGTCAACTGCCCCGCCACCGCAATATGTCATCCCGTTCCTCCACTTCTACCCTTTTCCGTCTTATCATCTGTCTCTCTCTCTCTCTCTCTCTCTCTCTCCCCCCCGCCTCTCTCTCTCCCCCTCTCTAGGGGAGAGTATCCACAGCAACATCGATGTTTTTTGGAGGTGAGTCGAGTCCCAGGGGTCCGTTGTCTCAGCCCTCGCTCGACGCCAAGACTGACGGAGGCGGGGACGGAAGGAGGAGATGGAGGAGGAGAGGGGCGCAGGGCCAGCTTGACCAGCGTGGACAGCCAAACATCGGTTTGCTCGGAGGGCAAGCTGGGCAGCACCATAGCCAACAGTGAGTGGGAGGGAGAGAGAGGGGGATGGGTAGTGATCATTCTTAATTTGGAATTTGGTTATCTCTACTAGATCAATCCGAGGCCATGGGGTTTCACGGCTTGTACGTTCGCCTCAGATTTCCCCATTAAAAGGGTGTCTGGGTGGCGTAGCAGTCTAGTCCGTTGCCTACCAACATAGGGATCACGCGTTCGAATCCCCGTGTTACCTCCGGCTTGGTCGGGCATCCCTGCAAGCACAATTGGTGGTGTTTGCGGGCGGGAAGCCAGATGTGGGTATGTGTCCTGGTCGCTGCACTAGTGCCTCCTCTGGTCAGTTGGGGCAGTGGTTCTCCACCTTTTTGGGGTCCTGGACCCCCTGCGTATTTTTGATCTACCCTGAGGACCCCTCCACCTGATCTTGAGGGAGGGGGGTGCAATTTGACAGAAACAGTAGAAACTGCATTTTAAATTGCATTTTGCATTTATTCACTCTTTGGGGCAAAAATAAGAGCTTTCAGTTGTAACTTAGATATAGTTAACAAAACAGAATTCTTATGCAGTAACTTTCAGATATATGTAACAAAACAGACTATGTATTCAGTAACTTTCAGATATATGTAACAACAGAATATGTATTCAGTAACTTTCAGATATATGTAACAAAACAGAATTCTTATGCAGTAACTTTCAGATATATGTAACAAAACAGAATATGTATTCAATAACTTTCATATATATGTAACAAAACAGAATATGTATTCAGTAACTTTCAGATATATGTAACAAACCAGAATATGTATTCAGTAACTTTCAGATATATGTAACAAAACAGAATATGTATTCAGTAACTTTCAGATATATGTAACAAAACAGAATAAGTATTCAGTAACTTTCAGATATATGTAACAAACCAGAATATGTATTCAGTAACTTTCAGATATATGTAACAAACCAGAATATGTATTCAGTAACTTTCAGATATATGTAACAAAACAGAATATGTATTCAGTAACTTTCAGATATATGTAACAAAACAGAATAAGTATTCGGTAACTTTCAGATATATGTAACAAAACAGAATATGTATTCAGTAACTTTCAGATATATGTAACAAAACAGAATATGTATGCAGTAACTTTCAGATATATGTAACAACACAGAATATGTATTCAGTAACTTTCAGATATATGTAACCAAACAGAATATGTATTCAGTAACTTTCAGATATATGTAACAAACCAGAATATGTATTCAGTAACTTTCAGATATATGTAACAACACAGAATATGTATTCAGTAACTTTCAGATATATGTAACAAAACAGAATAAGTATTCAGTAACTTTCAGATATATGTAACAAAACAGAATATGTATTCAGTAACTTTCAGATATATGTAACAAAACAGAATATGTATGCAGTAACTTTCAGATATATGTAACAACACAGAATATGTATTCAGTAACTTTCAGATATATGTAACCAAACAGAATATGTATTCAGTAACTTTCAGATATATGTAACAAAACAGAATATGTATTCAGTAACTTTCAGATATATGTAACAAAACAGAATATGTATTCAGTAACTTTCAGGTATATGTAACAAAACAGAATATGTATTCAGTAACTTTCAGATATATGTAACAGCACAAAATATGTATTCAGTAACTTTCAGATATATGTAACAAAACAGAATATGTATTCAGTAACTTTCAGATATATGTAACAAAACAGAATATGTATTCAGTAACTTTCAGATATATGTAACAACACAGAATATGTATTCAGTAACTTTCAGATATATGTAACAACACAGAATATGTATTCAGTAACTTTCAGATATATGTAACAAAACAGAATATGTATTCAGTAACTTTCAGATAGATGTAACAAAACAGAATATGTATTCAGCAACTTTCATATATATGTAACAAAACAGAATATGTATTCAGTAACTTTCAGATATATGTAACAAACCAGAATATGTATTCAGTAACTTTCAGATATATGTAACAAACCAGAATATGTATTCAGTAACTTTCAGATATATGTAACAAAACAGAATATGTATTCAGTAACTTTCAGATATATGTAACAAAACAGAATAAGTATTCGGTAACTTTCAGATATATGTAACAAAACAGAATATGTATTCAGTAACTTTCAGATATATGTAACAAAACAGAATATGTATGCAGTAACTTTCAGATATATGTAACAACACAGAATATGTATTCAGTAACTTTCAGATATATGTAACCAAACAGAATATGTATTCAGTAACTTTCAGATATATGTAACAAACCAGAATATGTATTCAGTAACTTTCAGATATATGTAACAACACAGAATATGTATTCAGTAACTTTCAGATATATGTAACAAAACAGAATAAGTATTCAGTAACTTTCAGATATATGTAACAAAACAGAATATGTATTCAGTAACTTTCAGATATATGTAACAAAACAGAATATGTATGCAGTAACTTTCAGATATATGTAACAACACAGAATATGTATTCAGTAACTTTCAGATATATGTAACCAAACAGAATATGTATTCAGTAACTTTCAGATATATGTAACAAAACAGAATATGTATTCAGTAACTTTCAGATATATGTAACAAAACAGAATATGTATTCAGTAACTTTCAGGTATATGTAACAAAACAGAATATGTATTCAGTAACTTTCAGATATATGTAACAGCACAAAATATGTATTCAGTAACTTTCAGATATATGTAACAAAACAGAATATGTATTCAGTAACTTTCAGATATATGTAACAAAACAGAATATGTATTCAGTAACTTTCAGATATATGTAACAACACAGAATATGTATTCAGTAACTTTCAGATATATGTAACAACACAGAATATGTATTCAGTAACTTTCAGATATATGTAACAAAACAGAATATGTATTCAGTAACTTTCAGATATATGTAACAAAACAGAATAAGTATTCAGTAACTTTCAGATATATGTAACAAAACAGAATATGTATTCAGTAACTTTCAGATATATGTAACAAAACAGAATATGTATGCAGTAACTTTCAGATATATGTAACAACACAGAATATGTATTCAGTAACTTTCAGATATATGTAACCAAACAGAATATGTATTCAGTAACTTTCAGATATATGTAACAAAACAGAATATGTATTCAGTAACTTTCAGATATATGTAACAAAACAGAATATGTATTCAGTAACTTTCAGGTATATGTAACAAAACAGAATATGTATTCAGTAACTTTCAGATATATGTAACAGCACAAAATATGTATTCAGTAACTTTCAGATATATGTAACAAAACAGAATATGTATTCAGTAACTTTCAGATATATGTAACAAAACAGAATATGTATTCAGTAACTTTCAGATATATGTAACAACACAGAATATGTATTCAGTAACTTTCAGATATATGTAACAACACAGAATATGTATTCAGTAACTTTCAGATATATGTAACAAAACAGAATATGTATTCAGTAACTTTCAGATAGATGTAACAAAACAGAATATGTATTCAGCAACTTTCATATATATGTAACAAAACAGAATATGTATTCAGTAACTTTCAGATAGATGTAACTAAACAGAATATGTATTCAGTAACTTTCAGATATATGTAACAAAACAGAATATGTATTCAGTAACTTTCAGATATATGTAACAAAACAGAATATGTATTCAGTAACTTTCAGATATATGTAACAACAGAATTTTTATGCAGTAACTTCTAACAATGCAAACGGGAGCGAGATCTCTTATTAAAATACAATAAATTACACTTGTGAAACAGATGTAATTAGAGAAAAAAGTCCTGTTACCCTTTATAGTTTAGGTAGATAAAGGTCTCAGTCACATTTGAGTAAAATAATCCTATTTCTATAAATGTCACAGGATCTTTTTTTTAAAGATATTTTATTTTCACGGACCCCTTGCAATCACACCACCGACCACTAGGGGTCCGCGGACCCCCGGTTGAGAAACACTGAGTTGGGGCACCTGTTTTTGGGGGGGGGGGAACAGGGGGGGTCTAGCATGATCCTCCCCCTGGTGAAACCCCTCACTGTCAGGTGAAAAGAAGCGGCTGGCGACTCCACATGTATGGGAGGAGGCATGTGGTAGTCTGAAGCCCTCCCCGGATCGGCAGAGGGGTTGGAGCAGCGACCGGTACGGCTCGGAAGAGTGGGGTAATTGGCCGGATACAACTGGGGAGGAAAGGGGGGGAAATTCCAAAAGAAAAAGATTTCCCATGAATGGAATTTGACTGGAACGGGATGAATTCAAGCAGCCCCTTGAAATAATTCAAAACATCACTTGCAACCTTTGTGTGTGTGTGTGTGTGTGTGTGTGTGTGTGTGTGTGTGTGTGTGTGTGTGTGTGTGTGTGTGTGTTTACGTATAACAGTCTCCAGTAGCTGGTGGGGCTCAAAGCGCCTGGACTACGCTCTTTACTGCCCCGATGTGCTGACTGCCTTCCCCACGGTGGCTCTGCCTCACCTTTTCCATGCGTCCTACTGGGAGTCCACTGATGTGGCAGCCTTCGTTCTCCGACAGGTAGGCAAGCCTCGCGGTTGACGCCCGTTATTTCCCATGAGCACGGAGGACTAACCGCACAATGTAAGGGTGTCAGATTTCCAACGCACTAGTTGCAAATGGAGATGAAGTATCTTGAACGTCTGCTGGCCGGCAGCCATACCAGCATGTACCCTGGCCCCGCTGAATGACAGAAGCTGAGCAGGTATGGGCTTGGCTAGTACTTGGAGGGGAGACCTTCTGGTTTTGGCGGCACGGTGGCCCGGTGGTTAGCGCTGTTGCCTCACAGCAAGAAGGTTCTGGGTTTGAACCCCAGGCCGTCCCGGGTCCCGTCTGTGTGGAGTTTGCAGGTTCTCCCCGGGTCTGCGTGGGTTTCCTCCGGGTGCTCCGGTTTCCCCCCCACCATCAGAAAGACATGCATGTTCAGGTTAATACTCCTGCCTGTGCCCCTGAGCAAGGCAATGGAAAGAAGAACTGCAGTTGGTCCCCGGGCACTGCAGCTGCTCCTATACAATAGGATAGGTTAAATGCAGAAGACAAATGTCATTGTAACCAACGACAAAAATGAAGTGGCTTTCCAACGCGGGGATCGCCAGTTTGAATCCCCGTGTTACCGCCGGCTTGGTCGGGCGTCCCTACCTGTGTGCGGGTGGGAAGCCGGATGTGAGTTTGTGTCCTGGTCGCTGCACTAGCACCGCCTCTGGTCAGTCGGGGCGCCTGTCTGGGGGTGGGGGACTGGGGGGGAATAGCGTGATCCGCCCACGCGCTACGTCCCCCTGGCGAAACTCCTCACTGTCAGGTGAAAAGGAGGTGGCTGGCGACTCCACACGTATCGGAGGAGGCATGTGGTAGTCTGCAGCCCTCCCTGGTTCGGCAGAGGGGGTGGAGCAGCGACCGGTACGGCTCGGAGGGGTGGAGTAATTGGCCAAGTACAGTTGGGGGGAGGAAAGGGGGGGAGGGGAAGTGGCTTTGTTTCTTACTTCTAAATTGTGTAATATCTGCCATCTGCTGGACATTGTGATGTAAAGCGCCATCCGACACCTTGAGTACATGCTGAGTTAGCAGGGTACTGATACAGCAGTTAACCCGAGTGTACCAGCGCATTTGAGAATGTATTAGATGCTCTTCAGACCACCGCCATTCTGTTGACTCCGTCATCGGAGGGTGTGGCTCGCCGAGCGGCGAGGACAGCAGTCTTTTCCCAGAGCAGCTGCAGCCTTCATGTTGTGTGTGGGGGAAATGTGAGAGGACTAGGGAAAGCACGCAGGAAATAAGGCGTGTTATTGCTACCACTGGGAGCTAATAAACCTGCCGGTCTTTAGCTCAGATCGGTGGGTTTAACGGATCCGGTCAACAACAGCGCGTCATAAAAACACACCCCATTCGCTCGGGCCTGCACAGCACCAAACCTCTTTGTAGTGTGTATTTGCAGAAATTTGCATTGTTTAAAAACAGTCCAGTTGGGTTTGGGGGCGTCCGGGTAGCGTAGCGGTCTATTCCGTTGCCTACCAACACAGGGATCGCCAGTTTGAATCCCCGTGTTACCTCCGGCTTGGTCGGGCGTCCCTACAGACACAATTGGCCGTGTCTGTGGGTGAGAAGCCGGATGTGGGTTTGTGTCCTGGTCGCTGCACTAGCGCCTCCTCTGGTGTGGGGGGGGGCAGCGTGATCCTCCCACGTGTTCCGTCCCCCTGGTGAAACTCCTCACTGTCAGGTGAAAAGAAGTGGCTGGTGACTCCACATGTATCGGAGGAGACATGTGGTAGTCTGCAGCCCTCCCCGGATCGGCAGGGGGGGGGGTGGAGCAGCGACCAGGATGGCTCGGAAGAGTGGGGTAATTGGCGAAGTACAGTTGGGGAGAAAAATGGGAAGGGGGGGTAAATAAATAAATAGAAATAGTCCTATTGAATGTGGTTTTATGTCGTCCCAGTTTCTGAAAAGTTCACTTTTACAAGTTTAATGTTAATGGGGGGGGGTTTAGGGGGCGGGGGGCTGGTTTCTTGAGATACTGCCCAGGCCACCTATTGATCGTGTGTGAAATGGTAAGAATCACTTGTCTCAGGTGGAGAGCTGATGTTATTATCACGCTGCCTTTATGTCCTTCCTGTGCTGGTAACGAGTCTCAGTCCTCCCAACGAACAAACTCTTAACAGTCGTGATCTACTGTCCCCAAACGTGACCACTTTGTTTCATCTTCGGATACTACGTAGCAGCTTCACCGGTATGAGTGTTCAGGGTTTTTGTTTCTTGATGTGGATTGTGTTTTTTATTGTGTATGAATCACAGGAAGTGCATCAAGTGTTTGAATGTAGACCCCAGACGAGGCTGTACTGGATGTGTGTGTGTGTGTGTGTGTGTGTGTGTGTGTGTGTGTATTCATATGTCTAAATTTGTGTTTATTTTGTATTTCTTGCATGTGTGTGTGTGTGTGTGTGTGCGTGTGTGTGCATATGTGTGCGTGTTTGTGTGTGACAGCTCATGCGCTGTGACTGCGTAAAGACCCAGGAAGCCGACAGCTTGGACTCCGCACCCTTCTCCCCCTCCAGCCCACGGGAGAAGTGGCTTCGGAGGAGGACACACGTCAAGCTGCGGGTGAGGAGGCGTCATTACTTATTCATGGACGATAAAGGACGCGTCACTCCGAGGGATTACACAGCGACTAGTGTTGTGCTAACTGAGGAGGGAATTTATAGCCTTCAGAATGAAATTAGCTGTTCAACAAGCTGAGAGAGGTTCTGTCAGAGAAGAAACACACACACACACACACACACACACACACACACACAGTGCAATGAAAATGTTTCTCAGCTTCTAACATACTGACCTTGTGCACAAATTGAAAAGTATTGTGATCCCAAACTGTCAAGGTCGCGTGATGTTTTAACACTATGGGGTGTGTGGAGATGGCCTCCATTTCTTAAAATAACCGACACGTTGACCTTCTAGCTCTGACGAAGGCAAACCACCAAAAAAAGCCCTCCTTTTAAACGGCCTCTTCCAAAAAGCAAGCATGGCCGCCTCTCTTTCCATGCTGTGTTCGGCAGCGCGAGCTTGACTGTGCCGCAGGACTGCGTCTGTGTCTGGACCCGCAGAGCACAGGCCCTGCGTTCGATGTCAGCGTCGTCTCTGTCGCATGTCATCTCACTTTTGTGGTAGGTGTCGCCGCTAAACACGGCCGAGGATGGGCAGATCTCGAGTGTAGCCTCGATCCATGGAGAACGCGAGTTATGGCAAGAAGTTTGCTGTAAAAACCAGTACTGAAGACGGACTGTTTTTACATCTGGTTGTTTTGGGGAACGGTGCTCTGTAGCGCCTGCCAGAGGGGAGGAGTTGGAACAGGTTGTGACCCGGGTGTGATGGGTCTACAATGATGTTGCCTGCCCATTTCCTGACTCTGGGGGTGTATAAGTCCTGAATAGAGGGCAGGTTGGCACCAATGATTTTCTCTGCAGACTTAACTGTCCATTGTCGCCTGTCCCTGTCCTGTTTGGTGGCTGAACTAAACCAGACAGTAATGGCTGTGTGGAGGACAGACTGGATTATTGCAGCGTAGAACTGAATCAACAGTTTCTGAGGCAGGTTGAATTTCTTGAGCTCGAGGAGAAAGTACGTCCTCTGCTGGGCCTTTTTGATGATTGTGTCTATGTTGGATGCCCACCTTAGCTCCTGGGAGATTGTGGAACCCAGAAATCTGCAGGTTTTCACTGTTGACACCGTGTGTGTTGAGTATGGTGAGGAGGGGGGGCATTATTGGGGGGCTCCTCCTGAAGTCCACTGTCATCTCCACTGTTTTGAGGAGCGTGTTCAGTTGTTATGGACTTACCAGAGGACCAGCTGATCAACCTCCCGTCTATTTAAAGACTCCCGGATCCTGCATAAGACCTTTGATGCTTGCGTCGTCTGCAAGCTTCAGGAGTTTTAACAGACGGGTCACCTGAGGTGCAGTCATTTGTGTAGAGGGAGAAGAGTAGAGGGGAGAACACACATCCCTGGGGGGCGCCAGTGCTAATTGTCCGGGTGCTGGATGTGATTTTCCCCAGCCTCACCAGCTGTCTCCTGTCTGTCAGGAAGTTTTTAATCCACTGGCAGATGGGGGCTGGTACAGTGAGCCGGGTGAGTTTGGAGTGGAGGATATCTGGGACTGGTGTTGAACGCTGAGCTGAAATCCACAGACAGAACCCTTGCATGTGTCCCTGGGGAGTCGAGGTGCTGGAAGATGTGGTGCAATCTCGTGTTGACTGCGTCCTCCACTGACCTGTTTGGTCGGTAGGCTAACTGCAGGGGGCCTGTGATTTCCTTTAGGTGGGACCACACTTGTCTCTCGTAGGATTTCATGACCACAGACGTTAGGGCAATGGGCCTGTAGTCGTTTAATCCTGTGATACAGGGTTTCTTGGGGACCAGGGTGACAGTGGAGCTCTTGAAGCAGGAGGGGACTTCACACAGCTCAAATGATCTGTTGAAGATCAGTGTGAAAATGGGGGCCAGCTGGTCAGCACAGACTTTAAGACAGGAGGGTGACGCGTCATCCGGGCCCGGTGCCTCCCTGGCCTCCTGTCTCTGGGAGAGCTGGTGGGAATGGAAGAGCTGGCGGAAACACTTAATGACTACATTTCAGTTATACCAATGTGGACACAGTATGCACAGCGTGCATGTGCATGTTTGTGTGTTTGTGTGGCCGGTGATGTCACGACGCTGCCGTGCTGTTTTCCCGTATGGGCGCAGGGAGATCTGCCGGTGAACTGTAGCTGAGAAATAACGGCTCCAACGGGCGCATATTGAACACATTCTGGCCATGATCTCTTCATAGCAGGGGACTGAGAAGCTCTTTATGCATTTGTGTATGTGTACACTTCGCACTCAGCTGCCGTTGGATCAATCTGCTCTGGTGCCGGCAAACGATTAATTATTGACACGGTCAATCAATATGTAAATAAGACAGCAGCTGGAAATGTTTAACTGCTTCATTAGATGACAAATCCCTTAATTCTGTTTCATTAGCCAGTACGGTGTTACAATGTCCAACACTAAAAGTGGCATCATCAAAGTTATGGAGATATCCCCCCTCGATGATGTTAGTTCTTCAAACATCTGGCAACCATCACTCATTAGCAAGAGTACAGACCGCTGATTTACATCGACGAGGACCGAGTAAGAGATTCGTATCCTCAGACTACGCTGCTCATAACATCTTATTAGTGTCTCTCAGGCTCACCATGAAAACGTTCGGGTTTCAACATTTTATCTTGGAGGTATTCATCCTACCCATTTAGAGGTGATGAAAGGTACCGGGTAATCGAACAAAGAAGCTGTACAGAGAGCGAACACTCTCTTTTGGTAAGGCCCGACAATGCGTGCTCCATTAAGCTGATTGCTATGCACTTGAAATCTTGAAATGCATGGCATCCAGACAGCAAAGAATATGTGCCGTCGCATCCAAGCATTTGCCAATATGTCATCTGCTTGTCCTTGTGTGGGATAGCTCTCCATATTGCCCCCCTCCCCTTCCCCGTAATGAAAGGGAGAAAGAGTGAGGTACCTGGAGACAGGTAGTAAAATTATATCTCTCTCTCGGTTTCATTCACTCTTTCTATGTCGCTCTCTGATGTCCCCGCTTGCCTTTTTTTTTTTTTTACCCCTTTTTCTCCCCAATTGTACCCATCCAATTGTACCCATCCAATTACCCATCCAGTCCCGGTCACTGCTCCCCCCCACTCTACCAATCCAGGGAGGGCTGCAGACCACCACATGCCTCCTCCGCTACATGTGGAGTCACCAGCCGCTTCTTTTCACCTGACAGTGAGCAGTTTTGCCAGGGGGATGTAGCACGTGGGAGGATCACGCTATTCCCCCCAGTTTCCCCTCCCCCCTGAGCAGGCACCCGAACTGACCAGAGGAGGCGCTAGTGCAACAACCAGGACACAAACCCCCATCCAGCTTCCCAGCCACAGACACGGCCAATTGTGCCTGTAGGGACGCCCGACCAAGCCAGCCGTGACACAGGGATTCGAACCGGCAATCCCGTTGTGGGTAGGCAACGGAATAGACCGCCACAGTACCTGGATGCACCCCCCCCCCCGCTTGCCTTTTTGGCCAGGCTGGACCAACAGGCCAGCCCCACAAATGCAAATGTCCCCAACCAACCAGTTACACGATGGGGCCACTGGATCAGGTGACCAATGACATCACTAAAGATACACTATTTGTCGGCCGACCAGCAGTGTCACTGATAAACATGAAAGTGGGCGTTTCCCTATTAGCCGCTGCTCTTTCAAAATGAATTGCCGCAGCGGTTCCAGCTCATCCCACATTTATGGTACGATAATAAACGGAATATGTTGCTGTTCCTGCATACTGCAGAAATGCTAAGAAGAGAATATTTTGCTGCTCTCTGCACATCTGGTTACACACTGTAACAGTCCAGTATAGAGCAGAGAGAAAACATCTGGTTACACACTAACAGTCCAGCATAGAGCAGAGATAAAACATCTGGTTACACACTGTAACAGTCCAATATAGAGCAGAGAGAAAACATCTGGTTACACACTAACAGTCCAGTATAGAGCAGAGAGAAAACATCTGGTTACGCACTGTAACAGTCCAGTATAGAGCAGAGAGAAAACATCTGGTTACACACTGTAACAGTCCAGCATAGAGCAGAGAGAAAACATCTAGTTACGCACTGTAACAGTCCAGTATAGAGCAGAGAGAAAACATCTGGTTACGCACTGTAACAGTCCAGTATAGAGCAGAGAGAAAACATCTGGTTACGCACTGTAACAGTCCAGCATAGAGCAGAGAGAAAACATCTAGTTACGCACTGTAACAGTCCAGTATAGAGCAGAGAGAAAACATCTGGTTACGCACTGTAACAGTCTAGTATAGAGCAGAGAGAAAACATCTGGTTACGCACTGTAACAGTCCAGTATAGAGCAGAGGGAAAACATCTGGTTACACACTGTAACGGTCCAGTATAGAGCAGAGAGAAAACATCTGGTTACGCACTGTAACAGTCCAGTATAGAGCAGAGAGAAAACATCTGGTTACACACTGTAACGGTCCAGTATAGAGCAGAGAGAAAACATCTGGTTACACACTGTAACAGTCCAGTATAGAGCAGAGAGAAAATATCTGGTGACACACTGTAACAGTCCAGCATAGAGCAGAGAGAAAACATCTGGTTACACAATGTAACAGTCCAGCATAGAGCAGAGAGAAAACATCTGATTATACACTGTAACAGTCCAGTATAGAGCAGAGAGAAAACAGCTCTCCATCCACCGAGAGGCATGAGGGAGAGCACGCAGTTAAATCACCCCAGATAACAGTCACTCTGACGAAACACTCAGTACAGACTGAGTCTTAGAAAAATGACAGACATCCACAAGTAGAAGCAGATGAAAGAGGAGGGGCCGTTAACAGATGATTAGAATAGTTATAATTACAGTTAAATTAAGTTCACTTTCAAATCAAACATCCCAAGATATGAGTGGAAAGTACTGTTCTTGCAACAACGTTGCTTCACCAGGTCATGTGATATGCTACGTCAGTGTCACTGTAACAACAAATATTACTGGGACCGTTGGAGAAAACTGCAGGGGAACATTTCATATCCAGGAAGTCACATTATAGACACTACCGCTGACTAGCTCTGTGACAAATTGGCCACGGTTTCGAACACTGACCACGCACAGTCCGGCCGCGCACCTAGTCTTGTTTCTCTTTCTCTCCACGCACAGAACGTCACCGCCAATCACCGGGTCAATGACGTCATTGCCACCGAGGAAGGACCTCAGACTCTGGTTGGTCGGTTCATGTACGGGCCCTTGGACATGGTAACGCTGACTGGAGAAAAGGTTTCCGCCTTACGATCATCACATTCAGTGTCTCCACACACGAGTCAAATTATGTAAATGCCCCAGTGAACTGTAAACTTTTACATAAGTCACTTACATTAAGCTGCTGTGTCCCTCTCAGGTAGACATCTTTCTGATGACCCAGCCGCCGTCTGGACGCTGGGTGCACTTCGACACGGAGGTGACGAACAGCAGTGGCCGAGTCAACTATACCGTTCCCAAGAGCAAGAAACTGTCCCTGGGCGTCTACCCCATTAAAATGGTGGTCAAGTAAGCAAACTGCCTCCGGTTCCCCGTGTGGTGGGCATCAACCCCACCACCCCCACAGAGAACCTCGTGTTATTAAATGTTAATAACCTTGGTATGGCCGTCGTAGCATTGACAGCTGTACACTGAGAGCAGAGTTGTTGAATTAGGCTACATATCTCTACCGTCACTTTAGTGTGTTGGTGTGAGAGAGCGCTTTTTTCCCGCCGGAAACATACCTTAAATTCTCAAATAGCACCCAGGGGCATCTATTTACCTCAGACGAAGAGAGGAACCAGCCCTTTATTTGAGATGGGTTATTGTTAGAGAGGAGCCATTATTTTTTATTTGTCCTTTTTTCAGTAGTGTATTTAATAAAATGTATGCGCTGTCATGTTTAAATTGCTGTTTAGTCACATGAATGATAATTTATCACTGCAGAAAAACTGCGGCTTTCAGCTTTTAAAATGTGAAAGCTGGAGCAACAGAGTACCGAGTACAGCGTGACTGGGGGTTTGTATTGCTGTAGTTGATGCTGTGAACACAGCATCGGGACCGTTCCGTCATCTGTGATGGGTTTTATTTATTTATTTATTTTTAATCCCGCTTTAATTTGGGAACGACCTTTATTTGCCAGAACAAGCTGCACCCCTGGCTGGTTTTTGAGATGGGCCATTATTCGAAATCCGGCTTTTATTGAAGAATTGACAGCGTAAAGAACAGCCTGAGGTTGTCTGTACTGTGAGTTACGGACGTGCGGTGGGATCCAGCTCTCGTTCTTCACGGTTTATTTCTCTCTCTTTCTCCCTCCTTGTCTGTCTCACCCGCTTTGCATCACTCTCATTTTCCCTGCTTCAAATTCTCTATTTTTCCTCTCTCCAACCAACGTGCTCTCTCCTCCTCTCTTCTTCTGTTCTCTGCTCTTCCTCCTCCTCCTCCGCTTCCTTCCTCCCCCTGCCTGTCTTTCTCTCTCGCTCTTGTCAATGTTATTTTTCTGCCTTGCTCTCTCTCCCTCTCTCTCCCTGGCTCTTTCTCGGTCTTCCTGTTTGGGTGTCTTTTTTTCCTCTCTCTGCCCCCCTCCCCATCGTCCTCACCGTTCTTTCTTCAGGGGGGACCAGACGAGTGCGGAGGGCTACCTGACGGTGCTGCCGTGGGGTATGGAGTGTGTGGTGTTCAGCATTGATGGCTCTTTCGCAGCCAGTGTCTCCATCATGGGCAGTGACCCCAAGGTGCGACCTGGAGCTGTGGACGTTGTCAGGTAACTGTGTAATTGCGTATTTCAGTGTACATGCTTGTGTGTGTGTGTGTGTGTGTGTACAGGCGGTCAACAGAGTTTTCACTCTGTTGAGCTGATGTAGTCTCCCGGAGTCTCGCTGTGTGTGTGTGTGTGTGTGTGTGTATTTTTTTCTTCTAACCTTTATCCGGCCAGAACCGGTGGTTTACTTTAGAGCAAATACACTTCTACAAGGTTGGCCACAGCAAAATGAAATTCACATCTTGACGCAGAAAGATAAAAAAAGAAAGTAATACCGGTCGTGTGTGTGTGTGTGTGTGTGTTAGTGTGTGTGCAGGGTTGTGTCAGATTACTTTGAAATGTAGTCGGTTACTTCCACTTACCTGGTGATTTTTGGAAATAGTAATGTAACCGATTGGATTACAAAAAAAAGTAATCTAAGCTGAATACTTTTGGATTGCTTTTGAATAACTTCAGAATCAAACACGGACAATATTGCCCCTTATACTAAAAAAATGGACGCAAAAGTACGTTTTCAGTGCAAATAAAATGCATTTTACATATTCAGCATTTACAGGTGGTCAACTTATAAAAACAGTGCTGGCAAGAACTACAGGTGTACTGTGTGTATTCTGCAACACGGGAGACGCTGTCTCTGCTGTGTCACTTTTTGTTACCGCTGGTTTTTAATCAAAGGCCACATGGAAGACTTTGCTCTTGTAACAGAACAGGAGCACTTATTCCAAATGTTCATTGTTTTAGAAAAGTGCTATATAAATAAAGTTATTATTATTATTATCATTAGTTTCAATTTTCATCCATCCATCGATTATCCAAGCCGCTTATCCCAATTGGAGTCACGGGATGCTGGAGCCTATCCCAGCAGTCATTGGGCGGCAGGCGGGGAGACGCCCTGGACAGGCCGCCAGCACAGGGCGCCCACACACACACATTCACACATAGGGACAATTTAGTACGGCCGATTCACCTGACCTACATGTCTTTGGACTGTGGGAGGAAACCGGAGCACCCGGAGGAAACCCACGCAGACAGGGAGAACATGCAAACTCCACACAGAGGACGATCCGGGACGACCCCCAAGTTTGGACTACCCCGGGGCCTTCTTGTTGTGAGGCGACCGCGCTAACCACTGCGCCACCATACCGCCCTTCCATTTTCAATGCAAATAAAAACCCCATTATCCATAAATCATCATTCATTCTTTAGCCACTTCCCCAGCAACACCCTCCAGCTCCTCCAGGGGGATCCCAAGGTGTTCCCAGGCCAGACTGGACATGTAGTCCCTCCAGCGAGTTCTGGGTCTACCCCGGGGTCTCCTCCCAGTTGGCCGTGCCCGGTAAACCTCCAAAGGAAGGCGCCCAGGAGGCGTCCAAATCAAATGCCCGAACCACCTCAACTGGCTCCTGTCGACGTGAAGGAGCAGCGGCTCTACTCCGAGCTCATAAATCATCATTAAAACACAAAAATAAATATTAGTCAATCACCATTAACAAAACTGGAAACCTGGCAACCTGAGAGGAGTAACTTACTTTGATATATGGTGGAACATATTCTATATTTAGAATTGGTCAAGTCAGATAAGCCTTACAAACACATGCTGGCGTAAACATCTACAGCTGTACTGTATTGTTTGGTTTGTTTGTTTGTTGCTGATGTTCTTTAATCAAAGGCCGCAGGGAGGATTTACTATTTCATTTGATAATTAGCTGTCGTGAAAATGTACATGCTGTACTTTATAGGGGCTTTGCTCTATAGCAGCTTTCGGTTTGCAAATGTTGTTCAGCTAAATGTTCAGCTCACTGGCTCATCCTTTACAAGCGACCTTTCTCAGTTTGCTAGTTAGAGAGCTGAACTGAATGTTGGGTCATGTTTCGGTTCAGTGAGTGGGACTATGCCCCTGAGTCCCGATAAGCAGCCCGCGGGCAGGTCTGGCCCATAGATGAGGCAACCCTCCAGATGGAGGTCTTGGAGATGGAAACATCTGATTCACTCAAAACACAACACAAGGGCATTGGGGGGGGGGGGTGACTTTTGGATCAACATGGTTCCCCAAGCTTGATTCAAATACATGAGAGCTATTGTGATGCTCCTACTCACGATTTTCCCGTCCACGTACATATGAGTCACTGTTTTCTTCAATAAACTCTATAAAGCACCAGGAAAGAAACAGACTCTCCGGTACACATCTTAGCCAGTGCCTCAGGATGGCCACAACAGAATGCAGGCCCGACATCAGAAGGATCGCCTCATCCCGTCGCTCTCACTGATTGGCGAATGAACATCCATTTAAGTTGTTGATAATTAAATGGTTGGCTTTGGGCTTATTTTATGTCAAGAGTGCATTTTTTTTCTTCTGGTGTGACCCTCAATACAAGCTTTGAGAATCTCAGGCCTAAATTATTACTACTGCTACTACTAGTAATAATAATAACATCAGCAACAACAACATCTGCACATAAAGCAACTTTTACCTGGCCAATGGGAAAAAACCCCGGACGTTTTGGCCCTTGGCTTGGCATGGATGACATAATTTGGCCCTTTGGCAAAACGAACTGGGGAACCCGTGACTATGCAGTCAGAGCTCCGTTCAAGCACTGAACGATTCGCCGAACAAATCTTTTGAGCGAATCTTTTTGAATGAACTGGTTTAATGATTCAGTACACTGAAAAGAACTACTTTATCCATCGCCACATCACCCATCACCACCGCCCATTACCACAGAGTGGAGCACTTGTCTAAGAAACCCCGTATGTCAGATGGGCTTTTCATGAATTAATAGAGCATTGGTTACCATGGAAAAAGTTTCATAATTTTAAAACTGCCATATTTAAAGACATAATCAAAAATGTAGTCAAGTAATCCTTTACAATGTAACTATAATGTAATGCCACACTAGTTCAAATGTGATCTAGGCTGATTATAGTTACTTATTTATGTAATCTGATTACTTAATCTCAGTTACATGTAATCTGTTACTACCAACCCTGTGTGTGTGTGTGTGTGTGTGTGTGTGTGTGTTCATACGCGTGCTTAAATTACATCTGTCTCATCCGTGCTTAAGCAGCTCCTCTTCCAAAGGAACTCTTTTTCTTTTTTCTTTTCTTCTTTTTTTTTAATTGATCCTCAGATCAACAAAATGAAACCAAATTAGGACCTTGTCAAAGTCAAAAGAAATCCAGAACACTGTTTAAAATGCAGTTGATGAACTCAAAACATGTGATTTCTATGCCAATTGATTTGTGTTTGTGTGCAGGCACTGGCAGGACCTGGGCTATCTGATCATTTACATCACGGGCCGCCCCGACATGCAGAAACAGCGTGTGGTATCCTGGCTTTCTCAGCACAACTTCCCCCATGGAATGATATTTTTTTCTGAGGGTCTGGTCCACGATCCCCTGCGTCAGAAGACCATCTTCCTTAGGAACTTGGTGCAGGAGGTACATATGAGTTTGTTTACCAGACAGACAACCTATGCCCAGATATTAACTGGACACTTATTCTTTATAACTCAGCAACTCTCTCTCTCTCTGTCTCTCTCTCTCTCTCTCTCTCTCCTTTCTCTCTCTCTCTCTCTCTCTCTCAGTGTGATGGCTTGAATTGAGTTGAGGGGTGAGCCTTGGTGACTGCTAGGCTCGCTCCAGTACATGCTCTGTTGTCTGTGTCACTACTGTCGGTGTTATTTGTTCATAAATCATCATGTCTGTACAAATATAGCTGTGAGGAACTACTTAACATCAGATAAGGATGACATGGAACTCTAGATCGGCAACACCTACACATTCCTGAAGAATTGTTTTCATCGTGCTCACCGGGGTATTCGCGTAATCATGCACTGGGGTTCTATATCAATTCAGGTGTCGGCCCTACCCGCCCCCACTACCGACTATTCTACTCTGAAATGTCCAATCCCTCATAAACAAAATGGAAGAGCTCCTACTCCTGATCCAGAAAGAGAATAAAGGGAATTCTCAGCCGTCTGCTTTACTGAAACCTGGATCAACAACAACATCCCAGGCTTGGTCATAACCCCACCAGCATATACCATCCATTGAAGTGAATGGTCAGTTAACATTAGTCAAATAGGAGGCAGCATCTGCTTCATGATTAACCCCCGATGGTGCAATTACTTCGCAATAATACACCAACCATGCCCCCCCTGATCTCGAGTTTCTCTGTATAACATGAAGACCCTTCTATGTCCCAAAAGAATTTGCATCCATTGTGTTAACCGGTATTTACATCCGCCCCCAAGCTAATGCTAGCGTTGCCATTAGCAAGTGAGCTCGTCACATTGCCAGTACAGAAAGAAGATATCCAGATCCTCCTATAGCAGTTCTGGGTAACTTGAACCACACAAATCTCTTCCATGAGCTTCCTAACTATATGCAACAAGTGACATGCCCCACTAGAGGTGTAAATATTCTAGACCATTGCTAGAGCACAATCAAGTCAGCTTACTGTGTTTCCCCAAAAGCTCCACTGGGACAGTCTAACCATGTGATGCTGCTCTTCATCCCAAATTATAGGCAAAATCTTAAAATAGTTAAATCTAAAACCAAAACTGTGGCAGGCTGGAATGAAGATGCAGATGACACTCCGAGAGGTTGTTTTGAATGCATTTTCTGGGACTCTTTAAAATCCATGTGCAACTCATTCAATGAGTACACAAACACAGTGACGCCATACATATGGTTCTGTGTGGAGAGATGCATCCCCTCTAAAAGTATAAGGTCAAGCGCTAGTTCAACAAAGAACCTACAGCTCTTCGCAAAAAGAAGAACTTGGCTTATCTCAGTGGAGAGAAGGAGGCATACAAAACTGCAAAATATGAACTGCGATCTGCAATCAGGCAGGCCAAATCATTCCACACCAAAAAAGCCGGAAGACCAATTTTCTGCAAATAACCCCCAGAGCAGTTTGGAAAAATATGTAAGAGATGACCAACTTCAAAAAACGTCCCCTGCGAGCTGTGGATGAGGACCCTGACCTACCGGACAAACTCCGTTAGTTTTATGCTAGGTTTGAAAAAGTTGGCACATCTTCCTACTCACCACCTCAGCCCTCCTCCCTCCCCTCTCCTTTCACCATCCAGGGGGAAGAGGTGAGGGCTGTGTTCAGAAAGAGAAATAAACAGAAAACAGCAGGGCCTGATCAACTCTCACACTGTGCTGACCAGCTGGCGCCTGTATTTACCGACATCTTTAATACATCCCTCCGCAAATGTAAAGTCCCACAGTGCTTTAAGCAGTCCACCATCATCCTGGTTCTTAAGTCCACCAAGATAAGATGCCTCAGTGGCTATAAACCTGTTGCCCTTACATCTGTGACCATGAAATCATTCGAGCACCTGGTCCTCGACTACCTCTAATCCTCCATATCATCCCAACAGGACCCCTATCAATTTGCCTACTGTGCCAACAGGTCGGTCAGTAGTGGATGCCATCAGCCTGGTACTCCATAACACATTACCACATCTGGAGACCCCTAACACCTACACACACATCCTGTTTATTGACTACATCTCGGTATTCAACACAATAATCCCCTCCAAACGACAGGATATGAACATCAACCCAACCATAAACCACTGGATCATGGACTTCTTCAACAGCACATCACAAAGATTCAATGTGAACAGCCATACATCTCGCCCCCTGTCCCTCAGCCCCCCACGGCTGTGTCCTGTCTCCCCTGCTCTTGCTGTACACTAACCAATTCACCTCCCTGGGACAGCTCAATCCAAGTATTCAAGTAAGCCAATGATACCACCGCTGTTGGCCTCATCTCGGACAACAACAACGAGACTCCATACAGGCAAGTAGTTGACAGGGCAGTAAGATGGTTCAATAATAACAACCTCCTGCTCAACACCTCCAAAACCATGGACATAGCCATTGACTTAAGAACAAAAAATAAGCCTGCCAAAGAACCCATCCATATCACCGACCAACCCGTAAGCATGACAGACTCCTTCAAATTCCTTGGCACATATATCAGCAATGACTTCAAATGGGAAATCCACGCCAACTCCATCATCAGAAAGGTACAACAACAACCATTCTGCCTGATAAACAGCTACTGGATCAATTCTATATCGCCATCGTCCAAAGCGTCCTCACATCCTGCTTTAAAGTCTGATATGGAACCACAGAGAGCATCACCAAAACCAACCTACAACAGATAGTGTAAAATGCCTCCAAAGTCATAGGATGGGACCTCCAGAGTCGTAGGATGGGACCCATGACTCCTTTTCACCACCCGCACAGCCAACCAGGCTGGTAAGAGCATCAATGACTCCTCCCACCCAGCCAACTATCGCTTTAAACCCATCAGGAAGACGCTACAAAAAACACCTGTTTTAGAGCGTTGTTTTCCCCACTGCAATACGAACCCTCAACTCCATCCCCTCCTAACCATTACCCCTGATACCCCTTCATGACTATGCAATTGTTGTTATGTGTACCCTAAGTATTTAATTATTGTATGTGCTTTTGTTGGGAAGTTGGCTATGTTAATACAGAACTGCCATGTTGTACCGTAAACAAATACCACCTACCTGGTTGTGTGCTAATAAAGTTTCTCGGAAGTTTTCTTGAATCTCTAATTTTCTCGTTCTGTGTGTTTATCCTTTTTTCTTTCAAACACAAAATGTATGTGCAAGCCGATACAAGGCAGAGTCATTCGAGCAAATTTTATGTGTTAGCTCTCAGCCAAGCAACTCTGGGTTACGCGACAGTAAATTCAAGACACATCCACAGCTGCTTGTTTCCTCTCTCCTCAGTGTCACATTAAGATCAACTCGGCCTACGGCTCCATGAAGGACATCTCGGTTTACAACATGCTGGGCCTCAACCCGTCCCAGATTTATATCGTGGGTAGGCCTTCGAAGAAGTACCAAAATCAGTGCCAGGTAAAATAGGTTTATGTTTCTTTCTTTCTTTTGGTCTGGCCTTCTCTGATCCCTTTTCTTTGTATGTCAAGCTAATAGCATCCCACTAACAGCTACTGATGATGTTATTTTCTGCTTTTTTGGGTCTGTAGTAGGGTTGTAGTACATGAGTATGGACTCAATCTCGAGTCCACATTTTGAAAATCCCCTCTCGGACCTCACAGCATAATGACTCGGACTAGACTCGGACTCAGACAGTGTAGACTTGTGGGAGTTTTTCCAAGACCAATCAAGTAGAAGGCTGTAATTTTTTTTTATTTTTATGAAATGAGTATTGTACTTCCCCTGAGGAAATCAGTAAGCAGTCTAATCAAATGTGTTTCTTTTCGATTATTATTTTGTATTCCTCTGCAACATGGGAAAATTGGAATCTGAAAGGTTCCTTCATTAGTGGAGGGGTTTGCATAAATATATAAATAAAGGTTACAGTGCCGTGAAATTTTGACTTTTATTACAATGGTCGACCCAGTGGCGGTTTTAGCGAGCTTTACCTGGGGTGGCGAAAGGGTGGCATGAGGTTCCAGATGGGGGCGCTGAGATTATCTCCACCAGACCAATTTGAATTTCACACTTCATTTCCTGCATTGTGGTGATTTTTGTTTAATGCATGTGAATCACATAATAATGAGACAACGTAAAATCAACTTTTGTGTTGAACACTTAACCTTGTCCTATTTATCTCTAAAAGAAATTTAAGCAACTATCAGAGATAAGATTGATATATTTTTTCACACATGCAGTAAAGACTCACAATCGCAGTTTTTTCATCAAAACATTTTTATTGAGTCTTTATAGATAGATAGATAGGTAGATAGGTAGGTAGGTTTTATTGTCCCCTAGGTGAAATTACAATCTACAGCAGCGTCACAGGAAAATACAAAATATACATCTCAGTAAAAACACACTATACAGGTCACAGATATACAGATCCAATATACAATCTAATGTACACAAGAAAACACTGCAAGTATATGGAACAGTGATACAGCAATAATAATCCACCCTCCCATCCCCTCAGCCCCTCTACACCCCACCACTCCCTACCCCCCCCCCACACACACACACACAAATAAAGTATTGAACTGCATATAATTTTAACATCAACTCATCAAACTGGCGAGTAAAATGTTTACACCAACTGTGGAGAAATATCATTAACTTTCAACACCTTTTTTTATATTAAGTGCCTACAAATAGGGTGGCAACTGGGGTGGCAAGGCTTATTACAGGAGTGGCATTTGCCCCCCTTTGGAACCGCCACAGGGTAGACCACCTACAGTTACAGTCATAGGGCCTCATTCACTAACTGTTCTTAATAAGAAATGTATTCTTAAACCCCACTTACACTGTAGAGTCTGATAATCACTAATGTTTTCTTATTTGGGATATTTTCTTAGGTAAGAGCAGAATTTACACACACCCAAGACCACTCTTAGGTACATTTGAGTGCTGACATGTTTGTGCAAAGTAATTGGTTATTGTATTTTCTTCAATTCTACAGTTGTATAAAATTATAGGATTTAAATTACAATAATATTTTTATCATTTATAATCTGCTGCTACTACTTTCGGCTTCTCCCGTTAGGGGTCGCCACAGCAGATCGTCCGTTTCCATCTGTTCCTGTCCTCTGCATCTTCCTCTGTCACACTCGCCACCTACCTGCATGTCCTCCCTCACCACATCCATAAACCTCCTCTTTGGCCTTCCTCTTTCCCTCTTCCCTGGCAGCTCCATATTCAGCATCCTTCTCCCAATGTACCCAGCATCTCTCCTCCACACGTTTCCAAGCCATCTCAATCTTGCCTCTCTCGCCTTGTCTCCAAACCGTCCAACCTGAGCTGTCCCTCTAATATACTCATTCCTAATTCTGTCCTTCTTCGTCACTCCCAATGAAAATCTTATCATCTTCAACTCTGCCACCTCCACCTCCTGTCTTTTCATCAGTGCCACTGTCTCCAAACCATACAACATAGCTGGACTCACAACCATCTTGTAAACCTTCCCTTTAACTCTTGCTGGTACCCTTTTGTCACACATCACTCCTGACACTCTTCTCCACCCACTCCACCCTGCCTGCACTCTCTTCTTCACCTCTCTTCTGCACTCCCATTACTTGGAACAGTTGACCCCAAGTATTTAAACTCATCCACCTTCATCACCTCTACTCCTTGCATCCTCACCATTCCACTGTCCTCTCTCTCATTCACACATACATGTATTCCGTCTTGCCCCTGCGGACTTTCATTCCTCTTCTCTCCAGTGCATACCTCCACCTCTCCAGGCTCTCCTCCACCTGCTCACTATTCTCGCTATAGATCACAATGTCATCTGCGAACATAATAGTGCATGGAGACTCCTGCCTAATCTCGTCCGTCAACCTGTTCAGCACCATTACAAACAAGAAAGGGCTCAGAGCCGATCCTTGATGTAATCCCACCTCCACCTTGAACCCATCTGTCATTCCAACCGCACACCTCACCACTGTCACACTTCCCTCATACATGTCCTGCACCACTCCTACATACTTCTCTGCAACTCCCAACTTCCTCATACAATACCACCCCTCAAAGAAGGTTGAATCAGTTCATCTGGATGCAGCATTTATTGACAGATACATTTTGGTCGTATACATGGCGGGGGCTGGCCTGTACACTCGGATGTGTTCTGGCAACTGCAGTCGGGGTGCACGCTTCTGGTGTCGTTGAGCCGGGGAGGAGGGGCCAACTTTGATAGTTGTGTTCACAAACCTAAACAGACAAATCCTACTCGTTCTACCTTTTAGAACAAATTTCAGAAAAAAATTGGGAAATTATTGGTGAATGAGGCCCACAGTGATTAACTGGGCTTGCATCGTTCTGGTGTCAGTCTTAACATAGCTTTTGACCCCATTGGCCTTGAGTTGGACTCACCACCTTAAAGTTTTGTATGTGACTCAGACTCGATAAGCGACGGTCTCGGACTTGACTCGGACTCAGCCCCCCCTAAAGACTTGGTCTGAACTTGGATGGTCTTGACAACAAGGCTGAGTTTTGTGTTCTCCTGTGACATTCGGCACCAGAATCAGAAGAATCAGAAATCCTTTATTGCCATGTGCATTACATGCACTAGGAATTTTAAATGGTGTTGTTGGTACAATTAAGAGTGCAACAAAAAAGGGGCTTCTGGGTAGCGTAGCGGTCTATTCCGTTGCCTACCAACACAGGGACCGAGTCCCGGCCTTACCTCCGGCCCTACACACACAATTGGCCATGTCTGCCAGTGGGAAGCCGGATGTGAGTATGTGTCCTGGTCGCTGCACTAGCGCCTCCTCTGGTCGGTCAGGGCACCTGTTTGGGGGGGGGGCACTAGGGGGAATAGCGTGATCTTACTACGCGCTACGTCTCCCTTGCAAAACTCCTCACTGTCAGGTGAAAAGAAGCGGCTGGCGACTCCACATGTATGGGAGGAGGCATGTGGTAGTCTGCAGCCCTCCCCGGATCGGCAGAGGGGGTGGAGCAGCGACCAGGACGGCTCGGAAAATGGGGTAATTGGCTGGGTACAACCGGGGAGAAAAGAGGGGAGGGGGGAATCCAAAAGAATGCAAGTAAAATAAGTATTTTTTATATATGTGTGTGTGTGTGTGTATATATATATATATATATATATAGATAGATAGATACACACACACAGCTAAAAGAATATAAACAGCTTCCTGAACTCTAACCCTCTCCTCCCGCATGGTCTTTCTAGTTCCTGAGCGAAGGCTATGCTGCACACCTCTCCACCCTCCAGTTTGGCCACAGAGCTCGACCCAAAAAGACCTCCTCGGTCCGTATGGTCCTTAGAAAGGGCTCCTTCGGTCTCTCGGCCAAGCCCGACTTCCTGTGCAAGCGCACCCATCTGCGCCGGACCATGTCGGTCCAGCAGCCTGACCCGCCGTGCACCCCCAACCCCAAACCCGAACGTGCCCAGAGCCAGCCAGAGTCGGACAAGGACCACGGGGGAGGCGGGCCAGGTGTGTGGGGGCGAGCCTCCATGCATCGTGGAGACACCACTCCCTGACGTCAGAAAAACAAAAAAGAATCGGAAGGACGGAGGGAGGACGGAGGAGGACGAGAACGATGGCGTCTCAGTGTCCAGGGCCAAGGTGAGAGTTCCTACTCTAGGTGGTAGAAAACCCTCAACCTATCAGAAAAGTAGACATTGTCTAGTCTCGCAACGTATTCAAGACAGTGACCCAGTTCTTTCTGAATAGGAGATGATTGTGTCATTCCTCTGAAAAATGTATCACTATTGTCACAAGATTCATAGCCCAAGTTAGCTGAATTTTCATGGTTATACAACTGTTGCCGCAGCCTTATCAGTTAAAAGCAGACATTTTTTGCAGAAAGTATTTTTTTGTCTCAAAAATGTAAGTGTATACTGTAGGTTGACCACATAAATGTATATCATGTGGGCCGATTGCAGTGTCCTAGGTTTAATTCCAGTTCAGGACCTTTGCTGCACGTCTTCCCCCCTCTCTCCCCCGCTCCATTTCCTGTCGTCAGATTCATGTGATTCACCCTGAATCACAGTTAAGTCCTCTAGCGTTATTGCTACATTCACCTTACGTTCTCCAAACCAGGTAAATAGAGTAACTGACGATGCACAGCCCCCGCTGTCCAGCACCCTCGTCCCCGGTGAACAGGCAGGCGGTAGGTGCCGAGCGGACATGCCGTAGCAAATTTACAATGAAAACTCAATGAGGCGTTAAAAGAGGGAGGAAAATCACGATTTTCAACATTATCTCTCTATATATGTATGTGGCAGGGATCATTCACTAGCAACCATAATGCCGAGCAGTCTTCTGTGTGTTGCTGTCCAAAGCGTGTCTGCCAGTGATGTCACTGATGGACTCTCTGTGAACATGAGCTTTTACTTCTTGGTTTGCCTGTAGGCTGCACTGTGTAAGGAAACGCAAATATCAGTGCTGCGTACAGCTGCATCAGAATACGCAAATAACAGTGATGCATTATACGGTTGCAGCATTGTAGCCTTGTTATTTACACTTTCTTAAACAATGCAGCCAAGGGTGTCCCGGGTGGCGTGGCGGTCTATTCCGTTACCTACCAGCACAGGGATCACCTGTTCGAATCCCCGTGTTACCTCCGGCTTGGTCGGGCGTCCTTACAGACACAATTGGCCGTGTCTGCGGGTGGGAAGCTGGATGTGGGTGTGTGTCCTGGTCGCTCAGGCGGGAGGGGGAGCTGGGGGGGGGGGTAGCGTGATCCTCCCACGTGCTACGTCCCCCCGGTGAAACTCCTCACTGTCAGGTGAAAAGAAGCAGCTGGTGACTCCACATGTATGGGAGGAGGCATGTGGAAGTCTGCAGCCCTCCCCGGATCGGCAGAGGGGGTGGAGCAGAGACCGGGACGGCCCGGAAGAGCGGGGTAATTGGCCAGGTACAAGGGGGGGGGAGAAAAAAGAAAAACAATGCAGCCTATCGGCAAACCAGGAAGTAGGTTTTATCACTGCAAAAAACACGAGCTTAAATACAAGAAATAAACACTGAATTTGAGGGGAAAAGTACTTGATACTAGTGAAATTATCTGTCCATGCAGCAAGATAATTTTACTGGACAAGAAATCTTAAAATAAGTTGGTTCCAGTCTTGAAATAAGTAGGCTCGGACGAGTGCTCAGATGCTTCAAATAAGAAGGAAATGCTGGTTTTTAGATCAAATTACTTAAGGTCAGACTTACTACAGCACAGTAATAAGTGAAATACACTGGATATCAGCAAATAATTCTTAACTCAGTTTTTTGCATTCTTAAATTTAACACACTGAAAAAGGAACAAGAAATCAAATCACTAATTTGAGAGGAAACTACTTAATACTAGTGGAGTGTGATTATTCCGTTACTTGAAACAAGCTGGCTCATCTTGAAATACGTAGGCCCAAACTTAAAACTAGTCCTGGGTCTACCCCAGAGCATACTTCTGAAAACAGGACACTTGGTTTTACTGGAATCACAACCAGGACAAGTGACATTTCTGTCAGCATTTATTGACAGTGAAAATCAAAGTGTCCTTTCATTTCGTGATGGGTGAAGCATGTTGGGCCATTGAATAAAATGTATATATATATATATATATATATATATATATATATATATATATATATATATTAGTAAGATTTCCTGACTAATTGAGGCATAAAAGACATATATTCATGATCAATTTAAGAATATGCCATGAATTCAAAGATAGAAACTAGTAAATAACTTTTCAAACACATTAATTGATCTCTTATATTTCCTCATCTAAGATTTTAAATCTTGGCAAGCGCAGAAGAATCTGCAGTGATGTACCGTTAGTGATGCCGCCGGCGTGTCACGGCTGCTAGCGGCGTGTTATCCCCGCCACATGTATGTGGAGATGATGCTGAAAATTGAAATGGTTTCCCTTCAGTGATGACGCGTGGTGAATGATATAGCGAAACAAGTCAAGATATCTGTGTAGAAGGGCGGGTAGAGCGTCGGCGCTCTGCCCTGCAGATGCTTAGCTCCCAAAACGCTGACTTCCTGACGGCCGTCACCTTCGGCGTACTGTCACAGCGTGGACCCGTTCTCGCCCGTAGCGAATCTCTCCTATTTTCATTCAGATTTCACGCCGCCGGTCCTCCACCTGAAAACATATAATCCGGCGTTAGCGCGCCGCCAAAACAAAGCGCCGCCGGCTCGGTGCAACGTGACCCGCGGCGTGGTGTGACGTCGTCTCCCGTTTCAGAATAACTGCCTCACACCCAAGAACACCGAGTCCCGTGTCACATAAATAAGTTATTGTCCTTGAATAATTTAACGCGTGACCTTTCAGCCTTGCGGCGTCGCCCGCTGGGGTGCTGGAGGCGTCTTAAAGCGCCGACTCAGACGCGGCTCCGAATCAGCCGTCACACACAGTCGGTAGAGCTTCTGCGTGATCTGACCGTGTCCTGCGGCGTGACTGGTGCCTGTCCGTCCTCACGGCCTAAATTCTACATTTGAAAGAAAGAGTTCGGAGGATAACGGAGAGAGAGAGAGAGAGAGAGAGAGAGAGCATAGCAGTGCGAATACACCACATGAATATTTATGAGGGAACCTGAGTGGGCGGTGCTATAATTAGGAGCGGCTCCCTGAGAGCGCTGGATGTGAAAGTCCTCATGGTGATCATCACGCGAGGCCTGATGACCCGCGGCTGCCTCGTCCTGCCGTGGAAATCTGCTGCTCTCCAGGTTTTAGAGGTACTGTGTGTGTGTGTGTAGTGAGGAAAACTGGGATTTGTGCAGCTGCAGAACGCACAAGTAGCGGTCAACCCGCTAACGCCTTTACGTTGAATGTGAAACACTTTTATCAATTTGTCTCTTTCCTTTTGACAGTTGTGTCTCCGCCTATATGTAAAATGGATCCCGTGCCAGTAACCCCGTCCAGCCGTGTTCCTCCTCCTGCTTGGCCCTCTGCACCCCTCTGTGCTCGGCCCGTTTTCCTGGACCGCCCGGCGGGTCGCGTCACGTGCTGTTGTGCTCTGTGCCTGAACTCGTACCCCGTGTGTGACCTCGCAGTGACTCTCCCAGTGCCGTGTGCCCGCCTCACGTGATGTCTGATTGTGGCAGTTGTGACGCCCTCGCCGTGCGACGATTGTGCGCCGTAACCCGAGGAATGTTCTTCAGTCAGTAACGCAACGGTACATGTACGATACGTCTGTGTACAGAGAAACACACACATACTGCAGACTTGCACGTGCCCTCCAGAAGATGGCAGATGGTACTCCGGTCTGGACCCGCTGGTGTGCAGGCCTGTGTGGACTTGTCCGGGCATCAGACACTACACTGGACTAACGCCGCCCCGGTACGGCCCTGTGTGTCAGCCGGGGGGCCACGCAGTAACCCCCCTCCTTCAGTGTAAATACCCGACACGTGTAATTCTGGCGGTGGCCCCCCCCAGACACGGACGCACCGCGGCCTTTGGGATCGAGCTGCAGCCACTTCACTTCATGATCCCGCCCCGGGTCCGGCAGGGCCGCCCGACCGATCCCTGGCCTTACCTTGAACTCGGTTATCGGTCCTTCTGTTCTGTCATCTCTCTCTCTCTTGCTCCCTCTCTCTCTGTCTCTCTGCTTCACTTTGCTCATCCCCCCCCCCTTCCCCCCGCCGCCTTGTTCGGCCAGCCAGTCAGGCAGAACACCACTTTCGACAGCCGCTCCAAAACTGGGCACACGGCCACTGACCCGGCACAGGGCACACGGCTCAGCCTCTTCGTTTGCACTCGCACTATCAGCGTCCACGCGGCGGTTCTGCATCCAGCTGTGGACTGAAAAAACAACAACACACACACACACACACACACACACACACACACACACAGTGTCCTAGTTGTATATATTGTCTTTTTTTTTCTCCTCTTTCTTGTGTTTTTCTTCATTGCGGATTGTGTGCTGTTTGCTGCCCACTACTGAAATGTGTAACCGTTGGAGATTCAGACTCGACCGTTTCCCAAAAGCTGTGTCGAGGTGATCCAGGAAAGTGTTTACAGACTTGTGATTCACACAGACCCACACGACTGCGAGGAGCTGGCGGAGCCCGCCGCGCAGCAACGGCTCGTTCGTTACTGGCGCTTCAGTCGCCGGGGGGTGGCAGCACGCCCGGCACAACACACCACATATCAGTTAAAATGCCCCCGAAACGGCCTCGCACCCATTTGCTGCAGCTGTGTGGGAGCGGAGCGATCGAATCCCGTCCTCTCCCCGTTCTCTCTGGGTGCGCTGGGGTCTTACTGACGCCGCGTGGGAGCTCCGTGCAAGTCAGACATATTTTTCTATGAGGAAATATTGTAAATAGGAATATTTTCAATGTGTGTTTTTTGAACTTGGTTGTTTGACTTTGATGGTTAATTTTGCCTTAACTTGTACTTGATGTTGTGTAGAAGTATGAAATCACATGTTGTACTTGACCTGTTGGCTCAGCCAACCTGAGAATATGAGTTTTACCTTCCTGACACCGTGCATTTTACCGACGTGGTATTTTGTGTCAGAATACGTTTTGGATAAGTGTGGATGTGTGTGTCTGTGTGTGTGCGCTGCAAAAAATGAAATCTTAACAAGTGAAGATATCTTGTATTTGGTACGGTAAGTCCAATATGGAGTAGAATTATCTTGAATTATCTTATTCCACTGGCAGATAATTTTGCTTATTTCAAGTTTTTTTTTTCTTCCTGATTTTGGTCAGTTTAATCTCGTTTTAAGAAAACAAGATTAACATTTATTTAAAACGAGATGAAACTGACCAAAATCAAGAAAAAAGCTTGAAATAAGAAAAATTATCTGCCAGTGGAATAAGATAATTCAAGATTAAATTGACCAAAATCAGGAAAAAAAACTTGAAATAAACAAAATTATCTGCCAGTGGAATAACATAATTCTCAAGATAATCCTACTCAATATTGGACTTATTGTAGCAAATACAAGATATTTTCACTTGATAAGGTTTCATTTTTTGCAGTGTGTGTATGAGAGAGTGTTGTTTATCTGGAGTTGTACGTAGTGTAAATACCAAAACTACCAAGAGTACGACGAGAGCCTGTCTGTTGAGGCGCGTGGGGACCCGCTGCAGGCCGTGGTCACGTGCTGCAGGCCGTGGTCATTTGCTGCAGGCCGTGGTCACTTGCTGCAGGCCGTGGTCACGTGCTGCAGGGCCGTGGTCACTTGCTGCAGGCCGTGGTCATGTGCTGCAGGCCGTGGTCATGTGCTGCAGGCTGTGGTCACTTGCTGCAGGCCGTGGTCACGTGCTGCAGGCCGTGGTCACTTGCTGCAGGCCGTGGTCATGTGCTGCAGGCCGTGGTCACTTGCTGCAGGCCGTGGTCACTTGCTGCAGGCCGTGGTCCAGCCCGCTGTTAACATTCCGGGATGTTCTCTCAGCGGCTCGGCCCCGCTGGTTTTCCAAACACAACGTGTATTTTTGTAGCTGGGGTCGGAGCAGGGTGTCGCAGGATGGCGTCGGCGAGGCTTTTATTCCTGGTAAACACCCAGAGCCTCTCGAGGCGTGTGTAGTGTAGTGCCGAAAGCTGTACAGCGGAGAGGGATCCTCCCGGCTCGGCGCCAACCGTGTTCTTTTTCTCTCAGTACCGTTGCTGGTGATCCCATGCTGCCCGTCAGGGTAAACTAGATACTCGCTATATGAATAACTGTAAGTGAATGTGTTTCCCTGTGTTGCCCCCCCCCCCGTGTAAAAGCAGTGCACACATTAACACTACGTGGTAACCGTACTGTCAAGCTGTAGAGGCTGTACTATGATATTAAACTGGATTTTTTTTTTTTATTCATATTTAAATATGGTGCACGTGGTACAACACGTGGCATTTCCATCCACCCAGGCAGCAGAGTTCAGCGTGGCCTTCATCAGCCCGTGTTAGTCGTAGCGGTTTCTCTTTGTGATGACATCACACAGCAGGAAGGATGGAGTGTCGGAGTTAGGCGGCGCTTCATTACAGACCGTCAGTAAATGGCGCATCGTTACCTAGTGGCGAGCTAACGATTGTTCAACACATATTTGTTATTGTTTGGGAGCCGTGGCGGGCGGATGAACCGTTACCTTCACCTGACAGGATGTTAAGTGGTTAAGCCGCCGCTCGTGAAGACAAGTGATCCTCTACTTTGTGTTCAGATTCCTCGTTAAAACAAACACCGAACGGGGGGCGTCCGGGTGGCGCGGCGGTCTATTCCGTTGCCTGCCAACACGGGGATCGCCTGTTCGAATCCCCGTGTTACCTCCGGCTTGGTCGGGCGTCCCTACGGACACAATTGGCCGTGTCTGCGGGTGGGAAGCCGGATTGTGGGCGGGTGTCCTGGTCGCTGCACTAGCGCCTCCTCTGGTCGGCCGGGGTGCCTGTTCATGATCTGCCCACACGCTACGTCCGCCTGGCGAAACTCCTCACCGTCGGGTGAAAAGAAGCGGCTGGCGACTCCCCATGTATGGGAGGTGGTGGATCGTCAGAGGGGGCGGAGCAGCGACCGGGACGGCTCAAGAAAAGGGGGGGGGAAGCAAAAGAAAAAGGTAAACGCTGAACGGTTGGATTTTTGTGATTGTGTGAAACTGCGTGTGGAAGCGGAGGTGGCGTTGTTGTTTCCGGGGGGATTTTGAAATGTATCGGGTTATTTATCTGTGTGTTTGTTTATTTGGTGAACCCCGCGGCTGCTTTTCGTCAAACCAACGGCCGGATGTTGGGGATGGGTTAACCATACGACGACTCCGTCCTCGCAATCCACAAATGCTTTGCGATGAACGTCCATGTTGGGGAAAAAGACAGTTTGGGGGATGTTTGTGCGTCCATGCTGAATGTGGTGTAGCGTTTTCCAGCTGCCACCCGATGCTGTCGAATGATGCTAATGTTGAAAAATCACTATCTAACCATTAGAAGTTCACCCCATTTGCCAATTATTAACACAATTCTCTTGTCTCAGTGTTGGTTCGTTCACTCGCGTGACATTGTGTGACGTTTATGAAGCGTTGTGGTGATCGCGTCACGGTCTTACGAGCATCCGGGGCTTTGCCTTTTGAAAAGCACCCGAATTCACTGCTGCGACAACGCGATTCAGACGAACACAAGCCAGTTGTTTTGTACAGGTGTCCTGTGACGGCGCACATGTTGGCAGTGACCTGTTGTTGTGCTTTTGGACTTGGTCCATCTTTCATGATATTAATAAAGAGAAAACCTTTCACAAATACAGGAAGTCTGGTTAATTGAACACCGCTTTCACGGTAGCGCGCTTCCTCCCGCGCCGCTCGTTCGAAATAACGGAAGCAAGAGGGGGGGGGGGCTGGTTGAGGGTGTCTGTGGGTTTTACACGATTAAGTGATGCAACTCTTACGGGAAATGTTGCTGATTTTCAACCTTATTGTCATGCGTTAATCACAGCAGCGGCGTCTTTATAGCGTACGCGGTACTTGTCTGTAGCGCAGTACTGCTACACGGCGAGCTAGCTTGTTTCCGCCATCCAGTGACGTCAGTGGATGGCGGAAGAACTACAAGGAAGATTGGCTGAGATACCCCCCTCCCCCCCGTTTTTTCTCCCCAATTGTACCCGGCCAATTACCCCGCTCTTCCGAGCCGTCCCGGTCGCTCCTCCGCCGAGCCGGGGAGGGCTGCAGACTACCACATGCCTCCTCCCATACATGTGGAGTCACCATCCGCTTCTTTTCACCTGACAGCGAGGAGTTTCACCGGGGGGATGTAGCGCGTGGGAGGTTCACGCTATTCCCCCCAGTTCCCCCTCCCCCTTGAACAGGCGCCCTGACTGACCAGAGGAGGCGCTAGTGCAGCGACCAGGACACATACCCACATCCGGCTTCCCACCCGCAGACACGGCAGATTGTGTCTGTAGGGACGCCCGACCAAGCCAGGGGTAACATGGAGATTCGAACCGGTGACCTCCGTCGGATGCCAGATATAGATTTTCTAACGTGTGCCGTTGAGAAACTCTTGTGGACTGCATACTGCTGCCTGTAGGCAGAAGCCTCGGTAGACCACCAGCACTTACTGGATGTGCAGATTATGAGCAGTGAGATTTCTCCTTAGCTCAGCGGTATGCTCTGCAGACTTGTGCATAATTAGTCATGTTCGTTCAGGGTCAGTATTTGCCTTCCAACTAAAAAAATACACAAGCTGGTTGTACTAATGATCACTCCTCCAGCCAAGCCGGGGTAGGACTAATTGGTGAAATCAGCCAGTGTAGAAGTGTTTGGTTGGAAAGAAAATCCACTTTGACTTGGCTCTGCACGTCACATGTTGGAGTGGCGCTGTTCTAAGTGCCCGCTGGTGCTCGCTACTGTGGCGCGGTGTTGAACTACGTCACTGCCCATGTCGTCGAAACGTTATTCGCCACATTGTGAAGTAGAACCCAGAAATCTCGCTCCTGTTTTTCAGTTTCCCACCTGTTCGGCTGACCTGTAATGAACACACTGTAACCTGGACGTCCAGGTGGCGTGGTGGTCTATTCTGTTGTCTACCAACACGGGGGGTCGCCGGTTCGAATCCTCGTGTTACCTCCGGCTTGGTCGGGCGTCCCCACAGACGCAATTGGCCGTGTCTACGAATGCGGAGCCGGATGTGGGTATGTGTCCTGGTCGCTGCACTAGCGCCTCCTCTGGTCGGTCAGGGCGCCTGTTCAGGGGGGAGGGGGAACTGGGGGGAATAGCGTGATCCTCCCACGTGCTACGTCCCCCTGGTGAAACTGCTCAATGTCAGGTGAAAAGAAGCGGCTGGTGACTCCACATGTGTCGGAGGAGACGCGGTAGTCTGCAGCCCTCCCCGAATTGGCAGAGGGGGTGGAGCAGCGACCGGGACGGCTCGGAAGAGTGGGGTAATTAATCAAGTACAATTGGGGAGAAAAGGGAGGGAAAAAACACTGATCTGTGCAACACAGTTCAACTTAGCTTAGCTTAACAATGAAAATACCTGGGATTGTGAGGCCGCTAAAGGAGATCTGTAACACCGGGATCTTCAGGCCTTATGGGCCATCTTTAAAGGCTGTCTGTTATTGTGCTGTGTCTGTAAAAAGGTGCTGAACATAATGTCCTCATCTCACCATCAGCCACTTCTCCGGGGTCAGATCGCAGTGGCAGCAAGCTAATTAGGGCACTCCAGACGTCCCTCTCCCCAGCAATGCCCTCCAGCTCCTCCTGGGGGAGCCCAAGTTTCCTCCATAGTTTCCTCCGTAGGGTGTCTGGGCTCAGCCTTAGAGATAGGGTGAGGAGCTCGGACATCTGGAGGGAGCTCGGAGTAGAGCCGCTGCTCCTTCGTGTCGGAAGGAGCCAGTTGAGGTGGTTCAGGCATCTGATCAGGATGCCTCCTGGGCGCCTTCCTGTGGAGGTTTTCCGGTCACGTCCAACTGGGAGGAGACCCCGGGGTAGACCCAGAACTCGCTGGAGGGACTACATGTCCAATCTGGCCTGGGAACGCCTTGGGATCCCCCAGGAGGAGCTGGATATGATGTAATAGACAAAATATTTGCATCATGTTTTACTCTGATATACCAAAAAAGTGGGCTGTAGCTGACTGGATGAAATAGCTGGTGCAGGTGTCCAGAAGTGGTCCTGAATTTTCCAGAATGTCCTAACTAATCTCAAGATCCACTGGGGAATTTTTCTCTCAATCAGAAAATTGTTGAGAAACATGTGATTATGTTATAGCCTCTGGAGGAGTCTCCGAAGACGATGCCCAATAAAAGAAAAAGAAAAAAGTCAAAAGACAAACACACGTTTTAATGACATCACGGCCCAAGACAAGGACCCCGATGGTGCTCCACTTTAGAAGTCCTTTTCAGTCATTCCTCCTCTTCGTGCAGGTACAAACTACAACACCCTGCAGTGGGAAAGTACATGTCCTGTCCTCCGGTGTCGCGGCTGGTCTTTTATCCGACTGATGCATACAGTAAACCAGAAAGAAAAGAAACAAAGGCGCTTTTGAGGCGAAGAAATTAAGAAAGCATTGAACAGGCTACGACATGGCTACGACCTAGTTTGTCCCCCAGTGACAGAATGAGGGTGCATCCCAGAAGACTGTCTTCAGCCATCAACAGTGGCTCTTGTGTCTTTCAAAGTTCACTGACTCTTTTTTTTTTATCAAACCTTGTGCTTCTACATGGTGGTGCAGTGGTCGCCTCACAGCAAGAAGGTCCTGAGTTCGAGCCCCGGGGTAGTCCAACCCGGGAGGGTCCAACCCGGCTCGTCCTCTGTGTGGAGTTTGCATGTTCTCCCCGTGTCTGCATGGGTTTCCTCCCATAGTCCAAAGACATGGTGGTCAGGTGAATCAGCCTGAATTGTCCCTAGGGGGGTGGGGGTGTGTGTGTGTGTGGGGGGGGGGGCCTGGGCCCTGTGTGATGGCCTGCTGGTCTGTCCAGGGTGTCTCCCCGCCTGCCGCCCGATGACTGCTGGGATAGGCTGCAGCATCCCCACAACGCTGAGAGCAGGATAAGCAGTTCAGATAATGGATAGATAATGGATAGATAATGGATAGATAATGGGAGGATGGATGGATGGATGGATGGATAATGGGAGGATGGATGGATGGATAATGGGAGGATGGATGGATGGATGTTTCTACCCTTCCATCTCTTGTGCAGGATACTACAGACATGCTGAAGAAGCTAACTGCTCTGAAAAATGTTGGCGATGCTTTTCTTGCGACTGCGGACGTCGAGTCTCCGTACTCATGTTGACCACACAGACCGACTTAAGGCCACTGAACATCACCTTATTTCTAGACAAGGAGATCCCACGCCACCAGATAAGTTTATTTTACAACCTGCTGAGTGGACTCTCGCAAATCACGCGTATTGTTTTGGAGATAGTCTGTACGGATAAACCAAAGGAGCAGCAGTTGGGGCCTGTTTCACACCCAGCTACGCTTGACCATTTTTGGGACTCTGGGAGGAGAAACTCCTCTATGGCTAATCCCTTTCTTGAAAATGTAATCTTTTACAGCTGCGATATAGATGATGACTTTCTTTTTTGCTTCAAGGGCACAGAGGCAGAACTCCTTTGCTTCCACACACATGTCAGTTCTGTTGACCCGAACATGAGAACGACTCTGCAACACAGCAAAGAGGAAACCTCTCTCGTGTCTCTGGCGATCAGCGAAGGAGAAAACGGGGACCTGCATTCATCCCCCTTCAGGAAAATCCCAGACCCCAGGACACCTCTCAGAACCGAGAGTTTCCTCCCACCGCGCCCTGTCAGTAACATCCCTTATGAACAGTTTTTCCGCCTCGAGAAGAGTCCGCGCTCATGAAGATGGTTTTCATACTCGGTCTATAGAAACGGCAGAGACTTGAGGAAAGGGGGTAAGGCTCGTGTGGTCACCCGGGCCCAACGTAGGGCCAGCCGATGTAAGAAGGAAGACCTGTTCCTCAAGCAACAAAGACCACAGAGGAACCATCAGATCTATTTCACCACCCAGTTCAGCAAACAAGCCGTCACAATTTGAAGACTTAGTTAAAAAAAAAAAAACCCGGGGACTATCACAAAGTGACCCTTCCCCAGAAGATGTCTTCTGTGAGGTACCCTCATTGTGTCGCTGAGGGACAGACTAGTTCATAGCCGTCTCCCAGCCCCAGTGACAAACCAGTGGCTGGCTCCGAAGGCCAAAAGGACACCACAGATGTGGCAAATATAACCACTAATCGCTGAAAACGCTGTTAAGAGCGCCCCCTCTGTTGGTGCTTTTTCAAATGAATTCTTTTGCTACCTGCGATACAACCTTTGCGGTCTCCAGAGTTGTGTGTGTGTGATTCCTTCACACTGCCAGAACTAAAGGAAGACTTATAGAGGCGGTGGAATGTAAAAACGCCATATACCTACCAGGACCCCGGCCTGGCCATGGCTGTGCATTACCAGCCAGCAGGCCACTCTACGCTCTCTCCGAGTGATGGCCGTAGAGGTGATCCCTATCCGTCCACAAGGGGGCGGGGGGGGCAGACTCGGATCTCTCCTTCAATAGGTGACGTTCTGTATTAGCATCTTGAACGCTATATCCTTCCCGGGACTAAGTGAAGAATGTGATTTATAAATTAAACGATTTCATGTCGTATGCATTGTGGCGTTTTGTGCGGTCGTTCTTGTGTGGTGTGTGCGCTTGGTGGTTGTTTTTCCTGGAGATAATGGTTCGCTTTGATCGATTCATTAATTGTCCTTATAAGTGTCTTTCTGTTTATGTCAGTTGCTTGTCACATGATCTGTTGGTGGGCTCCACCCATCCTTCACCTGTGGGTGTTAGTTACACCCTGTTTTACTTCCTGTGTGTTACACCAGTTTGTGCCCTGAACACAGCCAATATGGCCGCAACGGGTAAGCCCGCTTGTTTTTAACTCTTTGCCGTGCTCTGTTAAAGGCTTTCTTAACGTTTTAGCTTCAAAACAGAGTGCCTTGGGAGTCCAGGTGGCGAGGCGGTCTATTCCGGTGCCTACCAACACGGGGATCGCTGGTTTGAATCCCCGTGTTACCTCCGGCTTGGTCGGGCATCCCTACAGACACAATTGGCCGTGTTTGCGGGTGGGAGGCCGGACGTGTGGGTATGTGTCCTGGTCGCCGCACTAGCGCCTCCTCTGGTCGTTCGGGGCACCTGTTCGGGGGGGGTAGCGTGATCCTCCCACGCGCTACATCCCCCTGGTGAAACTCCTCACTGTCAGGTGAAAAGAAGTGGCTGGCGACTCCACATGTATGGGAGGAGGCGTGTGGTAGTCTGCAGCCCTCCCCCGGCAGAGGGGGCAGAGCAGAGCCCGAGACAGCTTGGAAGAGTGGGGTAATTGGGGAGAAAAGGGTGGAAAACTATCCACACCCTTTACAAACGAGCACCTGTTTGAAGGTGAAATCGACAGAAGATTCTGGGTAGAGCTCCTACGTCAGTTTCGCTTACGTGAAGTAAACCAGTGCGACACCCGAGTGTCTCAAGGGCGCCTTAAACTTGGCGACCGTTTCTGGTTCAATGTCCCCTGCCCCTTATGTTATTACTCTCATCTGTCTTGACAGAATAAGGGGAGTCTGTGAGATAAATGTACTTCACCTCTCCTCCACCTCTTGTTTTTCTGGAAAGTCACGCCAGCTCAATAAAGATCAATATCTGAAGTCCCGGCCGTTTTCTCTGCAGACCTGTGAACTGTCGGCGAACTCCTGCTTGCACCGATGGCAAAAGCAAACCGATATCTAGTGTTACATCAGACGTACTCGGGGCCAGAACAAGTAGGTTTCTAGACGTTTCACAGCAGGGTCTTTTGGATAACTGTAGGGCCATTAAACACACTTCCCCGTTGGTCACATTATGCTCTGGCCGCATTGCAGCACAAACCGATGTGGGTAAAAAAGGGGGGAAAGAAGCATTCCTAGAGTTATCTCTGGGGATGATTCCGACCTCGAAGAAGGAAGAAATACTTCGGCCTTCCTTCCTGTGGCTGATTCCTTTCTATTAATTGCCCTTGTTTTTTGAGAGCCGTTTACCAAAATGGATGATGACATAAGGATATGACACTAGGAAATCTCTCTTGAACGAGTCCCTCGGCAAGAGAGAATGGACCAGAATAACAACCTTCTGAGCAACCCATCTCTGAAGCTTCCTTCTAGGTCATATAGGTTGTGGAGTTCCTCAGAGACGGACCGGTATGAATTGTAAGTGGGTGAGTTGTTCGGGTATCATCGTTTGGATTGAGTGGATGGGGAATGTGCCCTTCTAGTCCTGCATTTCTATGAGATTTTCTGTGTTTCACACACCTTGAAGCTCAGGAAAAGTATAGATTAGATTAGATTAGAACAGATTAGATTAGATTAGATTAGATTAGATTAGAACAGATCAGATTATATTAGATTAGATTAGATTAGATTAGACTAGATTGTTTTATTAGCCACACGACCCAGGCCAGGGGAATTTGTTTTTGGTACACGTTAAACTCTGCAGCACAATACATCTTGGGACAACAGCAGACACTCCACGTCACGAACAATACAGTTACACAAGAGGATACCGTTACTGACATGTGTAGGGATGTCTTGATGATCATTCGTTGGGTGCAGCTGTTATGACCGAACTGTAACAATACAAATACATACACCGATCAGCAAAAACATTATAACCCCTGGCAGGAAAGTGAATAACATTGATTGTCTCATTACAATGGTACTTATCAAGGGGTGGGACATATCATTTATTTATTTATTTATTTATTACTTTATTGATCCCTGTGGGGAAATTCTTCCTTTGCATTTAACCAATCCTAGCTGTGTAGCTAGGAGCAGTGGGCAGCCGCCGTGCAGCACCCGGGGAAATAGGATAGTCAGTTCTTGAAGTTGATGCGTTGGAAGCAGGAAAAATTGGCAAGTGTAAGGATCTGATTGACCTTGACATGGCCAAATTATAATGGCTAGACTACTGGGTCAGAGCATCTCCAAAATGGCAGGTCTTGTGGGGTGTTCCCAGTGGGCAGTGGGCAGTACCTACCAAAGGTGTTCCAATGAAGAACAATTGGTGAACTGGCGACAGGGTCATGGTCACCCAAGGCTCACTGATGTGCTAGCTAGCCTGCCTGGTCCGATCCCACAAAAAGAGGTCAAATAGCTCAAATCGCTGACAAAATGCTGGCTATGATTGACAGGTGTCAGAACACACAGTACATCACAGCTTGCTGTGTAGCCGCAGACCAGTCAGAGTGTCCATGATGACTCCTGTCCACCACCGAAAGCGCCTACAATGGGCAGGTGAGCATCAGAACTGGACCATGAAGCAGTGGAAGAAGGTGGCCTGGACTGATGAATCTTGTTCTCTTTTACACCATGTAGACGGCCGGGTGTATGTGCATTGTTTACCTGGGGAAGAGATGGCAACAGGATGCACTATGGGGAGAAGGCAAGGTGGCGGAGGTAGTGTGATGCCCTGGGCAATGTTCTGCTGGGAAACCTTGGGTCCTGGCATTCGTGTGGATGTTATTTTGACACATACCACCTGCCTAAACATTGTTGCAGACCAAGTACACCCCTTCAATGCAACAGTATTCCCAGTGGCCTCTTTCTGCAGGATAATCCACCCTGCCACACTGCAAAAATTGTTCAGGCATGGTTTGAGGAACATGACAAAGAGCTCAAGGTGCTGCTTTGGCCTCCAAGTTCCCCAGATCTCAATCCGATCAAGCACCTGTGGGATGTGCTGGAAAAACAAGTCCAATCCATGGAAGCCCCACCTCCCAACTGACAGGACTTAAAGGATCTGCTGCCAACATCTTGGTGCCAGATACCAGAGGACACCTTCAGAGCTCTTGTGGAGTCCATGCCTCGACGGGTCAGAGCTGTTTTGGCAGCACGAGGGGGACCTACACAATATTCACAATATTAGGCAGGTGGTTTTAATGTTTTGGCTGATCTGTGTGTGTGTTTGTGTGTGTGTATATATGTGTGTGTATGGAGAGAGAGAATGTTGAACAGTCGCGATTGTTCCCCTTTAACTCTCAGTCTGATATCAAGCTGAGGAGAGGCCATTGACTCCGCCTGATTGGTATTCTCTAACGGCAGAGACTTTGAATTTGTCCTGTGATCTGGCAGGTGACTTCTGCCGGGATGAGGAATACATTAAACGCCCAATAGACCCAACAGTAAAGGAACAGGCCAGAGACAGAGAGAACAAGACAAACGGTTAGAATAGAGTGGTGGGGGAGGGGGGAGATAAGGAAAGACAGAGGGGGGGGGGGGAGTCTTCCTAGGGGCTAGCCAGACTCACACATACCAATAGGCTGAGAGAGGGCTCTGCTGAATTACGTTCCTTCGGTCAACGAGGACAGAATTAAAGAGCTTTTTCGACCGGACGGCCAACGTAGGAAGGATTCCTACGAAGGCGAGGGTCCTATCGGCTTGTACCGTCGACGTGTATTAGGTGGAGTTTGGTGCACAGCAAAATACCAACTCTCCCAGCAATCATGAGTCATACTTGGGGATCCGTTTCATTTGCCAAGTGCTGTTAAAAAGTAATATGCATATCCATGATTCATGTGCATGACTCCCTTACCTGCCTCGTAATCTCGTTTTGCTTTGTTCTGCAAATGTCATCTTTGTCGTTTTACCTGCCGGGGGCTTTTATGTTTCTCAAGGGAGTGGATTTGGGTCCCAATATGATTAATCTTTTACATGTTCTCCCCGTGTCTGCGTGGGTTTCCTCCGGGTGCTCCGGTTTCCTCCCGCCATCGAATCAGAATCAGAATACTTTATTCATCTCCGAGGGGAGAGGGGGTTCTATTACAGACACCCACGCTCTAATAACTAAAAAAGAAAAGAAAAGACCTGCATGTTGGGGGCGTCCGGGTAGCGTAGCGGTCTACCAACACGGGGATCGGGGTTCGGTCTGATAGATCTCGACAGACACAATTGGCCGTGTCTGCGGGTGGGAAGCCGGCTGTGGGTATGTGTCCTGGTTGCTGCACTAGCGCCTCCTCTGGTCAGTTGGGGTGCCTGTTTGGGGGGGGGGGGTAGCGTGATCCTCCCATGCGCTACGTCCCCCTGGTGAAACTCCTCACCGTCAGGTGAACAGAAGCGGCTGGCGACTCCTCATGTATCGGAGGAGGCACGTGGTAGTCTGCAGCCCTCCCCGGGTCGGCAGAAGGGGTGGAGCAGCGACCGGGAGAGTGGGGTAATTGGATGGGTCTAATTGGGGAGAAAAAAAGACGTGCACGTTAGGGTCAATACTCCTGCCTGTGCCCCTGAGCAAGGCAATGGAAAGAAGAAGTGGAGTTGGTGCCCGGGCGCTGCAGCTGCACACTGCTCCTATACAACAGGATGGGTTGAATGCAGAAGACAAACGTCATTGTAACTGAGCAACTATACAATGACAGAAGTAAAGTGGCTTCCCTTCTTCTCTGGCGAGAGCGAGCGTTCGTTGGCCAGGAGGCTCTGACACGTGTTGTTTGGCCTCTGGTGCTGGCCGTGACTACCTGAGCAGGAACTGTGGCCACTGAAAGCGCTAGGTGTTCATTAAAGCCTTCAACGGGGCTAAAAGGTCCGCTGCAGCGAGGTTGGAAAAAGGCTCCAAAATAATTCAGGAGTGGACTGAAAGGCTGGTGGCTTTGATGCCGCCCGGATCCTCCTATATCTGCCCAAACTAGAGACTTTCCCTTCGCTCCTGGGTCACGTACAGCTCAAGTACGCTTTAAAAGCGCCGCCTTATACCGCTCTCAGGCCTGACCTCAAGATTAACGACAATCTTTTTGAGACTTAAAAGCTGAATTCATGCCTTGCAGAGACAGAGTCAGATACCTAAGTGAGACATCAGGTGACCCCCCCCTCCCCGCCGCCCCAGTATTCACTACAGCCTTTTCTTTCCCCCGCGCCATCTGACCTGTGAAAGCTCTCACAAGTGGCCTTATCCAACGGCATCAATATTTAACGGGTCTCTAACGGTCTCGTTCTTCCCCGCCAAGCTACTCGTGTAGCTTAATGGAGTTAGAAGCCAGACGAGGTTTTCAGGAGTCTGCCTCGTTTGTCAGCTGAGGGCATCTCGGGCTCCGACCTCTTATAGACGAGAGCGTACGGCGCTCTCTTCTTCTTGTTACTCGATTTCCTTTCCCCTGCCTTCGATCTTTAAAAATGCACGACCAAACCGAGGTTTCTATATGGTGGTTTATAGATGTGGTCCAAACCAAACCGGGGCCTCATGAGGAAGCTGCCTGACAAGAACATAGAGTTGGTAAGCTCTTCCTCATGACTCCCAACGCCAGAGTAGAAGAAGGAACGATGGAATGTGAAGCGTGAGAAGGAAAACCGAAGCGTCCATTTTGAATGTGTTATACATACCCAGAGAGAAGTGGCCACCTGGTATATCGCCCTGTTTTGGTGTTAACCGCTCGGAGACTAGAGGGTGTAGACCACATCATCACCACACATCTTGTATTTAAACCCCCCAGGGGGCACACCATCTTGTTCCCTCAGTATAAAAGGCAGGACTAAAGATAGTGCAGATGGAGTAAGCCCGTCAATTTCCTGGGGTCTCCCCTTCGGAGGGAGCGCGGTGTAATTTCTGCCCGAGTGATCTTGTTCCACCCGTAACGTGAACAACCGGAAACAAGCAAGATCAAATAGAACGGCAGGGGTTCCCCAAAACTGGCCGTTTCTCAACGCCTCCGGCGTTCTGGCCTCGCCGCTGTCCGGACAGGCCACATGTCTGAACGTGGCACCGTGCGAAATACAGCTCAACAACCGTGTCTTCTGGGGCGACTGGACATGATCCTTAAACCTGATTAAAAAAAGAACACCCGGCACCTCAGTTAGACTGTGCAAGATTTGCTGTTATCGATGGTGACCTCTTAACGTTGGTCGTCTATGATGGTTGCTACCACCTTTGGTGAGTCAAGTCAAGTCAGTTTTATTTGTGCAGCCCGATATCACAAATTATAATGTTGCCTCGGGCGGCTTTACAGTAACACAACATCCTGCCCTTTGACCCTCGTATTGGATGGGGAGCAGCGCCCTAAAAAAAAAAAACCTTTAGCAGGGAGGAAAACTAGGAAGAAAGCTCGGGGAGAGTCAGCCGGGGAGGAGCTCTCTCCCGAGACGCACAACGTGCCAATGCGTGCTGTGTTTACACAATCTGCAGAACACAACACCGAAAGAGGAGAACAGAGTCATAATGGACTTACAAGATATATGAGGAATATGTTGAGGAGGAGGCCGAGCCACGCGACCAGCATCACCATGTGGACCCAAACAAAAAAACACAGTAGTCACACGTCTGAGAGACAGAGAAGGATGTAACGCTGAAACGGGACAACAAAATTATCATGGATTCATAAGCTATAGAACAAGGTTGTGTGATGAGGGGGGGATGCCGAGCAGCATCCAGGTAGCGACCACCGTCACCGTGGAGACCCGGGCAACACTGGTTCAAAAATCAACAAAAATATTTTTAAAACACATAGTGAGATGTACACCATCATACATCACCTCTCAAAATGCTCTCGGTTTCAAAGACATGCGCACCCCTTCAGAGACAACACCCCCCCCCCGGCCCCCCGGCCCAACCAGACCCATAGTCTAGCAGGTATAAAAGCTAATGGCGGCACGACCTGTGTCATGCTGGCAGAGGAGCATTGCAAAGATGTCAACTAGCTCATCCGGCGGGGAGGCCGAGAGGGTATTAGCACTCCTCTGATATGCTATATATACACTTCTTGATTACGCCTCAGGACATAATTACCTGTCAGGAATTAGAAATTGCTGGTAAATAAGGGCCGGGTATGTATTATGCTGGCGTGATTCTTGCTAAGTATGGTTTGCTTTTCGCTGCAGAGGTGGAGCAGGAAGTGGAGGCGTGACTCGTTCTTTCTATTTCCTGCCTGCTGACACACAAAGTCCAGGCAGAGAGAAATGAGACGGAGAACTCGAGAGGAGCGAGTTTAGGTTCACCCCCAAGGGTCAGAGACCAGGAGGGAGCAGCCGGGGAAGAACATCTCATATCAGGAGAAAACAGCCACGGCTCGGCCAACAGAGGAGAAAAGAGAGAGAGGAGAGGAGAGAGGGAGAGAGAAAGGAGAGAGGCAGAGGAGAGAGAGAGGAGAGAGGCAGAGGAGAGAGAGAGGAGAGAGAGAGAGAAAACACATTTCTCAGTAACACGTCGCTGTCTTGAAGGATTGCCCGAGAAGGGCAGTGGCGGGCGGGGCGAGGGGGCCAAGAATTAATAGTGAACAAGACAGAGAGAGGGGATGGAGAGGGGGTGAGAAAAAGTCAGAATGAAAAAAAGACAGACAGAGGAGAGGTAGGGACAGAGACAGACGGAGACAGAGGAGAGGTTGGGACAGAGACAGACAGACGGAGACAGAGGAGAGGTTGGGACAGAGACAGACAGATGGAGACAGAGGAGAGGTTGGGACAGAGACAGACAGACAGACGGAGACAAGGGAGAGGTTGGGACAGAGAGACAGAGGAGAGGTTGGGACAGAGACAGACAGACAGACGGAGACAAAGGAGAGGGAGGGGCAGAGACAGACAGACGGAGACAAAGGAGAGGTAGGGGCAGAGACAGACAGACAGAGGAGAGGTTGGGACAGAGACAGACAGACAGACGGAGACAAAGGAGAGGTTGGGACAGAGAGATAGAGGAGAGGTTGGGACAGAGAGACAGAGGAGAGATTGAGACAGACGGAGACAGAGGAGATGTTGGGACAGAGACAGACAGACAGACGGAGACAAAGGAGAAGTTGGGACAGAGACAGACAGATGGAGACAGAGGAGAGGTTGGGACAGAAACAGACAGACAGAGGAGAGGTTGGGACAGAGACAGACAGACAGACGGAGACAAAGGAGAGGTTGGGACAGAGAGATAGAGGAGAGGTTGGGACAGAGAGACAGAGGAGAGATTGAGACAGACGGAGACAGAGGAGATGTTGGGACAGAGACAGACAGACAGACGGAGACAAAGGAGAAGTTGGGACAGAGACAGACAGATGGAGACAGAGGAGAGGTTGGGACAGAGACAGACAGATGGAGACAGAGGAGAGGTTGGGACAGAGACAGACAGACAGACGGAGACAAGGGAGAGGTTGGGACAGAGAGACAGAGGAGAGGTTGGGACAGAGACAGACAGACAGACGGAGACAAAGGAGAGGGAGGGGCAGAGACAGACAGACGGAGACAAAGGAGAGGTAGGGGCAGAGACAGACAGACAGAGGAGAGGTTGGGACAGAGACAGACAGACAGACGGAGACAAAGGAGAGGTTGGGACAGAGAGACAGAGGAGAGATTGAGACAGACGGAGACAGAGGAGAGGTTGAGACAGACGGAGACAGAGGAGATGTTGGGACAGAGACAGACAGACAGACGGAGACAAAGGAGAAGTTGGGACAGAGACAGACAGATGGAGACAGAGGAGAGGTTGGGACAGAAACAGACAGACAGAGGAGAGGTTGGGACAGAGACAGACAGACAGACGGAGACAAAGGAGAGGTTGGGACAGAGAGATAGAGGAGAGGTTGGGACAGAGAGACAGAGGAGAGGTTGGGACAGAGAGACAGAGGACAGGTTGGGACAGAGACAGACAGACAGACGGAGACAAAGGAGAGGGAGGGGCAGAGACAGACAGACGGAGACAAAGGAGAGGTAGGGGCAGAGACAGACAGACAGAGGAGAGGTTGGGACAGAGACAGACAGACAGACGGAGACAAAGGAGAGGTTGGGACAGAGAGACAGAGGAGAGATTGAGACAGACGGAGACAGAGGAGAGGTTGAGACAGACGGAGACAGAGGAGATGTTGGGACAGAGACAGACAGACAGACGGAGACAAAGGAGAAGTTGGGACAGAGACAGACAGATGGAGACAGAGGAGAGGTTGGGACAGAAACAGACAGACAGAGGAGAGGTTGGGACAGAGACAGACAGACAGACGGAGACAAAGGAGAGGTTGGGACAGAGACAGACAGACAGACAGAGACAGAGGAGAGGTTGGGACAGAGACAGACAGACAGAATGCGGCAGACGTAGGTATGGCGAGATATGTGATGTCATCAGAACGAGTTGGTACACAAAAGTACAGGTGTCGTGTGGGAAAATAACAAGCGACAGATACAAAGCGCTGGCTTTGCGGTACACCAGTGTCTACTACTACATAGGCCCCTTTTCCACTGCAGGGTACCGGCTCAACTCTACTCGCCCCTTTCGGTTTTCCACTGGGCAAAAGTCAGGGACAGTACCTGGTACCAGGTACTTTTTTTGGTACCGCCTCCGTGGAGGTTCCAAGTGAGCTGAGCCGATACTAAAAGGTGACATGAAAATACCACTATGAATAAATAAATAAACAAACAAATAAATACAGTAAAATGAAATAAAATAATTTAACTCTAAATAAATATAAATGTGTTCATTTATTTTTTATTTAAATGTAAATAAAATCTTGTAAGTAAATACATAGAAATATTTAAATATAAATAAAATATAAATAAAAATACATAAATATAAACAAAAATATAAATAACATCTATTTATATTTATTTAAATGTAAATAAAATCTTATAAGTAAATACATAGAAATATTTAAATATTAAAAATACATAAATAGAAACAAAAATATAAATAACATTTATTTATATTTATTTAAATGTAAATAAAATCGTATAAGTAAATACATAGAAATATTTAAATATAAATAAAAATACATAAATAGAAACAAAAATATAAATAACATTTATTTATATTTATTTAAATGTAAATAAAATCGTATAAGTAAATACATAGAAATATTTAAATATAAATAAAAATACATAAATAGAAACAAAAATATAAATAACATTTATTTATATTTATTTAAATGTAAATAAAATCGTCTAAGTTAATACATAGAAATATTTAAATATAAATAAAAATACATAAATAGAAACAAAAATATAAATAACATTTATTTATATTTATTTAAATGTAAATAAAATCGTATAAGTAAATACATAGAAATATTTAAATATAAATAAAAATACATAAATAGAAACAAAAATATAAATAACATTTATTTATATTTATTTAAATATAAATAAAATCTGACCACTGGTTGGTCAGAGAGAAACTGAGCAGCTCTGTTTACAACCAGGAAATACCAAAGTGAGTCTTATGAAACTTGTATTATAGTTGATAATCTATCCATGTAAAGAATTATGTGTTGTCAGTGAGTCTCTTAGTTACACTAACATTGCTCAAGTGAAGCACACATTTAGAGCTGGTCTTGATGATTGTTTTGAAAATAAAACACTAGTGTGGGGCGCTGGTAGACAAGGGAGGAAAAACTAGCCCACACGCCCACAAATGACCAGCGGGGCTTCGCCGTGAGGGGGTAGAGTCGAGCTGAGCCGGTACCATGCAGTGGAAAAGGGGCATTAGATTGCTGTTCCAAAATGCTGACTGATTCAGTCTCCCCAAAACCTTGAAGGCTTTGGATCTGTCACACCGAGAGTGGAAATAAAA
>NC_079217.1:5957226-5994726 GCF_029633865.1 Lampris incognitus
TAGATAGATAGATAGATAGATAGATAGATAGATAGATAGACAGAGGGAGATAGATAGATAGACAGACAGATAGACAGAGGGAGATAGATAGATAGACAGACAGATAGACAGAGGGAGATAGATAGATAGATAGATAGACAGACAGACAGACAGACAGAGGGAGATAGATAGATAGATAGATAGATAGATAGATAGATAGATAGATAGATAGATAGATAGATAGATAGATAGATAGATAGATAGATAAGACGGATAGATAGATAGATAGATAGATAGATAGATAGATAGATAGATAGATAGATAGATAGATAGATAGATAGATAGATAGATAGATAAGACAGACAGACATAGATAGATAGATAGATAGATAGATAGACAGACAGACAGATAGATAGATAGATAGATAGATAGATAGATAGATAGATAGATAGATAGATAGATAGATAGATAGATAGATAGATAGATAGATAGATAGATAGATAGATAGATAGATAGATAGATAGATAGATAGATAGATAGATAGATAGATAGATAGATAGATAGACAGACAGACAGACAGAGGGAGATAGATAGATAGATAGATAGATAGATAGATAGATAGATAGATAGATAGATAGATAGATAGATAGATAGATAGATAGATAGATCGGACAGACAGACATAGATAGATAGATAGATAGATAGATAGATAGATAGATAGATAGATAGATAGATAGATAGATAGATAGATAGATAGATAGATAGATAGACAGACAGACAGAGGGAGATAGATAGATAGATAGATAGATAGATAGATAGATAGATAGATAGATAGATAGATAGACAGACAGACAGACAGACAGACAGACAGACAGACAGACAGACAGAGGGAGATAGATAGATAGATAGATAGATAGATAGATAGATAGATAGATAGATAGATAGATAGATAGATAGATAGATAGACAGACAGACAGACAGACAGACAGACAGACAGACAGACAGACAGATAGATAGATAGATAGATAGATAGATAGATAGATAGATAGATAGATAGATAGATAGATAGATAGATAGATAGATAGATAGACAGAGGGAGATAGATAGATAGACAGACAGATAGACAGAGGGAGATAGATAGATAGACAGACAGATAGACAGAGGGAGATAGATAGATAGATAGATAGATAGACAGACAGACAGACAGACAGAGGGAGATAGATAGATAGATAGATAGATAGATAGATAGATAGATAGATAGATAGATAGATAGATAGATAGATAGATAGATAGATAGATAGATAAGACGGATAGATAGATAGATAGATAGATAGATAGATAGATAGATAGATAGATAGATAGATAGATAGATAGATAGATAGATAGATAGATAGATAGATGGGTAGATAGATAGATGGGTAGATAGATAGATAGATAGATAGATAGATAGATAGATAGATAGATAGATAGATAGATAGATAGATAGATAGATAGATAGATAGGACAGACAGACATAGATAGATAGATAGATAGATAGATAGATAGATAGATAGATAGATAGATAGATAGATAGATAGATAGATAGATAGATAGATAGATAGATAGATAGATAGACAGACAGACAGAGGGAGATAGATAGATAGATAGATAGATAGATAGATAGATAGATAGATAGATAGATAGATAGATAGATAGATAGATAGATAGATAGATAGATAGATAGATAGATAGATAGACAGACAGACAGACAGACAGACAGACAGAGGGAGATAGATAGATAGATAGATAGATAGATAGATAGATAGATAGATAGATAGATAGATAGATAGATAGATAGATAAGACAGACAGACATAGATAGATAGATAGATAGATAGATAGATAGATAGATAGACAGACAGACAGACAGACAGACAGACAGACAGACAGACAGACAGACAGACAGACAGATAGATAGATAGATAGATAGATAGATAGATAGATAGATAGATAGATAGATAGATAGATAGATAGATAGATAGATAGATAGATAGATAGACAGAGGGAGATAGATAGATAGACAGACAGATTGACAGAGGGAGATAGATAGATAGACAGACAGATAGACAGAGGGAGATAGATAGATAGATAGATAGACAGACAGACAGACAGACAGAGGGAGATAGATAGATAGATAGATAGATAGATAGATAGATAGATAGATAGATAGATAGATAGATAGATAGATAGATAGATAGATAGACGGATAGATAGATAGATAGATAGATAGATAGATAGATAGATAGATAGATAGATAGATAGATAGATAGATAGATAGATAGATAGATAGATAGATAGATAGATAGATAGATAGATAGATAGATAGATAGATAGACGGATAGATAGATAGACAGACAGACAGACAGATAGATAGATAGATAGATAGATAGATAGATAGATAGATAGATAGATAGATAGATAGATAGATAGATAGATAGATAGATAGATAGATAGATAGATAGATAGATAGATAGATAGATAGATAGATAGATAGATAGATAGATAGATAGATAGATAGATAGACAGACAGACAGACAGAGGGAGATAGATAGATAGATAGATAGATAGATAGATAGATAGATAGATAGATAGATAGATAGATAGATAGATAGATAGATAGATAGATAGATAGATAGATAGATAGATAGATAGATAGATAGATCGGACAGACAGACAGACAGATAGATAGATAGATAGATAGATAGATAGATAGATAGATAGATAGATAGATAGATAGATAGATAGATAGATAGACAGACAGACAGAGGGAGATAGATAGATAGATAGATAGATAGATAGATAGACAGACAGACAGACAGACAGACAGACAGACAGACAGACAGAGGGAGATAGATAGATAGATAGATAGATAGATAGATAGATAGATAGATAGATAGATAGATAGATAGATAGATAGATAGATAGATAGATAGATAGATAAGACAGACAGACATAGATAGATAGATAGACAGACAGACAGACAGACAGACAGACAGACAGACAGACAGACAGATAGATAGATAGATAGATAGATAGATAGATAGATAGATAGACAGAGGGAGATAGATAGATAGACAGACAGATAGACAGAGGGAGATAGATAGATAGACAGACAGATAGACAGAGGGAGATAGATAGATAGATAGATAGATAGACAGACAGACAGACAGACAGAGGGAGATAGATAGATAGATAGATAGATAGATAGATAGATAGATAGATAGATAGATAGATAGATAGATAGATAGATAGATAGATAGATAGATAGATAGATAGATAGATAGATAGATAAGACGGATAGATAGATAGATAGATAGACAGACAGACAGACAGACAGACAGACAGACAGACATAGATAGATAGATAGATAGATAGATAGATAGATAGATAGATAGATAGATAGATAGATAGATAGATAGATAGATAGATAGATAGATAGATAGATAGATAGATAGATAGATAGATGGGTAGATAGATAGATGGGTAGATAGATAGATGGGTAGATAGATAGATAGATAGATAGATAGATAGATAGATAGATAGATAGATAGATAGATAGATAGATAGATAGATAGATAGATAGATAGATGGGTAGATAGATAGCACATGTTACAGGAGGGGAGCAGGGCTGAGCAGCTGTTGAGACAGAGTCTGGGCCTGGGGAGACCTCCTGCTGGGACCTCACCACAGATGAACCAGAGTCCACGTCTCTTCTGACGTGGAGTCAAATAGGAACAACTCCAAATATGACCCGTCACAACCATATAAGTGCTTTCCTGTAACAGAGACACGTGAAAACGTATAAATAGTGGGGAGGAGGTTGCCCCATGAGAATTTACTGATGAGCGAGCTGTAGCCCGTCCGTGAGCTCTCCTCAAACCCGGACCCAATAACTTTTTTTTTTTCAAAGGAGGTCCGTCGGTTTTATCTTCTTCATCGGGAGGAACAAAGCACGTCTGGTGCTGAGGTTTTTTGAGGGACATCATGGAGTGAGTATGACCTGTAGTGTCCTGTGGATGGTGAATGAAACCATAGCAGCATTTTAATGTTAAAATCCCTGTGTACTGGTCACCTATGTCTCAACATATCTGAAGCTGATTTATGCGTGTTATTTCTTAAAGACTTGGCGCTCTGTTTACGTGAAACTGGGCGCAAGTGCAAGCCATTCGCAGCACGCTGGTGCACTTGGCCACCTCCAAAATAGTTTTGGTGACCAGACACGCAAAGCGCAGCCTTGGCACGGTTGAGAAAGAGGGTGAATCAGGATGAACACATTGTAAGGAGGTGGAGTTGGGGGGGGCGGGCTCAGACTTGGCCAATCAAATCGGCTCCTCTCACACCCTTTAAATGAGTCATGGTGCAGCGTATTGTCATTTCCGTGATCAGAATGGCTCCATATTCCTCCTCAGTTAACTTGGATGTACCGTTGCCATCTTCCAGTCATATACTCCATTCCTATTGGCTGTGACAAAACAAAATAATTGTAATTCGAAGCAGCACTACTACAAATTGTCTTCAAGAGAGGTGAAGAAGAGAGGGCAGGCAGGGTGGAGTGGGTGGAGAAGAGTGTCAGGAGTTATTTGTGACAGAAGGGTACCAGCAAGAGTTAAAGGGAAGGTTTACAAGATGGTTGTGAGACCAGCTATGTTATATGGTTTGGAGACAGTGGCATTGATGAAAAGACAGGAGGAGGAGCTGGAGGTGGCAGAGATGAAGATGATAAGATTTTCATTGGGAGTGATGAAGAAGGACAGGATTAGGAACGAGTATATTAGAGGGACAGCTCAGGATGGACGGTTTGGAGACAAAGCAGGAGAGGCAAGATTGAGATGGTTTAGACAGGACAGATGCTGGGTATATTGGGAGAAGGATGCTGAATATGGAGCTGCCAGGGAAGAGGAGAAGAGGAAGGCCAAAGAGGAGGTTTATGGATGTGGTGAGGGAGGACATGCAGGTGGCTGGTGTGACAGAGGAAGATGCAGAAGACAGGAAGAGATGGAAATGGGTGATCCGCTGTGGCGCCCCCCAATGGGAGCAGCCAAAAGTAGTAGTAGTAGTAGTAGTAGTAGTAGTAGTAGTAGTAGTAGTAGTAGTAGTAGTAGCAGTAGTAGTAGTAGCAGTAGTAGTCTTCAGTGTTCTCATCTCGTGTCGTGCACAAGCCAGCAGAGATTGACAACGGACACAATACAGTTAAGTCTAGAGCCTGGCATGAGAGTGAATTTTCATTCCCAGCCTGATCCCGTGACTCGGCGAAATAAACTCCCTCATCCCACATCGCTCGTGGGGTCGATAGTGGGATTGATCCCGTCCCACGAGATTCCCAACCAGATGTTGGGCTTTAGTGTGGACAGTTTGTTCTCGTGGACTGGACCAGAAAGACATTGCTGCTAGATAAGCCTGCGGTCTGCGCTCTCTGCCAGCCCTGCACCGGCCCAGAGCCCTTTAACTCAACTTTACTGGATCTTAAATGACCGCCTGAAGATTACTTTAAGAGGTAATATCGCTGTCGCAGGGTGCTATTTCAAAGACCATAGTTGGAAAAGGGGGAATACTAGAGTACTATAAGACTCAAGCATAGACCAGTACTGTACACCAGGGGCACTTGGTTCCAGTAGTCGCTTAAGAAGTGATGTAAACTTACAGCCAAGCGAGGTTGATATCGTCTTGTGAAATACACACAAACGTACAGCACATACGCATCCGTACATACATTACAACTAAGCAATAATTTACGCTCTGTTTTTCCCTGTCGGTGGAAAGCGGCATTAATGTCCATCGGGTGAGACGGTAATTTGTGGGTTTAGTATGACGTTCTGCTTTGGTGCAGTGCCCTCCTGCTCCCTCCGGTGGAAAATAAAAGATGCACTGCACACTTACGTAAAACCTGGTACTGATCTTCAGGGGTGTAGCACAACATTCCTGGGCCCTGTACATAAGCGGTCTGTGTGGGGCCCCCTTCCCTCCTTTGTCTCTCACGCGTGACTTTTTTGAGTTCTGGCACACTGTATATCATTTACCATCGCAGTAACCTGACTTAACCTAACCTTAAGCTAACTATCTTGCAGTGATTGAAAACAAACTTTTAATTCCAGGCTTCCTGAGGCCCCCCCCTTCTGGGCCCTGGTAGCCCCCCCCCCCCCCAGCTACGACACCCCTGCTGATCTTTAAATCAATCAAAACCTGAGTGCAGTTGTGCTCCTGCATAAAAAAACCACATTCTGGCTGTCAGGACACCACAGCTCCCATATGGAGTCACTATATTCACACATTCCTGCTGGTCATAACGGCGTCTGCTCACCTTAGCGTTCGCTATCGCTCGCCTGCAGATGGCCGGGCGTATCAGGTCTTGCCCATGCACCGTGGCGTGGGCCGCATCTCTTATGGCGTGCTGCCAGAGCACTGGCCAGTTAACCTTTACCCCTCTCCAATAGGACACACTGGACTGTACGGCGAGTTAATGTTTGATGCCGTTAGGCTCCCACACACTTTAATGAACACAGCGGCTTAAAATGGCGGCGACCTCGGGGAGGAGTTCGGCTGTACCGCACGTGTTTTATCTGTGCAGTGCATCATATCACACAGATGCAGTGGAGCGTGTCTGAAAGCTCAGCTGTCGTTTTGATTTGAATTAGATGGACAGACAGACAGACAGGCAGGCAGGCAGGCAGACAGGCAGGCAGGCAGGCAGGCAGGCAGGCAGGCAGACAGACAGACAGACAGACAGACAGACAGGCAGGCAGGCAGACAGGCAGGCAGACAGACAGGCAGGCAGGCAGGCAGGCAGGCAGACAGGCAGGCAGGCAGGCAGGCAGGCAGGCAGACAGACAGACAGACAGGCAAGCAGACAGGCAGGCAGGCAGGCAGGCAGACAGACAGACAGGCAGGCAGGCAGGCAGGCAGGCAGGCAGGCAGGCAGACAGACAGACAGACAGACAGACAGACAGACAGACAGACAGACAGGCAGGCAGACAGGCAGGCAGACAGACAGATAGGCAGACAGGCAGACAGACAGACAGACAGGCAGGCAGACAGGCAGGCAGACAGACAGATAGGCAGACAGGCAGACAGACAGACAGACAGGCAGACAGACAGACAGACAGGCAGGGAGGCAGGCAGACAGACAGACAGATGAAGATTTCTTCCAAAGCAAATGTGCTGTCATTAAGATGCAGTCAGTGTTCCTGTGTGGTCACGCCTGTCTGTATGACCAGATATCTGGAAGTACAGAAACGTGTGTGTGTGTGTGGGGGGGGGGGGGCTGTGTCAGGGGTGTTACATCACGGTCGACTGATTACTGATATTTCTCCCCTTAGTGGTACCCATTTGCCCCATAAGTGATTTTTTTTTTTAGCTTTTTCACACACACACACACTTCACTAGATTTGTGTGAGATGTTCACGTCTTTGTCACCCACCCACCCCCCACACGATAAACACGTGTGACACAATTTGCTCGTCTTCATTTGGGGTAATCTTTATCGTGCGGCTGACATTTCGGGCTAAAAAAGTAAGCGACGCCGAAGGGACGTTAATGAGTAACCTTTCGGAGGTGTTGAAACGCTCGTTGCTCGTGGATGGGTGCAGGGGTCGTCCGAGACACCAAGACAGGTGAGCAGTGTCCCCGGGCGAGTTGCGGAGCATAGCACATTGCAGGGTGGACGGGCGCTCTACTCGAGAAACCAAAGCTGCCGTCGACGCCGGGGCTTCGTCGGCTGACCCAGAGACATGGAGGAAACCGGTGCCAAACTCTTCCGCCGGCTGCGCCGCAGCGTCCCCCGGACACACAGACAGGAGCTGCGCCACATCGTCCGGATGACGGGACCCCTGGTAAGGACCGACATCTCCCCGCCCGTCTTACTGTGTCTTAAACCAGCGCCAGAAGTAAGGGAGCATTTGAAGGGGGCGTTTTGCTCTTGCACACGGGCATTTGTATGTCTGTCCGGCCTATACGGGGCTCCCTATTTGTACGCCATCTGACCCGGGTGACGCCACCTTAACCATTTCCAACCTTATTGTGGTTAACCTTAACCCCACATCCCAACCTTGGGCCTAATCTTAACCTTTAACCCTAACCCTTACACTTAGACCCCCCCCCCATCCACCCTTTTTTATCCCCAGTTGTACTTGTCCAATCGCCCCACTCTTCCGAGCCGTCCCGGTCTCTGCTCCACCCCCTCTGCCGATCCGGGGAGGGCTGCAGACTACCACATGCCTCCTCCCATACATGTGGAGTCGCCAGCCGCTTCTTTTCACCTGACGGTGAGGAGCTTCGCCAGGGGGACGTAGCGCGTGGGAGGGTCACGCTACTCCCCCCCAGTTCGCTACTCCCCCCAGCGTCCAGGACACACACCCAACTCCGGCTTCCCACCCGCAGGCACGGCCAATCGTGTCTGTAGGGACGCCCGACCGAGCCGGAAGTAACACGGGGATCCGAACTGGTGATCCCCGTGTTGGTGGGCAGCGGATGGGACCGCCACGCCACCCGGACGCCCCGCTGACACTCCTCCTAACCTAATGTTAGCCCCCGGGTGAAGTGGTGTACAAATAATGGGTCCCTTGCCTGTACAAGACTGAGCAGTTCAGAAACTGTTTTGTCTGCGTGAAAGCTGTGTGGATGTAAATTTATATTGCCAAGATATAATAATTAAAGTAATTTGCTTCTTAATTCCAAGAAAAGCTCGTAATTGGGATAAGTCAGATGTGTGAGTAGCAGAAACAGAAAAGAGGGGCTCCAACGTTAAACCCCTTCAGAAGTAGACTAGGCTTGTGGTGGGGACTCTACTGACGAGCCTGAGCGCTGTGAATATTCATCACAGACTGTAGGTTTACAAATGACCTGCCGTTTACCTACACAGCAGGGCAGCGATCGATGATCGCTTTCACAATTGATTAATCTACAATTATAGACTTTTTTTATTCATCGATAAATCGCTTGGTCTGTTAAAAGTCAAAAATAGCGATGAAGGCCCATCTTAAGTTTCCAGAGTCCGAAGTGATGTCTTAAGACCGTTGACTTAGTCCGACCAGCAGCCAAAAAAAAAACAACAAAACTCAAGTATTCATTTAATGATGAGATAAATCAGAGGAAGACAAGCAAACGCTAGCATTTATGAACTGCAGCCAACCGTCTGCTTCTTCAGGAGACCCCTGACGGCTCCCCTCACCGCCGGTGTCCACCAGCGGGTTCTTAGGTTGCCCCCTCGACAGGCACCGATGACCTTATGACCCTTATGGGCGGCACGGTGGTGCAGTGGTTAGCGCTGTCGCCTCACAGCAAGAAGGTCCTGGGTTCGAACCCCGGGGTTGTCCAACCTTGGGGTCATCGCAGGTCGTCCTCTGTGTGGAGTTTAGATGCTCTCCCCGTGTCTGCGGTGGGTTTTCTCCGGGTGCTCCGGTTTCCCCCACCATCAAAAAGACATGTATGTTAGGGTTAATACTCCTGTCTGTGCCCCTGAGCAAGGCATGGCAAGACGAAGTGGAGTTGGTCCCCGGGTGCTGCACGGCGGCTGCCCCCTGCTCCTAGCTACACAGCTAGGATGGGTTAAATGCAGAGTGTAATTTCCTTACAGGGATCATTTAAGTATATCAAAATCAGGTATTTTTACTCAATTACTTGACCACCAGTGGCGGCTGGTGCTAAAAAAAAATGGGGGGGGGGCAATTTACCTCAGCGCAGCACACCTGACAGCTGCTTTAATGGCCACACAGTCACAGTTATTAAGGACAGTGTAGCCTATAGAGTTTATCGGGGTTCGTAGACGGTGGATGATTGACAGTCGAGATGAGGCGTGGTGGTGGGTGTGAACATGATCGACGGCCACGAGAATTGTTCAGTCACATTAGATCAAAAAACATTCAAACAATACCAATTCGCTGCCAATAAAAGTGGGCGTGTCTGGGGCGGCACAGAACAGCGCCCCCTGGAAAACCTGAAGAAACCAATCAGACAGCAGCCTCAGGTCACCTGCTCGCCACAAGTTTGAGGGCTTACATAAGGTATGGTTTGGCCGGCGCCCCTCACCCAGGAAGTATATGTATTCAGACAGGAAGTATATGTATTCAGACAGGAAGTATATGTGTTCAGACAGGAAGTATATGTATTCAGAGAGAAATCAACCAAACACCATTTGGAACCAATATTTCATGGCTTCTGACAGGTGCTCACAGACTGACAACACTTTTTCATCTCTTGATATCTGAAGGGGGGGCTGCGCCCCAGCGCCCTGTACTGGCCAGCCGCCACTGCCGACCACCAAAATTGTAATCGACTAATTTTTCCATAGATCGGTTAAGCAATCAAAAGCAAAGCTGGTGACGTATAATTAGCTGCAGTGTGGTTTCTGTTTGTCTTTCCAGCTGCTGTCTCGCTTCCTGCAGTACCTGCTCCCGTTCGTGGTCACCATATTCTGCGGCCGCCTGGGGAATGAGGTGATGGCCGGCTACGGCTTAGCGTCTGCTGTGAGTGCTCCTCTGTTCGCTCTGCGCCGGTGTGTTCTGGGGAATATGGCCGACGTAACCGGAGAGAAAACCTGGCAGCGGGAAAATGAAATATTACCGCCTGTAATCTCCGGATAGCTTTTATAACGCCTCCCACGGTCTCACGGGCAAAGATTGCCGTGACATAATCAATTTGTGTTCAAGCCGCCCCGCTTTACTGTGCCATTATGATTTAGCGCCGCCGCCTCCATCACAGTGGAGACCCCCTTAAGTGTGCCACGTGTTCCTTTCAGACTATAAACGTTACCACCATAGCAACTGGGATCGGGCTGGCCATGGCGTGCGATACCTTAGTGTCCCAGGTATGTTGAACCTCTTTTGAATCCTGGTAATGAATCACAATCCCCCCCGCCCACGTGATGCAGATCTTCTCCCTAGACCTCCCGCTTTCTTCTTCTGCGGCGAGCGGGGTGCCGCTGATGTTGTCTGTGTGCCCCTTGTGCAGACGTTTGGTGGGAAGAACCTGCTGCGGGTGGGGGTCATCCTCCAGCGGGGCGTTCTCATCCTGCTGCTGTTCTGCCTGCCCTGCTGGAGCCTGCTCATCAACGCCCAGGCCATCCTGCTCTCCCTGGGCCAGAACCCCGAGGTGGCCAGGTAATTATCGTCATTAAGGATAATTAGGGCCGCACCGATATCCCTGCTCGTCGACGTGCCCTCCGTCTCTGTTGTGGGACGATCGTCTCGTTTGTGTGCTGATGAGTCTGCGCGGGGCGTCCTCGACCTCGCGGGTGTCCTAGCGCGACGCATCCTCCAAATTCAGCCACCTGCAGACTGCGTGGAAATATTCGGTGCAAGTGCTTTTTTTCTTTTTTTTTTATGGCACGTTTACAAGCCAAGCGGGATGTGTTGTGATATCTCCAAATGTTTATTTACAGTAAAGATAATAATTCTGGAGAGGTAAACTGAGTTCCTGAGCTTCAGTGGATTATAAGCGAGTTTGTGTCGGAGGTACTGAACGGTGCACAAAGTGGAACAATAAGGCTCAGTTAATGGGGCTCACGTGGACGTAGCCGAGTGTGTTCGACCTCCATCTGCACTGACTTCACATTTCTCCCTTCAGAATCGCCCAGCTGTACATCACAGCGTTCTTACCTGCGGTGCCGGTAGGTCGTCTGTTCTCCCTCTTACTCTCCGGTAAATTCACAACACTGTCGTTGTTGATGCATGTGGGGGGAAAATCTCAAATCTTAACAGAGTTTTTTTCATGTTGTTCTTTATTGATTGATACTTGGCTACAGGCGGCACGGTGGCGCCGTGGTTAGTGCGTCGCCTCACAGCGAGAAGGTCCTGGGTTCGAGCCCCGGGGTAGTCCAACCTTGGGGGGTCGTCCCGGGTCGTCCTCTGTGTGGAGTCTGCATGTTCTCCCCGTGTCTGTGTGGGTTTCCTCCGGGGGATCCGGTTTCCTCCCACAGTCCAAAGACATGTAGGTCAGGTGACTCGGCCGTACTACATTGTCCCTAGGTATGAATGTGTGTGTGTGTGTGTGTGGGCCCTGTGATGGCCTGGCGGTCTGTCCAGGGTGTCTCCCCGCCTGCCGCCTAGTGACTGCTGGGATAGGCTCCAGCATCCCCGCGACCCCGAGAGCAGGATGAGTGGTTGGGGTGATGGAGGGATGCTACTTGACCTCGCCCTCATTGCCAAAATAGTAGAAAGTGGAATTCTTGCTCCATTTTATAAATATACCCCCTCCTTTTGTCGACTCTGTGTCTTTCAGGCAATATTTCTGTATCAGCTTCAGGTTTCTTATCTGCAGAATCAGGTATGCTGGTGTGTACCCGCCTCTCCTACCCCCCCCCCCTTCCCCAGTCATCCCACTTTGTAGTTTCTGATTTCCGGAGATCTAAATATTGTGTGGAAAATGATTACTCACTCATACGTTTTGCATGGGCAGAGAGAGGCTCAGCGGTTGTGTTACGCTTCCTGTGTCCCTTGACTTAGGGCATAATACTGCCTCAGATGTACGCGGCGGCCTTGGCAAACATCGCCAACGTGGTGACAAATTACATCCTAATTCACTGGATGGACCTGGGAGTTAAGTAGGTGTGCTCTCACAACACACCCCCCGGCTCTCCGAGCAATGTCCGAAATATTAGAGCCCCGCCTTGAACTTACCGTCTGTCTCACACACTTATTCCAGCGTGTGCGCGTGTGTGTGTGTGTGTGTGTGTGTGTGTGTGTGTGTGTGTGTGTGTGTGTGTGTGTGTGTGTGTGCGTGTGTGCCTCCCTTTCAGTGGATCGGCGGCAGCCAATACCCTGTCTCAGATTTACATCTGTTGTGCGCTGTTTGGTTTCATCTGGTGGAGGAGACTGCATGTTAGAACATGGGGGGGTAAGAGAAGGGCATTTCTGCAGAACACGCTTGTTTTTACCCAAGGAGAACACATGCGCCACAGCCTTTCCCATCTAGATGGTTAAATAAGACTCTTGCTCCCCCTACAGGCTGGTCTCGGGAGTCACTGCAGGATTGGGGGTCATACATGAGACTGGCCATTCCCAGTGCACTGATGATATGCTTTGAGTGGTGGGTTTATGAGTTAGGGGGCTTCCTTGCAGGTATTCCCCAAACGAGTGACTTGCTTTGAGCCCACATAGACAGTAGAACAGCAAACCATTATTCAACCACGGAGATTACTCTGGCGGCACGGTGGCGCGGTGGTTAGCACGGTCGCCTCGCAGCGAGATGGCCCCGGGTTCGAGTCCCGGGGTAGTCCAACCTTGGGGGTCGTCCCGGGTCGTCCTCTGTGTGGAGTTTGCATGTTCTCCCCGTGTCTGCGTGGGTTTCCTCCCACAGTCCAAAGACATGTAGGTCAGGTGAATCGGCCGTGCTAAATTGTCCCGAGGTATGAATGTGTGTGTGTGTGTGTGTGTGTGTGTGTGTGTGTGTGTGTGTGTGTGTGTGTGTGCGCCCTGTGTGATGGCCTGGCGGCCTGTCCAGGGTGTCTCCCCGCCTGCCGCCTAATGACTGCTGGGATAGGCTCCAACATCCCCGCGGCCCTGAGAGCAGGATAAGCGGTTTGGATAATGGATGGATGGATAATGGATGGATGGATAATGGGTGGATGGAAAATGGGTGGATGGGTGGATGGATATTACTCCAGGCACTGTGTTACAGTATACATCTGTTTGAGTAGATAACTGTATGTGATGCAATGAGCCACGATCACAAATTCAACTCTATCTCCCTTGTTTAGGAATGCTGAGCGAAAACGAACTGGCAGCCCAGCATGCTGTCATCATGATGGCTTACATCACTTACATGGTATGTGTGTGTGTGTGTGTGTGTGTGTATACAGTGGGGAAAATAATTATTTGACCCCTTGCTGATTTTGTAAGTTTGCCCACTTACAAAGAGTGCAACAGTCTATAATTTTAAGCGTAGGTTCATTTTAACAGTGAGAGACAGAATATGACCTAAAAAAGTGGAATAAGACGTTGTATGAATTTTATGAATTTATTTGCATATTTTTGGTCCAAAATAAAAATATTTGAACCCCTGGACAAACACTATGTTAATATTTAGTAGAAAAGCCATTATTGGCCAGCACAGATGTCAAACGGTTTTTATAGTTTCTGACAAGGTTTGTGCACATTTCGGCAGGGCTGTTGGCCCACTCCTCCCTGCAGACAAGCTCCAAATCGTTCAGGTTTCGAGGCTGTCGCCTGGCAACCCGAATTTTAAGCTCCCTCCAAAGATTTTCGATTGGATTCAGGTCTGGAGACTGGCTAGGCCATTCCAGAAGCTTGATGTGCTTCTTCTTCAGCCACTCTTTGGTTGCTTTGGCGGTGTGCTTCGGGTCGTTGTCGTGTTGGAACACCCATCCACGACCCATCTTCAGCGCTCTCACTGAGGGAAGGAGGTGTTGGTCCAGAATTCCACGGTACATGGCCCCGTCCATCCTCCCCTCAATGCGATGGAGTTGTCCTGTCCCCTTGGCTGAAAATCACCCCCAAAGCAAGATGTTGCCACCCCCATGCTTGACGGTGGGGATGGTGTTCTTTGGGTTGTACTCCGTGTTCTTCACCCTCCAACCACGGCGAGTTGAGTTGAGCCCGAAAAGTTCTATTTTGGTCTCATCCGACCACATCACCTTCTTCCAGGCCTCTTCTGAGTCGTCCAGGTGTTCATTGGCGAACTTAAGATGGGCCTGTACATGTGCCTTCTTCAGCAGTGGGACCTTGTGTGCACTGCAGGGTTTTAATCCATGACGGCGTCGTGTGTTACTAACCGTTTGCTTTGTAACTGTGGTCCCAGATGCCTTCAGGTCATTAACCAGTTCCCCCCTTGTGGTTCTGGGATGATTCCTCACCGTTCGCATGATCAGGGACACCCCACGAGGCGAGATCTTGCGTGGAGCCCCAGACCGAGGATGGAGGTTGGCGGTGGTGTGGTGTTCCTTCCATTTCCTGATAACTGCACCGACAGGTGTTACTTTCTCTCGAAGATGCTTTCCAATTCTCTTGTAGCACATCCCGGCCTTGTGCAGGTCTACAATCTTGTCCCTGGTGTCCTTAGACAGCTCTTTGGTCTTGCCCATGATGGAGATGTTGAAATCTGATTGATTGGGTGTGGACAGGTATCTTTTGTACAGGTAACGAGGTGATGCAGGTGTATTTTATGTGGGTAATTAGTTGGGATTGGGGGTGCGTCTTAAAGAAAAACTAACTGGTTTGTGGGAGCCAGAATACTGGCTGTTTGGTAGGGGATCAAATACTTATTTTTCTAAATCAGGTGGTTATTAATTTTTATAAATTCATACGATGTGATTTTCTGGAATTTTCTTTGGGATTCCGTCTCTCACTGTTAAAATGTATATATGATTAAAATTATAGACTGTTGCATTCTTTGTAAGTGGGCAAACCTACAAAATCAGCAAGGGGTCAAATAATTATTTTCCCCAGTATATATATATATATATATATATAGCACGAAATCAAAACCTGACATGACGACTTTAAAAACCATCCCACTCGGCTCAAACGCAGTCAAGGTCAGCTACACAGGAGTTTTTGAGTCACCAATCTCGTAGCTGCATTAGTGAAAGAGTAACTTGAGACATGGCACAGCTTTCCATCCGGTATTTGGAGTTTAGACCCAGAGCGCCCGAGTGTGGCGGAGGTCTTGCAATGCTGTGGATGAGCCGAGTCTGTGTGCTGTAAAACCGGTGTTGTAATCCGTCATCTCTGGAAGCTGTATCCGGATGGCTGTTGTACTGCTCCATTTGTCTTTAATAAATCCATAGTTCCCCATTGGCGTCCAAGTGGCAGCCTGCGTTCGCGTGGGCAACGCCTTGGGTGCCGGAGATACCGCCGGTGCAATTCTCGCCAGCAGAGTCTCCCTCGCTCTCGCAGGTCAGTTAGAAACGCACGACGATGCCGCACATCATCAGCAGGTCAGAGTGAGACGTTGGATTTCCTCAGTGTTTCCTTTACACTTCCTCAAACCGCTGCAGGTGGCATGGCGGTGGTTTTGGGCCTCGTGCTCGTGTCTACTAAGACTGTGATCGGCTTCATCTTTACCTCCGATGAGTAAGTTATACAGTTATCGGCAGTATAGTGCCGTGGAGTTATGACACACTCTTATTACCACATGAACGAGTCAATGGCATAAACAGGGCGTGTTTGTCGAACGTCATCGTTTCAGGCACATCGTGAGCCTGGTCTCATACCTGATGAACGTGCACTGTGTCCTTCACTTTTTTGAAAGCATGGTGGTGAGTGTTGGAACTTATCATGTGCAGAGCACCTGCTTACTTCCATTTTACCATGAAAAATGTCTTTAAAATATAAATATTTCATAAATTGAGACACTATATTGATTGATTGATTGGTTGATTGATTGATTGATTGATTGGTTAGTTGGTTGGTTGGTTGATTGATTGATTGATTGATTGGTTGGTTGGTTGGTTGGTTGGTTGGTTGGTTGATTGATTGATTGATTGATTGGTTGGTTGGTTGATCGATCGATCTGTCACAGTTGCCAGTATGTTGTGTAAATGTGTGAGTATAATGTACTGATAGCTTTGCTTCCATCGGACAGTGCGTTTGCGTGGGGATTCTCCTCGGCGCCGGCAAGCAGAAGATCGCCGCCGTGGCCAACCTCATCGGTTACTACTGTGTCGGGCTTCCGCTGGCCATTACGCTGATGTTCGTGGCGAAACTGAGAATTTTAGGTACGTACCAAAGCTCGCCATTTTGTTGTCACTGATAACGGCTGGAGCCAAAGTGAAGGCTGCTAGTTTGCATGAAGGTTCCTGTCGTAAGTTGAGGCTACCGTGCGCTTGACGAAGAGAAATCTCCATTCCTCTCCTCAGGTTTCTGGTTGGGCCTGATCATCTGTGTTTGCATACAGTCCACTTCATACGTCACGGTCATCTTGAAGCTGGACTGGGACAGGATAACAGAGGAGGTACGACTGTCGGTGAATCTGCCGGTCAGGATCGCGGCTTCTTTGCCGTGGGTTTAGGCTGCCAGCTGTGCGACTCCTCCTTGCACATGTGTGACACATTCAGAAACCCCAGAATGAAGAGAAAACAACAGGGCAGTTGAATTTGTGTGTGTGTCGGTTCGCAGGCTGTAAAGCGAGCTCGGAAAAACTCCTGTGCGGCGTCCCAGAGGGACGCGGCGGGCCTGTCTGGCCTCGTGGGTGACGATGCTCCCGAGCAGATAGCAGGCGGTGGGAATGTGAGTGAAACTCTTCTGTCCATTTTAACGACGATGAATCTGCTGATTGACAAATTCTGTTTCAGAGACACAAAATCTATATCTTTTTGTTTTCGAGGTTTTCCCATATCATTTCTTCCCCCGCTGTGTGCCATGTGGTCAGATACAAGTCTCCTGTCCATCTGTCCCTGCTCAGCACCACTTTCTCCACCCTCAGCCTTTACAGCATTTATTTTAATGAGGTAATACAAAATTGTTTCAATAAACACCCCAAAATTCCCCCCAGTCCGCGAACAACCACACCTCCGGGACCGAAGAGGGCCAAGATGGCGGCTCCGGCTCACCATACGAACACGCGGTCCAGCAGACGGGGGGCGAACTCTCCAGAGGGCCGCTCTCTCCTACCCAGCTGATCCTGCGGAGGGGGACCACCACGTTCGCCTTGCTGGCGGTTCTGGCCGTGGGGATCAGCGTCCACCTCCTTCTGCCCTTGCCTCAAACCTTCCTTTCAGGGGGCAACCGGACGACGGACTGGATCAACACAACCCACGCCCCCGATCTGGTTCAGCCCACTGTGCCGAACTCAGAGTAACAGTTCAGGGTCATGTTGAGTAGAGGTGGGACCAAGTCACTCTTTTCCATGTCGCAAGTAAGTCTCAAGTCCTGGCATTCAAGTCCCGAGTCAAACCCCAAGTCCTTCACGTTGCGTTTCAAGTCCCGAACAAGTCATTATGCGCTCTTCGTCAAATTGAATGCCATTTCAAAATGTTAACAACGGAGCAACAGTTGATTTACTGGATGTATGCAAATCATGAACGCGTTGTTTAAACTTGTATGTACTTGGTTGAGTAAAAGCGGATGTGTCATTATGGAGATGAAGTTGATTTGACTGCGCGCTTCTTTAAAAGCCATTTGTCTTTGGCCGTGGAGACGGTATCAGGGTTTTCAAGTCTCAAGTGAAGTCACGAGTCGCTGGTGTCGACCTGCAAGTCTTTTTCCATTTTGTCAGGTCTAAAGTCATCATGTGCGTCGAGTCTCACTTGAGTCCAGGTCATGTGACGAGTCCACACGGCTGATGTTTAGACCCTTACATAACCACAGGGGCGTACAGTTGCATTCGATTAGTTACTTCCTTCCACAGGTGTTTGATAGTCTCTTTGTTACGGTGCATAAAGTGGCAAACTCGGTGCAACGTACAAGTCCCAGTAATGTTTTTTTTTGGTAACACTTTAGTATGGGGAACATAAAAAAACTTAATTACTAGTGAATTAGTAATGATCAAGATGTCACTTTAGAATGGGGAACATATTCTAAGTAACAAAAACTTAATTACTAGTGAATTAGTAATGATCAAGATGTCACTTTAGTATGGGGAACATATTCTAAGTAACAAAAACTTAATTACTAGTGCATTAGTAATGATCAAGATGTCACTTTAGTATGGGGAACATATTCTAAGTAACAAAAACTTAATTACTAGTGAATTAGTAATGATCAAGATGTCACTTTAGCATGGGGAACATATTCTAAGTAACAAAAACTTAATTACTAGTGCATTAGTAATGATCAAGATGTCACTTTAGTATGGGGAACATATTCTAAGTAGCAAAAACTTAATTGACAGTAATTTCACACTATGAACACTTGTAGTTTTGTGTGTTGTTATGTAAGAACAGACCATATTCATTAACTGTCAGTAAGGGAGAATAACTTCTTGTGGTACTACCACCTTATAAAGTCCATACTAAGCAAAGCATATTGAGATGGTACTACTAATAAGGAATACTTCTGAGGTTATAGAGGGAAAACTCATAGTTCATGGCTTACTGGTTGTATAATAAGGCCATGCAGAATAAGGCATTAATGAGTACGTAATAATGACCAATTAAGAGCCAATATGTTGCTAATTTGCATGCTAATAAGCACCTAATTAACGGTGACTATGTTCCCCATACTAAAGTGTTACCTTTTCTTCTTCATGAGAGATTCAGCCAGTGCATAAGATGCTTGATGACAGACCTGTTTTGCCTCTAAATTTCATGGTCCTCGATCCAGTCCAGCATTGCTGGTTTTCCATATCCTGACATTCAGAATGACCAGGGGTGTAGCACCAACTTCTGGGCCCTGTACATAAGCAGGCTCTGTGGGCCCCTTTCCTCTTCTGTCTCTCATGCATCCCTTTTTTGAGTTCTAGCATACTGTATATTATTTACAATCACAGTACATTGATCGGTAACACTTTAGTATGGGGGAACATAGTCACCATTAATTAGGTGCTTATTAGCATGCAAATTAGCAACATATTGGCTCTTAATTGGTCATTATTACATACTCATTAATGCCTTATTCTGCATGGCCTTATTATACAACCAGTAAGCCATTAACTATGAGTTTTCCCTCTATAACCTCAGAAGTATTGCTTATTAGTAGTACCATCTCAATATGCTTTGCTTAGTATGGCCTTTATAAGGTGGTAGTACCACAAGAAGAGTTATTCTCCCTTACTAACACTTAATGAATATGGTCTGTTCTTACATAACAAAACACAAAACTACAAGTGTTCATAGTGTTAAATTACTCTAAATTAAGTTTTTGTTACTTAGAATATGTTCCCCATACTAAAGTGACATCTTGATCATTACTAATTCACTAGTAATTAAGTTTTTGTTACTTAGAATATGTTCCCCATACTAAAGTGACATCTTGATCATTACTAATTCACTAGTAATTAAGTTTTTGTTACTTAGAATATGTTCCCCATACTAAAGTGACATCTTGATCATTACTAATTCACTAGTTATTAAGTTTTTGTTACTTAGAATATGTTCCCCATACTAAAGTGTTACCCATTGATCTATTTTAACCTGACTTAACCTCTAACCTTAACTTAACCTAACCTTAACTTAACTTAGCTATCTTGCAGTGATTGAAAAATGACTCTGTGACGGTATCAGCAGTCACTCGCCACAGGACTAGATGAGCTGCACCGAGAGATGCTCGTGAAGGGCGAAGGGCGAAGGGCAGACTAAACCATTTTGCACTTTTTGTTAGGGGTGAGAGGGGCCTCAGAGAGGGGTGAGAGGGGCCTCAGAGAGGGGTGAGAGGGAACTCAGAGAGGGGTGAGAGGGGCCTCAGAGAGCCTCCACTGTTTTCTTTAAGTCCCTCGAACGATGTATTGAGCCAATTTTAACTGAAGTTATGACACTAATTAGTTAGAAATAACCTAATGCTGAGGCTCATTAATATTCATACACACCAACAAGCTCAGTGCAACAATGTATTTGAGGCAATGGACTTTTATGTTAATTTACATGACGGCCTGTACATTCACAGCTGCTTTATCGTACATTTCTATTAATAAAGTGTCGCAGGGAAGTCATAATGTAAAGCATCTTTCCAGCAGTCGGGCAATCGTTACATGACGCTAATTGAGGATGGCCTTGAACTTGTGAATATTAATTCGCGAACATACCTAATTTGCAGTTGTTGGGTTTTGGTTTTTTTTACACAAAATAAAAGGGATGGCTACCTCTGAATAATTCAGCAATTTGCAAGAATATGTAAGACCACCTCACAATTATATGGACAATAGTAAAATACATATTTACTGGTGTAAATGGCTGTTGGAGGGGGGGGGGGGGTTCCTCTCAATAGAGTCCAAGCTGTTCTGCATCCCCCATGTGCTTTGTCCAACACCCAATTAAGGTTTTTTAAAGTGGGGGGTAACTGAGCTCAAATCTGTGTTTTGGGATACCCATACCCCAGGAAAACATACCAGTAACCACCCAGCCAATTCTGTATGATTAAACATGTTGCGAAGTATATAAAACAAAGCTTCCGAAACGTGTAAAAATCTGCAGCGTCCACAGGTTCCAGACTCTGGGGGCGTGGCACCGTGGCACCGAAATCGATGCAAAGGGAGACGGCGACGACGCCAAGCCAGCCGGAACCGAAAATCAAGAAAGGAAAACGGGAAAAATACCCAAAACCGGTCTAACCCGGCAAATCAGTTCTATACATGGTTCAACACATTTTAACATGTCAACAGCGATACATCTCCCACATTTATAAAGCATTTTGAAGCAAATCTGTCAATTTGGTTACCCTGCTCTTTAAGCCCTGGATAAGCAGGCGGATGCTGGTGGTGTCAGTACTGGTGTGCCGTAAGCCACACCAGTACTGGTGTGCCGTAAGCCACACTGGTACTGGTGTGCCGTAAGCCACACTAGCACCATATCCATGCCCACAAACAGCACAGGCCACACTGCAGTCCCCGGCGTCACAACCAGGGCTGGTGGCTGAGTTGCTCCTCCAATCAGAAACGAGCTTCACTCAGACGGAGCAAATCTCGGCTCACGTCACCAGGTTAGTGATTAAGAGGTTGGTGATAATTCCGGCAGCTAAGATGAAGAGCGTCCCAGCCAGGGCCAGACCCCTACGCAGCACCAGATCCCTGTTGGAGAGCCGCTTCTCCGCTGCTTGGGCGGCCGCTTCATTCGCCGCCTCGCTCAGCTCCACCGTATCTGTGTGGCCCTCGGAGAAGCCGGGGCCATGTTGGCCGGCACCTGTACACACAGACGCACACACACCAACGCAACATTCTGAAATTGTTCACTCGGGAAAGTGAGAATGAGTAAATGTCCATCTTATCCATCCCTTATCTGAACCGCTTATCCTGCTCTCAGGGTGGCGGGGATGCTGGAGCCTGTCCCAGCAGTCACTGGGCGGCAGGCGGGGAGACACCCTGGACAGGCCGCCGGGCCGTCACAGATGAGTAAATGTGTGTCACTTATGTAAGAAAAATGGATGTATTGGGGTTTGAGTGGAGAATACGGAAGAGCCTTTTACTCGGGGCGCCGAGTCAAACTTGCAGAATTTCTTCTGTGGTCTTTATATCTGCGGTACGGTTTCCGCCGTGACACCGAACACCAAACGGGCTGGACGCTGCACCCGATAGGCGCGCTGCCCTCCCCTCCTGTACACCGGACCGGAGCCCAGGACGAAGAGCAAGCGGGCCCGCCTATCACATGAGCAAGCTGTAATTAAAATTAATACGCACAGCTGAGTATTTGGAGTAGGCCTAAAACGATAATATTCGTCACTCCCAGTGAAAATCTCAGCATCTTCAGCTCCGCCACCTCCACCTCCAGCTCCACCTCCCGTCTCTTCATCAGTGCCACTGTCTCCAGACCATACAACATAGCTGGTCTCGCTACCATCTTGTAAACCTTCCCTTTAACTCTTGCTGGTACCCTTCTGTCGCAAATCACTCCTGACACCCTTCTCCACCCACTCCACCCTGCCTGCACTCTCTCCTTCACCTCTCTCCTGCACTCCCCGTTACTTTGAACAGTCGACCCCCAAGTATTTAAACTCGTCCACCTTCGTCACCTCCACTCCTTGCATCCTCACCCTTCCACCGTCCTCCCTCTCATTCACACAGGTATTGCTCCTACTGACTTTCATCCCTCTTCTCTCCAGTGCATACCTCCACCTCTCCGGGCTCTCCTCCACCTGCACCCTACTCTCACGACAGATCACAGTGTCATCCGCGAACATCCTAGTCCACGGAGACTCCTGCCTGATCTCGTCCGTCGACCTGGCCATCACCGTTGCGAACAAGAATATTCACAATAACGTGTGTGCAAAACCAAGCTGTGACTCATCAAGCGTCCGTCTCTTCGCACTGGCGGTAATATAACGTATGTACCTTCTCACGACTTATAGGTGAGGCCTGTGGTGAACTGGGTCGTGGTGGTCTGCCGTTTTAAAAAAGTGGGCCCCCCAGAAGCAAAGTTGGGGGAGACAGAGAGTATGTCTTACTTGTTTCCGTAGAGTCGGCGTGTGCTCCAGCTCTGATCTGAGCCTGGAAGGAAGAAGAGGTTGTTGTTGTTGGTTTTGTTTTTTACTTTTCAGTGAGAGGAAGCCTAAAGGCATTAAGAGTGGATCAGGGTGCGTGTCTCTCACGGCTGACCTCTGCCGTGGCTTTCTTCCAGTTCATTCTGATCAGGTACAGGATCAGGACGGCGGACTGCAGGAACACGCACACAAACATGCCGATCCACAGGCCTAGAGAAGAAACGAGTCTGTCCTGCTTTAAACAACACAACAAACACTGATATCCTGCTTTATAACACAAAACAAACACTGATGTCGACATGAAGAGGATAAAGCCTACAGGCCTCTGACACCTTGTCCAAACAGCAGGAATGTAGTGATACTGAATGCAAGCCAAGGTGTTATCCAGAGAGAGACCTTTGGATCTAATTGGAAAAAGAAATAAATAAATAATTCTAGGGCGTCCGGGTGGCTTGGCGGTCTAGTCCGTTGCCTACCAACACGGGGATCACCGGTTCAAATCCCCGTGTTACCTCCGACTTGGTCGGGCGTCCCTACGGACACAATTGGCCGTGTCTACGGGTGGGGAGCAGAATGTGGGTGTGTGTCCTGGTCTCTGCACTAGCGCCTCCTCTGGTCAGTCGGGGGGGGGGGGAATAGCGTGATCCTCCCACACGCTACGTCCCCCTGGTGAAACTCCTCACTGTCAGGTGAAAAGAAGCGGCTGGCGACTCCGCATGTATGGGAGGAGGCATGTGGGAGTCTGCAGCCCCTCCCCGGATCGGCAGAGGGGGGGTGGAGCGGGGAACAGGATGGCTCAGAGAGCAGCGTGATTGGCCAGGGGGGCAAAATCCCCCCCCCCCCAAAAAAAAAGCTTAATAAGACAACAATGTTGGAAAAAACAGTTTAATGTTGACAACAACTCGATTACCTTTGATTCCCAATTTGGCAGCAAACATCAGAGACAATCCGACTGGCAAGGCAACGCCGTAATAGCCCACGACGTTGCAAACTGCCCCAACTCTCTGCTTGCCTGCCCCATATATGATGCTGTCCAAGGCCACCTAGACGAGCAGGGAGAGGGGGCATGGTTACACCGGGGTGCTGGATATTTTGAACTTCAGTGAAACTTCAAACGCAGTAATGCGCGTGCCGAGCTACTCACCGATAACCCCTCCAGGAAGAGAAACGGAGCGTATAAACGGATGACCTCAGCAACCCGTTCTCTGATTTGTCTGGTGGGACGGAAAAAGACCAAATCAACTGAAAGCCACAGTTTGGTATTGTAACCCGCACGTGTAAATAGACTCGCTTAGCCCTCGGCGAACGGGCCGGGCCCTCTAGTCCAGTGTTTCTCAACCCGGTCCTCGAGGACCCCCTATCCTGCATATTTTCTTTGCAACCCTGAATAGATAAACTGTTTGTAGTTATTCAACCAATCAGCAATGAATTTTTGTCAGATGTTGCACACCTTGCATAATTAAGTGCTGCGAGATGATTGGTCGAGTAAGTACAAGCGGGCCTACCTATGCAGGGTTACAATGAAAATCTGCAGGATAGGGGGTCTCCTTGAGGACTGGGTTGAGAAACACTGCTCTAGTCGACTGGTTAACGTACTCGCCCGCGGTGCGGGATACACGGGTTCGGCCGGGGACGCCCTTCCCCGAAGGAAGGGGGCAATATCATCACAAGAAAGATGGGTTTATGCAAATTGTATGCAGCATGCACTATTTAGCATACTCGTTACTTTATACCCTCTATAATCCAGTAGAGTTGGATCAGTTCATCTGGACACCACGTTTAGTGGGAGAAACGTTTCATCAGTGACCTCTTCCGGCTCCGCTGGCTGCAGGTGTCCCCACCCTGATAAACAACACAGTGACCTTTTTTGTTGTTGTTTTTTTGGGGCGGCACGGTGGCGCAGTGGTCAGCGCTGTCGCCTCCCAGCAAGAATGTCCTGGGTTCGAACCCCGGGGGTTGTCCAACCTTGGGGGTCATCCCAGGTCCTTTCTGTGTGGAGTTTGCATGTTTCCCCCGTGTCTGCGGTGGCTTTCCCCCGGGTGCTTCGGTCCCCCCCCCCCCCCCCACCATCAAAAAGACATGCATGTTAGGGGTAATACTCCTGTCTGGGCCCCCTTACCGAGGCGTGGCAAGACGACCCGGAGTTGGACCCCGGGCGCTGCTCCTAGCTACAAGGCTAGGATGGGTTAGCGTGATTTCCCTACTGGGATCATCGAAGTATATCAAAATCAAAATGGAAAAAATCTATAGCGACCGAAACCGGCAGTCGGTTTCATATGCAAATTGCTGTGACCGTTCACCGAGAGCTGCAACTGCACATGAAACCGATCACCGGTTTCGGTCGCCATGCCGTGTATTGTTTATAAGGGTGGGGCTCCTGAGAGATGAGGCGTTTCTCCCACTAAAGGTTGTGTGTCCGGATGGACCGATCCAACGTCCCGTTATTTCCTTGCGTGGGTTATTAAGCGTCAAGACTCTTTATAAACGTTAGACTTGTGCCTCATGGGCACTGCTTCTGCACACCTCGGGCTTCTCCACCTCTGGTTAATATGTAAAAGGGGGTATGGGAGTAAAGTTCACTTCCGTGTCAGTCTGCCGTGGAAACGGTGAAAGGTCATTTCGGTTTTCCATTATCTTTGGCAGACGCGGGCGGCGTGACGCAACACGGCCTCGGAAGCGAGCGCATCGCAGCTGGTTTTACAGGTACCGGTTGTGCTGCCGGGACGAGCCGAACAGCACAGAAACCGGAGGCGTGACTCACGTGTCGTATGTGAAGACATAAGCTACGTAGTCCTTCAGGCTGCCGAGGAGAACCGAAAAGCACACGGACACTGACCCTGGGGCAAAAGAGGCAAGCGCACAACAAGATTACCGGCTGTCACGTCCGACACAGCCACAAATGTTCAAACGCTGTCGTCTTGACTCCCGTTAAACTTCTATCAACTCTTAAAGGGTAGGCCAGGCTCAAAAGGGCGGTTTCTGCCCCTGTCCTACCCTGGTTCCACTTCTAAAAGTTCTCTGTTTATAGAAATCATTAGTATATAGATAGGTAGATAGATATAGATATATAGTTTTTTGGGGGGGGGGGCAGTTTCCCCTTTTTCTCCCCAGTTGTATCCAGCCGATCACCCCTCTGCCGATCAAGGGGGGGCTGCAGACTACCCCGTGCCTCCTCCCATACATGTGGAGTCGCAGGCCGCGTCTTTCACCTGACAGTGAGGAGTTTCGCCAGGGGGACGTAGCGCGTGGGAGGACCACGCTATTCCCCCCCAGTTCCCCCTCCCCCCTGAACAGGCGCCCCCGACCGACCAGAGGAGGCGCTAGTGCAGTGACCAGGACACACACCCACATCCGGCTCCCCACCCGCAGACACGGCCAATTGTGTCTGTAGGGACGCCCGACCAAGCCGGAGGTAACATGGGGATTCGAACCGGTGATCTCCATGTTGGTAGGCAACGGAATAGACCGCCACGCCACCCGGACACCCCGGTATATATATTTTTATATATGTTTTTATATAAATCAACAGTATATAACGTATATTATATCATATAGTATATTATAAAGTTCCTGTGATGGACTGGAGGCCCGTCCAGGGTGTCTCCCCGCCTGCCGCCCAATGACTGCTGGGATAGAGTCCAGCATCCCCGTAACCCTGAGTAGGATAAGCGGTTTGGATCATGGATGGAATTATTCATGTAAAAACACATCAATGTGTTGCACAGACATGTTATTCAAACACACTCATTAAATTGACGGGTGTGCTAACCTGCGCAGAACAGGCAGGGTGGAGTGGGTGGAGAAGAGTGTCAGGAGTGACTCGCGGCAGAAGGGTACCAGCAAGAGTTAAAGGGAAGGTTTACAAGATGGTAGTGAGACCAGCTATGTTATATGGTCTGGATACAGTGGCACTAATGAAAAGACAGGAGGTGGAGCTGGAGGTGGCAGAGTTGAAGATAAGATTTTCTTTGGGGTGACGAAGAAGGACAGGATTAGGAAGGAGTATATTAGAGGGACAGCTCAGGTTGGACGGTTTGGAGACAAAGCAAGAGAGGCGAGATTGAGATGGCTTGGACCTGTGTGGAGGAGAGATGCTGGGTATACTGGGAGAAGGATGCTGAATATGGAGCTGCCGGGGGACGGGGGGGGGGGTAGAGGAAGGCCAAAGAGGAGGTTTACGGATGTGGTGAGGGAGGACGTGCGGGTGGCTGGCGTGACAGAGGAAGATGCAGAGGACAGGAAGAGATGGAAACGACCCCTAACGGGAGCAACCAAAAGAGGAAGACTAACCTGCACAGAATATGGCCAGCTTTGCGGACAGCTTGGCTTGCGCCGTATCTCCAGCTCCGAGGGCGTTTCCTACTCTCACAGTGCCCGCCACACCGAACCCAGCGGGGAACTGATAAAAAGAACCCCGCATTAACCCACAATTGCCCTGCACACGTGATCAGATGTTAAAGGTTGAACATAGGTGCTGCATTTGGCAAAGCAAGGAATATATTGCTGCACACTGAATAATTCACCATGTATGCAATGCTGGTCAGTTCGAATACGACTGCCTGGGCTCCAAGTTCCACCTCACTTATGAGACCTGTCAACGGGAGTCGGGTGTTAGAGACTGGAATAAGTCTGATTTACAAAAGAAAGGGGGGGAAAAAAGTGCATCCTTTGAAAGTGGAAGATAGCCTGCCAGTCTACCTGCCAGAAAACTTCCAATCTCATAGGTCCACCATTCAACACAGAGCATGACCATGCCGGGGATGGCCAGGTGGATAAAGCTGCCCCAATCCTGCAGGCACTCTTTGGACCAGCCTGCGGGGAATCAGTTAATCAATCAGTATCTATCAATTAATCAATCAGTCTATCTATGTCTGTCTAAAGTTGGCACAAAAAGTAAGGAAATGCGTGTTTGGTAGATGATGTCTTTGTTGTAACGATGCTTCTTGGCAATTAATCTTATATCAGGCAGCTGACGGTCAGCACCTGGGGCACCAGGAGCTCAAAACAAGAGTCAATAGCAGCAGCAAAACAAGCTGTTTGGCATTGGCAGAGAAGATTTGGCACATTTTTCATGGGCGCAACCCACATGCTCAGCTCTGCTGCTCATCCCACAAATGCCTGTTCCTTACACATGTGGCGCCATTTAAAAGGGAAATAAACAGGCTTTCCGACGGTATGAGATTTATTGCCAAGAAGCGTCGTTACAACAAAGAAATCATCTACCAAACACGCATTTCCCTACTTTTTGTGCTAAGTATATTTGAATGTATTTCCTTAAACCACACATTAAGTACAAATAATGGAATTCAAGGTCCCTCATTGAGAGAAATGGAGCCACTCACCTCCCCAGGTGGCCTTATGAAGACCTTTCCACATGATGTAGGCGTAGAGTAGCCCAGCCAGGGAGAACTGGGAGATGGTGTTGGCCAAAGCAGAGCCTCTGTAAAGAATATTTTACGATATGCTCTCAGTGCCGCGAGCTTTTTTTACGTTATCTGCAGATCAGGTGACACTCCTTTCCCCAATAAACCATCTACCATTGTAGAGGAACTTCTGTCCCTAAACCTTCACCAGAACGGCTCTAGTGCTCAGAGATACTCTTCAGTAAATAATATTAACATGCCCTCTTTGGTTAACATGGGAACCATTAGGGAACAAGACCTCGACGGCCCTCTTTCCGAGGATATGTGTGAGGCGGTATTAAAGCAAGTGCATAGATCTTCCCCGTGCTGTAGACCCGGTCTCATCCGGTTCACGACAGTCCATCGCTCCCACCTCTCTAAAGCTAAACTGGCAAGAGTATATCCTAACATAGACCCCACTTGTGAGAGATGCAAAACGGCCCCAGCTGGTGTATTTCACATGTGTTGGGGCCTGCCCAGCCTCTGTGCCTTCTGGGAGGCAGCGTTCAGATCTCTGAGCGAAGCATATGGTGCTGCTGTTGATCTGCAACCCAGTCATGCCTCGGGTCTGGACCTGCAGGTCATGCCAGATGGCTGAAAGATGTACCGTTTCACCTAAACTTGGTTGAAATGATACCCTGCAAGGGAGTAACTCCAGATTTTATGGAGGTATGGAGACCTTTTTTATTTGGTAACTCGGCAGGGCGGTCAGGTAGTGCAGTGGTCTATTCCGCTGCCTACCAACACGGGGCATCGCCGGTTCGAATCCCCGCGTTACCGCCGGCTTGGTCGGGCGTCGCTCCAGACACAGCTGGCCGTGTCTGCGAGTGGGAAGCCGGATGTGGGTGTGTGTCCTGGTCGCTGCACTAGCGTCTCCTCTGGTCAGCCGGGGCACCCGTTCAGGGGGGGAGGGGAACTGGGGGGAATGGCGTGATCCTCCCATGCAATACGTCCCCCTGGTGAAACTCCTCACGGTCAGGGGAAAAGAAGTGGCTGGCGACTCCACGTGTATCAGAGGAGGCATGTGGTAGTCTGCAGCCCTCCCCGGGTTGGTGGAGGTGGTGGAGCAGTGACCGGTATGGCTTGGAAGAGCGGTGTAATTGGACGGATACAATTGGGGAGAAAAGGGGGGGGGGAATCCCCCCTCCTAAAAAAAAAAGAAGAGCAAAATGATAAATAATTTGGTAAGTTGCAGGATATTGATGACTGGGACGACCAAACCTAGAAACTAGGTTACACCTCTGGGTTGGTATCGTCTACTCTGACTGTGATAGGATTGGTACCCCAGTATAGCTCTCTCTGAATAAGGTGTACTGTATGATGTTTGTCTGTTTGTTTGAATGTCTTTAAATCTGTGAGATTTAAACTTGTGAGAAAGCATTTACAGTCCTGTAAGGCGGTGTCTCTCCTCAAGGACCCCCTATCCTGCATATTTTCTTTGCAACCCTGAATAGGTACCGGTTTGTAGTTATTCAACCAATCAGCAATGAATTTTGTCAGATGTTGCACACCTTGCATAATTAAGTGCTGCGAGATGATTGGTCGAGTAAGTACAAGCAGGGCTGCCTATGCAGGGTTACAATGAAAATCTGCAGGATAGGGGGTCCTTGAGGACTGGGTTGGGAAACACTGCTGTAAGGGATACTCACGCTACTCCCATGTTGAGCCCATGGAGAAAGATGTAATTGGTGAGAGCGTTCAGGCCATTAACCACGACCCCTGTGATGACCTGGGGCCATATGATGCCCTGCAGACGAGAGGAATACCGTCAGCTTACGAGTCCGGCGCTAAGATCTCCTTAGCTTTGCTCATGTGACCACTGGAACTGCTCCGACGCATAACAGACACAACACCGACTCGCGTGAGCGTTTTCTGGAATATCTAGTAGTACATGTTATCCAAAATGTATGTTGTGAATCTTGCGCCATCAAATTATGTGCAATCCACAATCTGCTGTCAATTCAAAATCACAAATCGTCAAAGTTATGCCATAGTTACTTTTTCCGTCTTTTGCATTTCAAGTCCATTGTAATTATGTTATCCTCTTACAATGTTGTATTGTGTAAATTGCGTAAACACAACATCCATTGCCCGTTGTCCATCTTGGGAGAGAGATCCCTCCCCTGTTGCTCTCCCTGAGCTTTCTTTCTATTTTTTCTTCCCGTTAAAGGTTTTTTTTTAGGGAGTTGTCCCTTATCCGATGAGAGGGTCAGGATGTTGTGTTGCTGTTAAGCCCTCTGAGGCAAATTTGTAATTTGTGATATTGGGCTATACAAATAAAATTGATTTGATTTGATTATATAAAAATATATATAAAATGATATTTTATAAAATATAGAATTGACAGCAGGACAAAACGTTCTCTTCTTTCTGTTTATAACACATTTGCGGTTTTTTTTTGTCCGAAAACACAAAACTACAAAATGTAACCTTTAAAAGTTGTGTGTAATTACTTATGATGACACTTATTTATATATATATATATATACATGCTACATGTTACTAACTACTCACCTGGTTCTGTAGATATTTTGACTCTAGCGAATAGAAGAATGTGGCCTGGAAAATTTAACACAATCCATCTCTGGCCTGAACATATTCAGGAAAACAACACTTTTACACAGAGGGCCGGTTAAACATATACACATGTTTCTTTTGATATTTGCATTATGCTGGGATGGATTTACTCACGGGGAGTGCTGGCATAAAAATCTTCACGTACATCTGAGACAGCCTGAGAAATAAAGGTGTGTCAGAGGCGGTGAGGCTGAATCCCTTGTGGCTCGACAGCACTTTCTAAAAATGCACTCGGGAGACGGCGGCGCAACAAGCAAACTGTCCCACCTGGCCACCTCTGGAGTCTGTCTGACAGCCAGCAGGATGGATTCCGTGTTAACGAGGATAGCCCAGCAGGGGAAGCAGGCCAGCATCAGAACGAGGATGCCCCTCTGCAGAATGACCCCGACCCTGAGGAGGTTACCGGCCCCGTAGGTCTACAGCCAGAAAGAAAACATCTCCATTACGTTAAAAAAAAACAATCTCAACAAATCACATTTGTATTCTAGTAAATTTCATTAAGCTACATGTCTACACTAAGTCGCTAAGGAAATGTAGAAATATTACTCTTCTCTCTCGCAGGGGCGTATTGAGTGTGGTGTGTGTTGTATATACGACATCATATCTGCGGATTGCCGTGTTGTGTTGTCGTTCTGTGTCGAGTACACTGAGAGAGCCACGAAACCGGAGTCCCATTCCATGTGTATGTGTAAACCTACATGGCCAATAAACATGATTGTGATTCTGATACTCCAGGGGCCTTTTCGGTGTGCAAGGCCAGTGCTCGCACCTGTGATATCAGGGTGTCGCACGCTGATGATAAACCGTAGCCAACAGAAATGCCCGTTACGTTGACAACCTGCGGGAGCAGAGCAAAGGTCAAGGAGTGGCTCACCACTACGGCCGGTTTGCTCGTTGCAAAACTGTTGTGAAGAAGTCTTTATCGTTGGCGTTGCGAATCCAACTTACCGCGATGGCCAGAGTCACCGCTGCCAGCTCCGTCTTCCCCAGATGGCCGCAGAAAATGGAACTGACAAAACTCACCAAAGACACCATGAGCCGGGCCATAACCTAACGAGAAAAATTACACTTTAATGAAGGGAAAAGAAAAAAAGTTAATTCTTGAGAGCATGATGAAATATTATTTATTTATTTATTTGTTATATTGTGTGACTGTTCCTTTAGCCCTGGGCCAAAAGCCCAACAGTGGGGCTGATGTAAAAAAATGTTGAACAAAGACAGTCTGCTGATTTAGGCTCCTAAAGATGTTTCTCGCCACTGTGCTGACACCTTGTCAAAATAAAATGAAAAATTAACTAATTACTTTTTTTAACTCTTTTTTTGGATTGTAAATATTGTTTTGCAAACAAGGCAGGGGAAATGTAAGTTCAAACTGGTGTTTCTTTGGCATGCTGCTTTGTTTGTGAAATCATGTGCATCGTCTATAAAGGGCCAAAAAAAACCATTTTAACAATCTTCATATTGATATCTTGTTACTGTTTTTTTTAAAGAACTTTATTAACAAAAGTGAACAAAACTAGTATACAACAATGTCAATCAACAATAGTCACATTATTAAATGTATACAACATTAACACATGTATTATCATAAACATTAACATAAATACGCCAGGGGGATTGTATAAAGTAAAACAAATAAATTACACACTTAACTTAAATATTTTGAAAATCATAAAGTGCTTATATGTTTTTACAGCTTTTTTGTTTTCACTATCAGATATTGCTGAAATATATTGTTTGATATACGCAGACGGCTCAGGAAAATTAGGTTTCTCGTTAGAGAATTTAGATCTGTGAATATAAAATTTTGTTAAGATAATTAGCAAATTGATTAAATAATACTGAGAATCGAGGTTCCTGTCAAATTCAGTATATCCAAACAATACATTTTTCCAACTCGGGGTGAAATGAGGGTAAATATGATCAATAATCAAACGAGACAACCTACTCCACGGTTGTTTAGTGTGTGGGCAAGACCAGAATAAATGAACCAATGTTTAATTAAACAAACCACAGAGAGAACAACTCACATCAATGTCCTTAAGTCTCTGCAAATATTGATTAGTTGGATAGAGTCTATGAATCATTTTGAAAGATATTTCTTTTACTTTATCAGTCAAGAGGAACTTATGAGGTAAAAGCCAAATTTTTTCACCAACAAAGGCAGACCAATAAGATAAGGCAGAGGGTGAGCTAATAACATCTTGTTGAAACAGTTGACGAATAATCTTGTTTTTGTTCTTGGTGTTCCATGAAAAGCATGCTTTCCCAACAGCTGTTTCAGTTACATCTACTGATATAGGGAGATTAACATTCACATTAACACCTTTGAAAATTGAAACAATACCAGAGGGAACAGCATCAAAAAACAATAGAAAATCCTTTAGGTGTAACAGGGAATCTATAATGTTGAATGAATTCAACATAATTGTAAAGTTGCCCGTGTTGGTTGAACAACTGACTAATCAAAAGAATATTGTTGTCAAACCACTGTTTGAAAAAGATAGATTTGTTTTTATACAGCAAATATCTATTATTCCAAATAAAAAACCTGTGAGGAGAAAAGTTGTGTTTGTAAATCAGACACCATGCCAGGAACATTTGTTTGTGGAACGAAGAAAGTTTGAGGGGGATTTGTCAATGTTATAGTTACATACAGGCAAAAATTTAAGACCACCAATTGAAGAAAAGACAAAATGGGGAATGAAATTCCAAAGAGAAGATGGACATATAAGGTAACGTCTGATCCAATTTATTTTAAAGGTGTAATTTAGTGTGGAAAAGTCTAAAAAATGAAGGCCACCACTGTTGTATTCGCTCATCAGAACAGATTTCCTAAGATAATGGGTGCGGTTTTCCATACAAAACCAAATAATATTTTATCTATTGTTTTGCATATATGACTATCTATACCTAATGACAGTGCAGCATATGTTAATCTTGATATTCCTTCAGCCTTCGAGAGGAGAATTCGGCCCCTTAAAGAAAAGTCACGTGAGAGCCACAGATTGAATGTTTGTTTAGCTTCGTTAATTATTGGATTGAAGTTAGCGTTACATCTTTGGGATATCTTGTTACTGCCTTACGTTAAAGTAAATAGAATGACGACACACGCAACCCATGGCGTCATATCCGTTCTATTGCCCAAGCGCGGATATGACGTAAGCTACCCTCCGCGTCTGATCCGCAGTGCCGCCCTTCCGGCCTCTCCCGGAAGTAAAAGAATCTCATTTTAAAAATACTCCATAGGGTTTGACCCAGTTGCAGATTGTTTTAAGGAAAGGTTTAAATTTGAGGTGGATTCTTGGAAATGTTGTTATGCAACAGACGAAACTTTGGGGCGCATGTCCTTCTATTGTCCTGTGGCTAAAAGATTTTGGGTCATTTAAAAAATTGGATCTCACTTACGGTAAATGACATCCCTTTCTTTGACATTTCTCATATTTTGTTTTACATGGGTAACCTAAACTCGTCTATTTGTGATATCATTCATATTGTAACGTGCATGGATAGGTAGACACGTTAGCTCTGGGCTAACAGATCGGACCTTTTGGTCGAGCTGTTAGCGATATCTCCCGTGGTGCGGGAGATATGGGTTCGCGTCCCGGCTGCGGCAGTTCCTGTGGTTGCCCCCCCGAATTCGCTACAATATCATTATTCGGTAACACTTTAGTATGGGGAACGTAGTCACCATTGATTAGGTGCTTATTAGCATGCAAATTCGCAACATATTGGCTCTGAATTGGTCATTATTACGTACTCATTAATGCCTTATTCTGCATGGCCTTATTATACAGCCAGTAAGCCATTAACTATGAGTTTTCCCTCTATAACCTCAGAAGTATTGCTTATTAGTAGTACCATGTCAATATGCTTTGCTTAGTATGGCCTTTATAAGGTGGTAGTACCACGAGAAGAGTTATTCTGCCTTACTAACACTTAATGAATATGGTCTGTTCTTACATAACAAAACACAAAACTACAAGTGTTCATAGTGTGAAATGACTCTAAATTAAGTTTTTGTTACTTAGAATATGTTCCCCATACTAAAGTGACATCTTCCTCATTACTAATTCACTAGTAATTAAGTTTTTGTTACTTAGAATGTGTTCCCCATACTAAAGTGACATCTTGATCATTACTAATTCACTAGTAATTAAGTTTTTGTTACTTAGAATATATTCCCCATACTAAAGTGACATCTTGATCATTACTAATTCACTAGTAATTAAGTTGTTGTTACTTAAAATATGTTCCCCATACTAAAGTGACATCTTGATCATTACTAATTCACTAGTAATTAAGTTTTTGTTACTTAGAATATGTTCCCCATACTAAAGTGACATCTTGATCATTACTGATTCACTAGTAATTAAGTTGTTGTTACTTAGAATATGTTCCCCATACTAAAGTGACATCTTGATCATTACTAATTCACTAGTAATTAAGTTTTTGTTACTTAGAATATGTTCCCCATACTAAAGTGACATCTTGATCATTACTGATTCACTAGTAATTAAGTTTTTGTTACTCAGAATATGTTCCCCATACTAAAGTGACATCTTGATCATTACTAATTCACTAGTAATTAAGTTTTTGTTACTTAGCATATGTTCCCCATACTAAAGTGACATCTTGATCATTACTAATTCACTAGTAATTAAGTGTTTTTATGTTCCCCATACTAAAGTGACATCTTGATCATTACTAATTCACTAGTAATTAAGTTTTTGTTACTTAGCATATGTTCCCCATACTAAAGTGACATCTTGATCATTACTAATTCACTAGTAATTAAGTTTTTGTTACTTAGCATATGTTCCCCATACTAAAGTGACATGTTGATCATTACTAATTCACTAGTAATTAAGTTTTTGTTACTTAGAATATGTTCCCCATACTAAAGTGACATCTTGATCATTACTAATTCACTAGTAATTAAGTTTTTGTTACTTAGAATATATTCCCCATACTAAAGTGACATCTTGATCATTACTAATTCACTAGTAATTAAGTTTTTGTTACTTAGCATATGTTCCCCATACTAAAGTGACATCTTGATCATTACTAATTCACTAGTAATTAAGTTTTTGTTACTTAGAATATGTTCCCCATACTAAAGTGACATCTTGATCATTACTGATTCACTAGTAATTAAGTTTTTGTTACTTAGAATATGTTCCCCATACTAAAGTGACATCTTGATCATTACTAATTCACTAGTAATTAAGTTTTTGTTACTTAGAATATGTTCCCCATACTAAAGTGACATCTTGATCATTACTGATTCACTAGTAATTAAGTTTTTGTTACTTAGAATATGTTCCCCATACTAAAGTGACATCTTGATCATTACTAATTCACTAGTAATTAAGTTTTTGTTACTTAGCATATGTTCCCCATACTAAAGTGACATCTTGAGCATTACTAATTCACTAGTAATTAAGTGTTTTTATGTTTTCCATACTAAAGTGACATCTTGATCATTACTAATTCACTAGTAATTAAGTTTTTGTTACTTAGAATGTGTTCCCCATACTAAAGTGACATCTTGATCATTACTAATTCACTAGTAATTAAGTTTTTGTTACTTAGCATATGTTCCCCATACTAAAGTGACATCTTGATCATTACTAATTCACTAGTAATTAAGTGTTTTTATGTTCCCCATACTAAAGTGACATCTTGATCATTACTAATTCACTAGTAATTAAGTTTTTGTTACTTAGAATGTGTTCCCCATACTAAAGTGACATCTTGATCATTACTAATTCACTAGTAATTAAGTTGTTGTTACTTAGAATATGTTCCCCATACTAAAGTGACATCTTGATCATTACTAATTCACTAGTAATTAAGTTTTTGTTACTTAGAATATGTTCCCCATACTAAAGTGACATCTTGATCATTACTGATTCACTAGTAATTAAGTTTTTGTTACTCAGAATATGTTCCCCATACTAAAGTGACATCTTGATCATTACTAATTCACTAGTAATTAAGTTTTTGTTACTTAGCATATGTTCCCCATACTAAAGTGACATCTTGATCATTACTAATTCACTAGTAATTAAGTGTTTTTATGTTCCCCATACTAAAGTGACATCTTGATCATTACTAATTCACTAGTAATTAAGTTTTTGTTACTTAGCATATGTTCCCCATACTAAAGTGACATCTTGATCATTACTAATTCACTAGTAATTAAGTTTTTGTTACTTAGCATATGTTCCCCATACTAAAGTCACATGTTGATCATTACTAATTCACTAGTAATTAAGTTTTTGTTACTTAGAATATGTTCCCCATACTAAAGTGACATCTTGATCATTGCTAATTCACTAGTAATTAAGTTTTTGTTACTTAGAATATGTTCCCCATACTAAAGTGACATCCTGATCATTACTAATTCACTAGTAATTAAGTGTTTTTATGTTCCCCATACTAAAGTGTTACCCATTATTCTTATGGATAAATAACGTATTCATT
>NC_079217.1:5999726-6032226 GCF_029633865.1 Lampris incognitus
GTTCTCTGGCTGTTGGGCTGGTTTGCTTTGGGATCTGGCGCGGCTAATGAACTTGGAGGTTAAAGCTCCAGACTGAAACCCAGGGAGCGAAGTAATATCCTCTTGATTAGCTCGCACGCTCACAGGACGTGGTTTATTAATGCAAGGTGCACCTACAGGCCCATCCTGATAAAGACCCCTGGGTTTTTAAAAAAAATCTAATTCTGTGTTGAAAAGGCAATCTCACACACTACACTGTGAACTGGTTTATTGCCTTTATTTGTGCTTAAATATAGTTGAATTTGCAAATGCCCGCTGGTAATAATAGATGTTTTTTGGACCAAGCAAAATATTATATTGCGGCGATTGTCTTGTAATACTGCCTTGTGCCACTAGGTTGGGCCATTTCCCTTCTAATACAGGCACCGTCACCCTGTCCTTTTCCCTCACTCACAATTCATCGCATAGTGTGAACTGCATGTGTACTGTTTCTTGGTGTAGACAAGGGAAATCATAGATGAAGTCCGGTTAAGTACCCAGCACTTACGGAGAGGTGGCCTGCAAGTCTGCCAGTACTGCAAGATAACTGGTTCAAGTTAAACTACCTGACCTCACACTAATGCACAGTTGACTGGGGGAAAGTATACAACAAGCAGGTGCCTCCATAGTCATCCAAATGACCATGTGTACAACTGCAAATTATCATGACTATCATCAGGACCAGAAGAAGTGCACACAGCATCTTGTAATATGCGAACTTGTTTAGCAGCAACCTCAGGACCAAAACTCCCTCAACCAGATGATATTTCATATGAAATGGTGACTGAAGGACCATCAGTATTCTTTAGTCAACGACTGGGTCGTTCACACTGCCCCTAGGTTAAGATACAGGAGGTCATTCATCGCTCTACAGCCATTAGACTACACAACTGCCCTGAGTTAAATCTGAGTCAACGTGGAAGGCGTTGAACCCCTATGGACTACTACAAGGCCAGCTGGGGCTTTATAAGCATTTGTCACTTTTAACCATTTTTACCCCTATGCAAGTGTTACTTTTACCGATTCGTTACCCGTGCACATTTCTTCTATTTGTAATTGTAACCGGTTATTTTCTTGCCCGGTGCGGGATTCGATACGGGGTGTACTACACCACAAGGCGACGTCACTAACCGCTCGGCTAAAGTGTCAGCAGACCCGTTAGCTATGGGCTAACGTGTCTTATTAGTAGTTTACATAATGTTAGTTAATTTTTAGTTTTTTAATGACACCCGATGGGACTTTTGTACTTTTGTATTATTTATGACACTACTGCCATGCAACAAAGTGCCCGTTGAATAGACAGCCATTGTTTAAAGTTCCCCTCCAGAAACATTTTATAGTTTAAAAATACTCTCAGATGATTAATGTGTTGTTTGATATTGTTGTCCGACATAAAAAGTAGAAATCAAATCTAAAAAGGGGATGGAAGCACATCTACCCTTTCTGTCTCATTGAGAAATTCAGGATCTGTGTGCACATTTTGCATGTATATATATAAATAAGTATAATCATAAGTAATTACACATAACTTTTAAAGGTTACATTTTGTAGTTTTGTGTTTTTGGACAAAAAAAACCCCCCAAAACAACCACAAATGTATTATAAGCAGAAAGAAGAGAACGTTTTGTCCTGCTGTCAATTTTATATTTTAAACAATATTGTAGCGAATTTGGGAGACAGCGCAACCACAGGAACTGCCGCGGCCGGGACGCGAACCCGTATCGCCCGTACCGCAGGAGACGTCGCTATCCGCTCGACTAAAGGGTCAGATCCGCCGGCCAGCGGCCAGCGTGTCTTCTTATCCATGCACGTTACAATATCATTTTATATATTTTTTTATATAATCAAATCAAATTTATTTGTACAGCCCGGTCAGGGGTCCCAAACCGCCGGGCTACGGACCGGCACCGGGCCGCAAAGCGTTTGCTACCGGGCCGCAAGGAAACGATATACAACAGTCAAATAAAAGTGTAACGCTAGAGGGCTTTTAATTTGAAGCGGATGCTGTACGATGACGTAATTTTATCTCTTATCACGTGGTATTCGGCAGACCAATGGTAACAGACTTCATAACTGGGAGACGCGCTCAGTCAGCTCGCTAGCTAGCAGCTAGTTAGCTACCGTGAGTACCGGTAAAAAAAAACGATAACGCAGAGACCGCAGAGACCGCAGAAGAAGAAGAAGAAGAAGAAGAAGAAGAAGAAGAAGAAGAAGAAGAAGAAGAAGAAAGCTTCCTTCGATAGGAAGTGCGACGTGACGTAGCTAAAATGCGGCTTTATCGCGACCGTGAACGAGCGTTGCGCGTCAAGATGGCTAGCATAGGGCTAACGTCAGAGATTCGGCCATACATGTTTGAGCCAGACCCAGACCCAGACCCGGACTCTGTTGTGCACCAAAATCGGCGACTAGCTGACGTATCAGAATGGTAAGTATAGTTAGCATCTTTTGTTAGTTTACGTTGTTTGCGTAAACTACTAATAAGACACGTTAGCCGCTGGCTAACGGGTCTGACCCTTTAGCCGAGCGGTTAGTGATGTCGCCTTGTGGTGCAGTAGACCCCGTATCGAATCCCGCACCGGGCAAGAAAATAACCGGTTACATATGTTAGCTTGTAACAGGCAGTGGCTGACACAGCAGTGGTTGTGAAACATACAATAATATCTGCTAAGACGTTACAGTGTGTTCACATTGTTACATTATTATGTAATTAAAACCAGGAGGTGTAATCAAAGTTTGCAGAAAGATATATTCCGTCTGGTTAAGATTCTTATATTACATGTAATATCTGTCTATCTAGCCAACCAGGTTTGCCTGGGAACTGGCTCATTGGCAGTGGTCTGAAAATCAAAACTGTCTGGACGTCAGGGCGAGGCGACCCGCACCGACCGACCCCCCCCCCCCCCCCGACGTCTCTTGAAGCCGCAGCCGCTGTTCCGTCAGTCTTTGGCGCGCACCGACGGACGCCTTTTAGTGGCATCGCCGGAGCAGGGGGACCTGCACGAGCCCAGTCGGAGTCGAAGTCCAGACAAGAAAAAGGTTTGTAACCATTTCAGCAGTATGGCAGAACATGTTGCCAGACAGTGGAAGGAAGCTCCAGGGTCCGGTTTACATTCAAAAACTGCACACTTTACCATGTTTGCTGTCAAAACTTCAACTATGCTAACTCGCTCTCTGTACTGACAACTCGGGAGGTTTCAGGTTTCTTTTCCCGCCAACATTTGCATATTAGACAGCGACCGGCGTTCAGATTTGTGACCAATCTAGTTTGCCCCGGGGTGCGAATATTTATTTTTTCCTAGGATGAATCTGGGAAGTTCCCGCCCTCAAGCACTAGGATTGGCCAGTTTGCCAGTCGAACGCGTGAAAATGAAGATGAAAAAAATGTGTGATATTGTCCAGGAAAACATCACTGACTATCCGCTGTTGAAGGTCAGTTTAATTCACGGTAAACATTATTGATCAGTAAGGGATAATGCCTGACGAGGTGTTCATTATCGGGTATTAATGGACAAGGAGGAGACCATTAATTCCTGATTATGGACACCTCAAAGGGCATTATCCCGCCTATACCATGCCAAAGCAATAAAAATTAAGACATATTTTCATGTGTTTTGCAATTAAAATGTAAAGTTTTTCACAATCCATAGCTGTTTCCCTGGTAACACCCAAGGGTTTGACTAATACCTGGAACAATCATTGTCATCCCATTAAGTTATAATTTAATGGAAACTTTATTAACTACTCCAGTAAATAGGACGAGCCTTAGGTCAGCTCACTCAGTTATGAGCCAGAAAGCTAACGTTATGCTAGCAAGATTCAGTGTCAATTACTTTGCGTACGGTTGACAAACAGTAAATATAATTTGACAGTATGTTCAACAACAAGACTAGCAAGCTATCCAGCCACGTCATTGTCCCCAAATCAAGATTTTCACGAACTAATGACAGGCCGTGTGTAGTGAGTTGAATGATGAATTGAGTGTGAAATTGACCCTGAGTAGGATAAGCAGTTTGAATAATGGATGGATGTGAAATTGAGGGTGGTACTCCTGGCAGCCTGACTGATAGGCTGACCTGGCCAATCCTAGCGCTTTAGGGCGGGAACTTCCCAGATTCCGTCCATCCATTATCTGAACCGCTTATCCTGCTCTCAGGGTCTTGGGGATGCTGGAGCCTATCCCAGCAGTCATTGGGCAGCAGGCGGTAAGACACCCTGGACAGGCCGCCAGGCCATCACACAGGGCCGACATACTCACACACACATTCATACCTAGGGACAATTTAGTACGGCCGATTCACCTGACCTGCATGTCTTTGGACTGTGGGAGGAAACCGGAGCACCCGGAGGAAACCCACGCAGACACGGAAGAGAACATGCAAACTCCACACAGAGGACAACCTGGGATGACCCCCAAGGTTGGACTACCCCGGGGCTCGAACCCAGGACCTTCTTGCTGTGAGGCGACTGCACTAACCACTGTGCCGCCCCACTTCCCAGATTCATCCTATGAAAAAAAAATGTGTGCCCGGGGTAGATTTGAATCTTGGATTTTAGGGAAGTGCACAGACAGCTCCTCCTTCTGTAGAGGAATGTGAAAACACTGCACTATTGACAAACTTTACACACATATACAAGTCAGTATAGTCAAGGCCAGACATTTTAGGGGACACAAACATAAGAAACACACATTCTTGAGTGGAAGGGTACTTTGAATTTTAATTTATAGTTGGTTTTTTTGGGGTTTTTTTTACACTTCCAAGAGTTTTTAATGTTTCTATTGCCATATCCTATATGTTTCATGCTCTTGCTCATGTTACTGTGCAGTGTCCTGTTGCAGAGTGTGGAACATTTTCACATTTTCCTAGGGGGAAATGTTCTGCACTCTGCAACAGGACAATAAAGTATTTATCAATCAATCATCCTATCTATCTATCTCTCTATCTGTCTGTCTGTCTGTCTGTCTGTCTGTCTGTCTGTCTGTCTGTCCGTCTGTCTGTCCGTCCGTCCGTCTGTCTGACCTGTCAACTAGGGACCGTAGGCACATATTTCTCAGTCATGATATCATATATGTGCTTTGGTTTGACATTTAAAAAAAAATCAAAGCGAAGAGAAATGAAAATAGTCGAGGAACTCGGCTGAGTCAGGAAACCTTTGCCTGAAGGCATGACAAGGCAGTTCCATCAAGAGCAGTCGGTCGAGGACTTCACAGAGAAGCAAAGTACGGCTGGGCTGCAGTGTAAAACCTCTTATTACACCTAAAAATGCATGTTTGCAAGTAATGTGGTGCACAGACCGCAGGCAGCGGTCTACAAAGTAGAGGACAAAAGTCGTATGGTCAGATGAATCATCTTTTGCTCTGTTCTTGACTACATGTGTGGCGCTCATTAAAAGAAGCTTACAGGCCTTTACATGTTTTCCAGCGCCAAAGTATTCTGGTAGGTCTGTTATGGTGCTGGGTGCAATTTTCTGCTATGATTTAGATTAATTCAGTCCTTTGGAGGGCAACTAATATGAAACTCTTCCGGGTAATTAGGTTTATGTTATGGTGGGGCATTTCAACCCTGGGGGGGGGCGTGTCCCAGGTCGACAGTATAGCATATTGCTTACCACACCATCTACTTGACTCGCTGCATGGATGGTGTGGTAAGCATGAAAATGGCAAAAGCCACCAACCCCCCACCACCCCACCCCACAAGGGTTATTTCAGTGAGTAAATATCAATGCAACTGAGCACAAGTTTTGCTGTCAAGATAAACAATAGTAGCCTTTTGAAGGGACTGGTTCACAGTAGTCCAGTCTGTGTCTGTGGTCAACATCATCAACAGATCAATTCTGAACCCCAAAACCAGAGAGATCAATCAAAAGTCATGTTACCTCTGTCAAGATCAGTCTGACAGAGAATCTGTGGCTCCCCAGAGTATATTTGCATTATTATATTTTACCCAAGTGACCTTTATTCTAGTGTGAGACAGACCAGTGAAAAGGAAACCTTGCTTCAGGAATCTATTTTTAGTATTAAGGTCAGGCATTAGTTCGCTTGCTTCCAGATGTTGGAGAGAGTTGTGTGTGTTTACATGTTATTTCGAGTATTTTGCGTCATTTGTAATACCACGTGTGGATTATTCTCCACCGTAAATGTGACACTATGTAGTAATATTGTAAGTCAGAACAGAAAAATACTTGAGGAGGATTTTATTTTGGTGGCAACAACCAAGTGAGGAAATTAACTTGTGACAATTTGGACCGTAGCCCGGCCCGGTTAGTGCCAACCCAGTTGGTCTTTAAAGACGCGGTGAAATAACCTCTATCTGGCTCCTCTTCCTGTTCGGTGGTTTTCTTTAGGTTTGGCCAGGGACCGGTGAAGTTAATAACGTCCCGCTGCTGAAGTGTAGGCTCACATGGACAACTGACACCAGTTCAACATACAATCCCATGGATTCGAGGAAGGGTTGATTCTATCAGACAGGGTATTTATTGTCTGCCGTAGTAACTGATACAGAGCATGCAAAAAAAACGAACGCTGACACAAAACTTTCTCTGTCTTTGGGTCAGCATGATTATAGATACAACAGGTGGATAGGACACAAAACCGGCTTTTCATTTCAACTCGGCCCCTCCACCTCCTCCTTTTTTTTTTTGTCTCAACATCATGACTTAAAAAGATTTTCCTCGTCACCCTCTGCAAAAATATGGCCGTCTAAGCTGCTTACCTGATGAATGTAGTGTCAAATTTGGACGGACTCTCATACTCTAGTGCCTTCACTAAACGTGCCTTTTAGTATTATCATTATTTGTTCTTGTTGTTGTTGTTGCATGTGTGTGGATATATAGATATAGAGATGCATATATAAAGATGCATACATTTGTATGCAGACGTAATTTTTATGTTTGAAGAATGTGAGTGGGTATGTTTATATATACATACATACAAACATACATATACACACAAACATTTATATATGTGTGTGTATACACATACATACATACATACATACATACATACATACATACATACATACATAACACACATATCTACATATACATATATGTATATGTGTATCTATACACACACATACAGACATACATATATACACACATATATACATATACATATACATACAGTGCATCCGGAAAGTATTCACACCTCTTTACTTTCCCCACATTGTGTTATGTTACAGCCTTATTCCAAAATGGATTAAATTCCTTTTTTTTCTCATCAATCTACACAGAATACCCCATAATGACAAAGTGAAAAAAGTTTTGTAGAAATTTTTGCAAATTTATTAAAAATAAAAAACTGAAATATTGCATGTACATAAGTATTCACACCGTTTGCTATGACGCTCAGAATTGAGCTCAGGTTCATCCTGTTTCCACTGATCATCCTTGAGATGTTTCTACATCTTGATTGGAGTCCACCTGTAGTAAATTCAATTGATTGGACATGATTTGGAAAGGCACACACCTGTCTATATAAGGTCCCACTGTTGACAGTGCATGTCAGAGCAGAAACCAAGCCATTGAAGTCAAAGGAATTGTCTGTGGACCTCCGAGACAGGATTGTATTGAGACACAGATCTGGGGAAGGGTACAAAAAAAATTTCTACAGCTTTGAAGGTCCCGAAGACCACAGTGGTCTCCATCATTCGTAAATGGAAGAAGTTTGGATCCACCAGGACTCTTCCTAGAGCTGGTCGCCCAGCCAAACTGAGCAGTCGGGGGAGAAGGGCCTTGGTCAGGGAGGTGACCAAGAACCCGATGGTCACTCTGACAGAGCTCCAGCGTTCCTCTGTGGAGATGGGAGAACCTTCCAGAAGGACAACCATCTCTGCAGCACTCCACCAATCAGGCCTTTATGGTAGAGTGGCCAGACGGAAGCCTCTGCTCAGTAAAAGGCACATGATAGCCCGCTTGGAGTTTGCCAGAAAGCACCTAAAGGACTCTCAGACCATGAGAAACAAGATTCTCTGGTCTGATGAAACCAAGATTGAACTCTTTGGCCTGAATGCCAAACGTCACGTCTGGAGGAAACCAGGCACCTCTCATCACCTTGCTAATACCATCCCTACAGTGAAGCATGGTGATGGCAGCATCATGCTGTGGGGATGTTATTCAGCAGCAGGAACTGGGAGACTAGTCAGGATCGAGGGAAAGATGAATGGAGTAAAGTACAGAGAGATCCTTGATGAAAACCTGCTCCAGAGCACTCAGGACCTCAGACTGGGGCGAAGGTTTACCTTTCAACACGACAACGACCCTAAGCACACAGCCAAGACAACGAAGGAGTGGCTTCGGGACAAGTCTGTGAATGTCCTTGAGTGGCCCAGCCAGAGCCCAGACTTGAACCCCATTGAACATCTCTGGAAAGACCTGAAAATAGCTGTGCAGCGACGCTCCCCATCTAACCTTACAGAGCTGGAGAGGATCTGCAGAGAAGAATGGGAGAAATACCCCAAATATAGGTGTGCCAAGCTTGTAGCTTCATACCCAAGAAGACTTGAGGCTGTAATCGCTGCCAAGGGTGCCTAAACCAAGTACTGAGTAAAGGATGTGAATACTTATGTACATGCAATATTTCAGTTTTTTATTTTTAATAAATTTGCAAAAATTTCTACAAAACCTTTTTCGCTTTGTCATTATGGGGTATTGTGTGTAGATTGATGAGAAAAAAAGGAATTTAATCCATTTTGGAATAAGGCTGTAACATAACAAAATGTGGGGAAAGTGAAGGAATGTGAATACTTTATGGATGCACTGCATATGTATATATGTATATGCATATATACACACATATATACATACACATACACACACACACACACACATATATATATATATATATATACACACACACACACACACACACATATATAAATACACACACACACACACACATATATATATATACACACACACACACACACACATATATATATATATACACACACACACACACACATACATACATACATACATACATACATTCCATTCCATCCATTATCCGAACCGCTTATCCTGCTCTCAGGGTCGCGGGGATGCTGGAGCCTATCCCAGCATTCATTGTGCGGCAGGCAGTGAGACACCTTGGACAGGCCGCCAGGCCATCACACAGGGCCAACACACAAACACATTCATACCTAGGGACAATTTAGTCCAGCCGATTCACCTGACCTAGTACATGTCTTTGGACTGTGGGAGGAAACCGGAGACCCCGGTGGAAACCCACGCAGACACAGGGAGAACATGCAAACTCCACACAGAGGACGACCCGGGATGATCCCCAAGGTTGGATTACCCCAGGGCTCGAACCCATGACCTTCTTGCTGTGAGGCAACTGCGCTAACCACAGTGCCACCATGCCGTGTGTATATATATATATATATATATATATATATATACACACACACACACACATATATATATACACACGTGTGTGTGTGTATGTGTGTTTTGTAATCTTTTTGACTTGTAGAAATTTTGATAAATATATTGATAAAAAGATTTCCCTCGATCCCAAACAATAAGATATTTTGTCTTGAATTCCGATAATGTGCCGCATGCTCGCGCTGCCATCGAGAGGCCTAGTTTATAATGGGTTAATAAGCAATGTGTTTTTCAGGCTCTCTAAACATCTTGTTGGTGGTTGTGCGTTTCGTTAAAACACCAGCAAAGAGAATAGCTTGCAGGTTCCTTTTCTTACTGAACCCTTAAATGTATATATAGCCAATAATGGAGGCCATGATACATGAGGACGTGTTTCAATTGGATAATGATTGGGTGGTTGAGAGGCACCAAAAGGAAAGAAAGGCTCTGTGTGTAATTATGTCCGCTTTTTTCCATACTGGAAGCGGAGATCATAGTGATCTGAACTGCAATATACACCCAACCGCTTGTTAACTACTCTTAGAGCGTCTTACATTTTAATTGTCTAGCAGAACTCTTGAGGCCAAGGTCAGCGTCAAGATTTTATCTTTTCCTTTTTGCTCCTCTTTTTCTTTTTGCTCCTCGATGCCTTCGCTCCTCTTTCTCCTCGATGCCTCCAGGGAGGCCATGACATGTTTCTGCCCTTTACGGAAAATGCGAAAAACAAAACGACAAGTGGGAAGGTGTGGTGCACTGTCGTAGGGTGTTTTCTCGTTAACCGTTATCATCAAGTATTTTTAAAGTCTCGAGTGTCCAGGAGTCACCCGTCATCATGTCTGGGAAACATTCGTGGGCTGTCGTTGAGAAATCTGAAGTCTGTAAATGGCGAGTCATGAAATCTCGTTTTTGTGTTAAAGCTAATGTTCTTTGCGGCTAAGCTGACTGCTAGCCCATGTGGACCGGCAGTTCCGACAGTCATCCTGGCGTCTGCTCTCCTGGACAGTGTTTTTTGTTTTTTTTGTTTTTTTAGATACATGTGTTAGTTTGGATATGTGTGTTCTTGTATTTCTTGTAGTTTTTGGATATGTGCTTTTGTCTTTGTGTTGCACTGCTGTGTGCTGGGGGAAAGAACGTGTCATCTCATTTCATGTGCACAAGTGCATGAAGTGAAATGACAAAGTGTCTGATTCTGATGATATCATGAGTCCGTCCTGACTCTTGGTTCATGCAGTCCTCAGGGCGGCAGGCCTGTGACACCACTTTTAGGTGTGTCCATCCAGTCAAGGATTACATTGGCTTTACCAAACTGTGTTTACAGGATTATAACTGCCCATGCACGAGACTAGAACTTATGATCAGGCACAGAAAGAACAACTGTACACCCAAATATAGTCACCAGCCACATCGGGTCGAGAACGCGTAGGCCGATGATGAAAGTGCGATCACGTGGGTTGTGAGTGAAGGGTTTGACCATGCTGTTTTTACTACGAGGATGGATTTTATTCATTTTTTGTTTAACTGGCCCTCGTCAGGGTTCCCTTGCGTTGGACCCAAAGTGAGTGGATTTATCAGCAACGCTGATCAGGCGACTAAGGCCAGTGTGTGAGCGTGTGATCCGGACATTGCGTGCAGAGTGACTGGCACCGTTCATGTGTTCATTATAGCAGGGACTGTAACACACAGGGAGAAGGAGGCATTGGGTCAGTGGCTCTGTTTCATTGAAAGCAGGTCATTCGCAACCACAAATTGCCATAGTTAAGTTCTAGGCAGCACATAGCTGACAGCAGTGGTGGCACAACATGAATTGTGTTATAAATCCATAATGTTCCTGCAAGATAGTCTGATGTGGGATCTGACTGAAACATTGCATATATAGTTTGTAATTTTCACATTCCTTCCTCCAGACAACCAGAAATCTCACATTTGATTACATAACGTATGCAAAACCGTGTAATGTGTTTAAGCGGCACAGTCTGGGCAGAGTGGGAAATTGCTGGATTGTATGCAGACAACCTTATAACCTAAATGAAATCACGCTCAGACTCAGCAGGTATTAAAACAAACATCTTTTATTTGGCTCTTGGCTTGCGTTTGATCACATGGTTAGTTTGTTGTTTAATCAAAAGCTTGTTAATTGATATTACCATAATGAAAACATGAGAAAACCCTGCTCGGTCGCACGAGCATGAAAGAACCCAGGAGACTGCGTTGATCATTTTGACTGTTTCTGTTCTGTTTCACATGTGCATCACTTCATGTGACAGGAAAAAAAAAACTAGCTGAACACTGTTTCCTAAAACTACTTTTCTGAAATTCACTACTATTAAATGTAGTTATAATATTTTTAAAATAGACCGATCATTACATATCTACCTAAATATTTACATTTTCACAACAAATCAATCCATTTCCGTGAAAGAATCGAGGGTTTCATGTCGTTGTGGTTATCGAATGTAATTCAAAGTTCAAATGATATTGGAGGTGCCAAACTGCTATTTGTACGTCCTAAGCTTTGGTTATGTTGGCTGAGGATGTGAGTGGGCAAAAGTACATTTTTACTCTTACTTACTTTACTCTTACTCGCTACTGGTTTTAGCACGCACATGATCAATGTGTTATCTAGAAATTCTTGAGGTGGTTAACTGTCGGTCTTAGTTCCTTAGTGTCTGGGACCGAGATTTGAGAGTTTTTCTTACAAAATGTTTGTTTGTGGTTTATTAGAATGCAGCTGTAGTGTGATGTAAGACTCAGAAGAAGAGTTTGCGTTTTTCATTGACTTTCCACATGACAGCTCTGCATGTTGATCATGGGGGATAGTTATTGATGCCATAAATATTTTAGCCCTCTGCAAACCAAGTGTCCTTCGAAGGATGATATAGACTTGAATTGGCTTGTACTGGAAGTCTGTCCAGCCTAGGGTACTCATGAGAGTCGAGCCAAGTCAAGTCAATGATAATCTTTCATTTTCTGTTGACGAACACTGTGTTGAGGGCATGAGAGGTCTTCTTCAATGTGTAATTTCATTCAATACATCTACATAAATTCAGCAGGACTTAAGTTCCACTCTTCAAACCATTTCACATATCCTCTTGCGTTCATCACCATAGTCATAAGCAAGCGTGAAAACAACCCTTGGAAGGCTTGTAACCCAATAAACACCCGAACACAGCCGGTCCAGCCAGTCATTCTGTGTCTCTGACCAGGGGTCTTTGTCTTGTGGCTGTGGGTGGGGAAGACAGGGTGTGCTTGGAACATCTCCCGTTGCCAAACCGTGGCCGTACTCATACCCCGGTGGCATTGGCCCAGGTTGGGAAGGAGTCCAGGTGAAACATGGCCTTGCCCCAACTGTTGATGGCCAGTGTGATGCAAAGAATACCAATAACGTTCATTACAATTCCTGTGCGGGCCTGGTGGAGAGGGAAGGTATAAAAGGACTTTTTAGTTCGAAGTTTCAGGGCCAGGAATGTAACAGTCTTACAACTATGCAGAAAAAGAGGGTATGCTTTGCTGAAAGGACACAACAAACTGCTGCTAACTCACCATGTCAGAAACCTTGAGGTAGCCATAGGAGAAGACGATGGCATTTGGTGGGGTAGCAACAGGCAGCATGAAGGCAAATGATGCACTCAGTGTACAAGGCACCATGACATACAGAGGATTGATTCCAATTGACTGGGACTGGAATGAACACAGACGGATTTAATAGTCTGAGACAGGGATCAACACAGTCTTGATGACAGCAATCTCTAGTCTTCTGTCTGACTGTATTTCTGCACCGTAATCACTGACTCATAACTCAGGCTAAAACACGTGCAATTCTGCACAGAGCAAAAACCCTCATTAGGTGGGTGTAATTAAGATGTAATTCTTGTATGACTCGTGACAACTAAAATGGAAAAGAACAGTATATGTGGCAATAATGGCAGGCTACCACAGTGACAAAATATATTACACCATGGAGTTAGCTTCAGAATTACACAGCCCATGTCACTGCAGCCTAGAAATGAACAATAATTCATAGCTTTCAAAATAAATGATGAGTGAAAACACTTTAAACCTTGTGATTATTCTTTTTCATCGAGCACAGCTGTTTCCTCACTTCACTTTCACAGCTTCTTGTGTTTTTAGATTCCTCTAGATATTTGATGGAACAAATTTCCTTTATAAGCCGTAAGAAGATCTCTACCTGGAATACCAGCAGATGTCTCGTACCATGGCTGTCATTGATTGTGACTTGCCTATTTTCAGTTGCATGATTCCACTCAATTGCTGCAGCCTTTCCTCTTTATCTCATCTTGATGTGATTCAAACATCTTTATGCACCATCTTCGATTTACCCGCGATGGATATCTCTTTCTGAATACCTCTACTTGGCACATTCCTTCTGTGGGGGCTTTTCTAGTGGTCACTTACTTTGCACAGTTCTGCCATTCTTCAGTGGCAGTGGGGTGGGCACCAGTGCACAACACTAATGTGAATTGGTGTGCTTGGCAGGTCGTTAATGGGAGGAGGGGCCCATAGAAAGGGACCAGACACATTCAGCCCAAGTGGCTAACTTGAGTGGCAAGCAGGCGAGAGAATGTAGGCCAGCTTTCGCTGGGAGTATGTTCAGCTCTGGGCTCCAATTGGGTTATTCTACTTCAATAGGAACTTCTAATAGGCGGTACTTCACATTACACTGTTACGGCTGCCAAACACAAATGTCTGTTCTCACAGTCTATTTGCCTGATTCTTACTGTGCAATTGTATTCTTTTGTTCTGGGTTTTTTTGGGGTCATGTTTGAATTTCTCTGTTAGAATTCTTACCATTGAAGCAAGGACAGGAAGGAAGAGAGTTGCAGTTGCCACATTACTGGTGCACTCTGTAAAGGTACCAATCAGCAGGCACAAAATCAAAGCAATCGCCCAGGGAGGGATACTTTGTAAGGGCGCCATTTGATCTCCCATCCACTTTGAGAGTCCCGATTCCTGCAGGGATATGTACAGCCATGGTCAGATAGGCGTTGCACCCTTTTAGGAACTATATGCAGTCCACATATAACAGCTGTAAGGGTTGTAGGAGTTGTCATCTGGCTCCGTTTTGCGTCGACCCCGCACATGCTCACACTGCCACTTACCTCGCTGCCTTTAGCCAGGGCAAACCCTCCCCCGAGAAGAAGCACAATGTTCCATGGTAACTTCTTCTGGGCCACTTTCCAGGTGAGAAGAGCTGGCATGGGGCCAGTAGTTTGATGGGGTGCTAGGGATTAACATAGTAAATGTCAAATTAATGCCATTATGCAGGCCGCAACTACTGAAAACTAGGACATGATCAGTGATGTTGTGGAAAGTTAGTCTCACTTAAACTCATGTTACCCTCCTGTTCATTGTGAAAGAGAGTTAAAACATCTTTTTAGGCTTTGAATCCGTGGTATATATTACATTTATGTGGAGATTAAAGTGTTTTTAGGGAAAATGTGATTGGATTTTATTTGCATCGATTTGCTCTTTACCTTATGGTGATCACCAGGTGGAGGATACTCTACCCACTCATATAGAAACCACAACCTAACGGGACATGGCTGTGATAGCTCACCTGCGTCGACGCCACGACTCCTCCAAGAGCAGAAGCGTGGGGCTTTAGATGGCAGGACAAAGAGGAGAACCGCGACAAACACCGCCACCGTGGCGTCCGTCACATATCTAGGATGAGGAGCGGCAAAACAGTGGACGAAACAGTTTAGCGCTTTGAAAGTATAAGCCCTGATTCAAATGTAAACACAAGGGTCGCCCTGCTACCAAAATAGAGAACCCAGGAATTGAACCTGCTGTCACTCCCAAAATTGATTGACAGGTCTCCCGATGCGAGGACTATCACTAAACAATTAAGCCTTGAGTTTTTCATTTTTCCCGATGCTGTAAATGGTTTGTTTACATCTGTACGGGTTGCAAACATTGAACAGGCCCACGTTTTCCATTACGACTGGTCAAGAGAAACGCAGAATGCTTATTTTCAATCTACGACTCAAGTTCTTCAACTTTGTATGTAAACACAGTATACCTCAATTCTGTATGTTCACAGAAATCGTGGATTGGGCCTGTAAATTCTTATCAAAGCAAATGAATCCCAGTTTTGCGTGTCTGTGCCACAAACTATAGTACAACAACAGTATACATATATATGTATAAAGAATGTCTACAAACTCGGCCTCGGAGTTGAAGATTACTGTTGCCCAGCCGGCAACAAAACCAGGATCCCTGGTGAACCACAACACCACCAGAAGAGTGAAGAGACCCAGGACGCTAATCTCGCCGAAGGACATGGAGCCCAGCTGACGGTGCTGCTCCCGGATCACTTTATAGGCGGCGATCTCCTTCTCCGTCTTCACCGAGCCGCACCCCCACGTCTTCTTAAAACTAGAAGAGATCACGGGGGAAAGAATGTCTGTGTCACCTCCCCATTACATCTCCCTCCGCAAGGTTTTTTGATGCCGATTCAAGCCTCTGTCAAGCTAATTAGATTTTCGTCATCGCCAAACTCACTTGAAACCCATGAAGACAAACTGCAGCCAGAGCCAGGCCAGCGCAAGCATGAGGATCATGTTAGGGAAGGCGAAGCCAAACCAGGAGGCAAAATTGATCACGTCTCCGTTTTGAGGAAAGAGCCTGAGTAAAAAACAAAAACAAAATGAAATATTCGATCAACAGGGGGGACAACATCAGCTCTTTGCATAGTGCAAACAAATGCACTGCAAAGAAAATAGTGCCGGGGATACTTACTGGTTCATCTGACCCTTTAATACCAGATTGGGGCCGGTTCCTGTGAGTGTGGCAGTGCCTCCGATGCTAGCAGCATAGCAAACACACAGAGTCATGCCTTTACACATCTTCCTCCTCTCCGCCGCCTCCTTTCGCCTCGCGGCCTCCGCAGCCCCGTCCAGGAAGGTCACCACCACTGGACGGTCAAAGGGAGAAGGATGGTGGAAGGAGTGTTATTATCCACCACATGCCATAAAGACATCTTCTTCTGCGGCTTTTCTCTCAAACCAAACGGATTTAAAATGCCGTTTGGCATGATAGTGTTCTGGCCCACAGGCGCCTGCTGTGTGGGAGCTTTAGCATGCCCGATATTTTTGCACCCATCCCCCCCGCCTCCAAAAGATATATATAATTAAAGGACTTTGCTGCGAAGTTGAATATGTGTTGAAACCTGGAATGAAACTGGTTGTGTTAACTGTCAAACAAAATAAACTAACAAATGACGCATGATCTTAACTTTGTGATTTTGATGAACACTGGACTTCAGCTACAGCCGTAGGCCACTGACACCTCTCGGTTTTGCCTAAAAATGTGGTGAATGTCAGACTGCCGGATTTTAATTGTGTGCAATGAATTATCAGTAATGTTCAAAACTAAATTAATTTTTGTGGTAGGAAAGTATACAAATCAGCAGACAAACTGTGGTGTGCAGAGGGATCATCTATAAATAGCTCCATTTTATTATTTATTTATTATTGCCCCCCCCCTTCCCGCCCCAATTGCATCTGGTCAATTACCCCAGTCTTCCGAGCCTTCCCGGTCGCTGCTCCGCCCCCTCTGCCGATCCGGGGAGGGCTGCAGACTACCACATGCCTCCTGCAATACATGTGGAGTCGCCAGCCGCTTCTTTTCACCTGACAGTGAGGAGTTTCACCGGGGGCACATGGCGCGTGGGAGGATCACGCTACCCCCCCCCCCAGTTCCCCCTCCCACCCGAACAGGCGCCCCGATCGACCAGAGGAGGCGCTAGTGTAGCGACCAGGACACATACCCACATCCGGCTTCCCATGCACAGACAGTAGTAGGGACGCCTGACCAAGCCGGAGGCAACATGGGGATCCGAACCAGCGATCCCCGTGTTGGTAGGCGACGGAGTAGACCGCTACGCTACCCTGATGCCCGCTCCCTGTTATTTTTATGTGAGAATATGGGAACAATACAATGTGCGCCTTTACGTCTGTCCTTTTAGATGTGCACCCGCAGTCATTTTCATATGTGGTCATCCATGGTTTGTACCTGTCGCCTCACCTTGTCCAGCGCTCTGTTTCTCAGTCTGTGCAGGTGGTTTGCCATCGGTCTCTCCTACCTCCACCTGCTCCTCTGAACTGAGGATCTGAGGCATCTCTACCTCGCCGTTGTCGTTGAGCTGCTCCAACACAGCTTGGACGATCGGCACCATCATGGCCGTGGTGGCTGTGTTGCTGATCCACATGGACAAGAAGGCCGTCACGCCCATGAAGCCCAACATCAAGCTGACAAGAACGGAGACACAGAGATATTGTCAACGGCCTTGGATTAGAAGAAGCAAGCTGCAGCAGAAATAATCAGGTGCAGAGAGAGAGAGAGAGAGAGAGAGAGAGAGAGAGAGAGAGAGAGAGGGAGGGAGAGAGAGACAGAGACAGAGAGAGAGAGAGACAAAGAAAGCAACCCGGTCTCACCAGTCTGTGTACAAATAACACGATATTACACTTTTTGTGCAATGCATACGCCAAAATCCAATTTTGCGTGCAGATGATACTCCAGTCCTTTCCATTCACTTATGTAGAGAGCTGATGCGTCCAAATACCACGCATCACATTGCACAGTCATGACGTCACCAGTGAGGCTCAGTTCGCCCAGTTCACCAGAAGCGCGGGCATCCACAACCAGGGTTAGGGTCAGGGTCAGGGTTTGGGTCAGGATCAGGGTCAGGGTTTGGGTCAGGATCAGGGTTAGGGTCAGAGTCAGGATCAGGGTTAGGGTCAGGGTCAGGGTTTGGGTCGGGGTTAGAGTTAATAAAATAAGTAAAATACTACCGTTAATACCACGATTTAATTACAAAAAAAGATTGTTTCCCCTGCTTACCTGCTCGTGGATGTCCGCGCATCGGGTGAACTGGGCGAACTGAGCCTCGCGGGGGAACTGAACCTCGCTGGTGACGTCATGACCGTTCAAGGTGATGCGTGGTATTTGGGCGCATCAGCTCTCCACAGAAGTTAATGGAGAGGATTTCTGCGACTGACTTCCCTTTGTCAAAGCTTGCTGTACAACTGTCAACGCCAAACAGCAGTCGCTCGGCAACATCCGGGTGATAAACTTAAGGCGGCATTGGTTAAACCCACTGTACCACTCACAGAGCTGGACGCACGCCGACACACAGCAGCACCCTCAAGGCGATACGCTTGTGGAGGTTCCAGTGCTCCACAGCCACCGCCACCATCAGCCCCGCCACAAACAACATGTTGGTGTCCTTCAGGTACTGCATGCACACCTGGACAAAGTTTGCACGGTCCAGCGTTAAGACGAGTTGGCGAGGAGGAACAGTACACGCATGCGCGGTGATGGCATTACACCATCTCCCAGTAAATTTCCCCGCCATTTTCCCGCCGAAGCGTGTAATACACCCGCCCGTCCAACGTGTCAGCGTCACGGTTTGCCTCGCTCGGGCGTGAAAAGTACACGCATGCAGTGCCAGCAGGGGGCGATGATTAACTCACTGCCGGCAACAACTCCCCACGGAGGAAAAGAAGCGTGCAGCATTTTCCAAAATCCCTCCCCATCAGGGAAGATGAAGATGCATGGCTGCTGTACATATATATATATATTGTGGAGTTAGAAAACAACGAGACAGGAGACGTGAGAGTAGACGTAGTCGAGGTAGTTTACTAGCTCCAACTTAGCATGTCATACATTCGGCAACGACACTGAACTCAACTCTCAACCGGAAGCGGAAGTGCATTATCTGACCCCTCGCCTCTTCCCTTAAAGGTACACCGTCCTCTTAGGTGAATGTCTCTTGTTATATAGATGTGGGTCACCACAATATATATACATATATATTTTACATTTAAAATGTTTTATGTCACCTATGAGTGTTGTCATGTTAGTTACATTTCATTTGGCGGTAGAGTCGAACCCTAACCATAACCCTAATCCTAACCATAACCCTAACCATAACCATAATCCTAACCCTAATCCTAACCCTAACCATAACCCTAATCCTAACCATAACCGTAACCCTAATCCTAACCCAACCCCAAACCTAACCATAACCCTAATCCTAACCATAACCCTAACCATAATCCTAACCCAACCCCAAACCTAACCATAATCCTAACCATAACCCTAATCCTAACCATAACCCTAACCATAATCCTAACCCTAACCATAATCCTAACCATAACCCTAATCCTAACCATAACCCTAACCATAATCCTAACCATAACCCTAATCCTAACCATAATCCTAACCATAACCCTAATCCTAACCATAACCCTAATCCTAACCATAACCCTAACCATAACCATAACCATAATCCTAACCATAACCCTAATCCTAACCATAACCCTAATCCTAACCATAACCCTAATCCTAACCATAACCCTAACCATAACCATAATCCTAACCATAACCCTAATCCTAACCATAACCCTAACCCTAACCATAACCCTAATCCTAACCATAACCCTAATCCTAACCATAACCCTAATCCTAACCATAACCATAACCCTAACCATAACCCTAATCCTAACCATAACCCTAACCATAATCCTAACCATAACCCTAATCCTAACCATAACCCTAACCATAATCCTAACCATAACCCTAATCCTAACCATAATCCTAACCATAACCCTAATCCTAACCATAACCCTAACCATAACCCTAACCATAATCATAACCCTAACCATAATCCTAACCATAACCATAATCCTAATCATCGCCCCCTGCTGGCACTGCACCTTCATACCCGCGTGGACGTTTTCACGCCCGAGCGAGGCAAACCGTGAGCGGGTGTATTACTCGCTTTGGCGTGATACTGGGTTGTGATACTGGGTTGTGATACTGGTTTGAGTAATTGGGATTTTTCTCACATCTTTGGACTGCATGACGCCAAACACGGGGAAAAGAAGAGCCGGGAGCAGGGCTGTCACGGCCAGCGGTAGGGCCTCCGTGCACCAGTACACTGCCATCAGGACTATCACATAGGCACATCCTGCCTCCTGTAGGGCAGGTACACACACACACACACACACACACACACACACACACACACAGATGTTACGTTAGAGGGTAAGAATGAGACCACCCGCGGGGAGGAGTCATGTGAAGCGTGAAATGCAGCCTAACAAAGCAGATCAGTATCAAAGAAGTTACGTAACATTACATAATTTTTAATGAGGCCACAGCAGCCTGGACTAAAGTACATTTTGTGGGGTTAAAAGATCACCGGTCAGGGGGCGTCCGGGTAGCGTAGCGGACTATTCCGTTGCCTACCAAAACACGGGGATCGCCGGTTCGAATCCCCGTGTTACCTCCGGCTTGGTCGGGCGTCCCTACAGACACAGCTGGCCGTGTCTGCTGGTGGGAAGCCGGATGTGAGTATGTGTGCTGGTCGCTGCACTAGCGCCCCCTGTGGTCGGTCGGGGCGCCTGTTCACTGGGGGGAATAGCGTGATCGTACCCCGCGCTACGCCCCCCCCCTGGTGAAACTCCTCACTGTCAGGTGAAAAGAAGCGGCTGGCGACTCCACACGCGTCGGAGGTGGCGCGTGGTGGTCTGCAGCCCTGCCGGATCGGCAGAGGGGGCGGAGCAGAGACCGGGACGGCTCGGAAGAGCGGGGTAATTGGCCGTGTACAATCGGGGAGAAAGGGGGGGGGGGGAACTAAGAAGAAAAAAATTTTAAAAAAAGAGAAAGATCAGCAGTCTGTTTTTAGTCGCCTGTTTGGCCCCTTGCCAGGATGCAGACCGCACCACATGAGATCTTTATAATTAACGTTCTTGCGCCGGACACCAAAGCGTCCTTCCCGTCATATGCGGAGATGCGTTCGTCTCTCCGCGGCTTTGCTCGTCCAACGAGCGGTGGCTCGGCGGGGTGGGGAAGCCCGGGCATATGCCTATCATAACACGTTATAGCCTCTACATGTCTGCATGGAGCGGGGAGGGGGCCGCTCCCCTCTGCGTTCCCACGCTGGACGTGACCCTTCAACGTGAACGACAAAGAGTTAAGATAACAACATCCCCCCGCGCTGCCGGAGCCTAAAGCAATACCGGGGGTTCCCCTCCCACGTGTTTCCCCTGGCGGTGGACGTGCGGGTAGGCAGCGGCGGCGGCCGCATCAACAGGTGCACGCGGACCCGCGAGACGTCTCGTTAAGTTAATGAGACGCTCGGGAGAGTCGTGCCGCCGACCTTATGCACGTGCGAGTAATCCGGACCTGCGGACTAACCTTGCAGCCAGACTCGCTTTTGCACCACTTCTGTAAAACGTTATCTTTCCTCCCCCCTTCCCCTCCCCTCCCCCCTCCAAAGCTGGGAAAAAGAAAGACTTCCGTTAAAATAGTGATTTACATACCGGTTTCCCGATCCCCAGAGGCAGCGGAAGAAGAAGAAACGGAGTGGCGAATAAAACAATCTGGCTTTTGAGAGCGCGGAGAAGTTTGAGGAAGGCCATGCTGCGCAGAGGGGCACACGCCGCACAAGAAAGTTTTCGCACCATGAATCCGCTTTTTACATCGAGCGAGAGGCGCGCGGGGGGGGGGTAGGGGGGAGGTAGGGGTGGTGGGGGGGGGGAGTGCCCCAGCAAGATGACCGAGGAAAGAGGCTTTCCTTTCGAATCACAATGAAGCGAGAGAGGGGGGGGGGGATTTGATTTTAAAAAAGTAACTTTCTCTTCTTTTTTTTTAATCCAATCATATTCAAAACACGAGCAAGAGAGAGACAATGAGAGGGAGGGAGAGAGACAGAGAGAGACAGAAAGAGGGAGGGAGAGAGACAGAGAGAGGGAGGGAGGGAGAGAGACAGATAGAGGGAGGGAGAGAGACAGAGAGAGGGAGGGAGGGAGAGAGACAGAAAGAGAGAGGGAGAGAGACAGAAAGAGGGAGGGAGAGACAGATAGAGACAGAAAGAGGGAGGGAGAGACATAGAGACAGAAAGAGGGAGGGAGAGAGACAGATAGAGACAGAAAGAGGGATGGAGAGAGACAGAAAGAGAGAGGGAGAGAGACAGAAAGAGGGAGGGAGAGAGACAGATAGAGACAGAAAGAGGGAGGGAGAGAGAAAGATAGAGATAGAAAGAGAGGGAGAGAGACAGAGAGAGGGAGGGAGAGAGACAGAAAGAGGGAGGGAGAGAGACAGATAGAGACAGAAAGAGGGAGGGAGAGAGACAGAAAGAGGGAGGGAGAGAGACAGAAAGAGAGAAGGAGAGAGACAGAAAGAGGGATGGAGAGAGACAGAAAGAGGGATGAGAGAGACAAAGAGGGATGGAGAGAGACAGACAGAGAGAGGGAGAGAGACAGAAAGAGGGATGGAGGGAGACAGAAAGAGGGAGGGAGAGAGACAGAAAGAGAGAGGGAGAGAGACAGAAAGAGGGATGGAGAGAGACAGAAAGAGGGAGGGAGAGAGACAGATAGAGACAGAAAGAGGGATGGAGAGCGACAGAAAGAGGGAGGGAGAGAGACAGACAGAGAGAGGGAGAGGGAGAGAGAGAGACATAGAGACAGAAAGAGGGAGGGAAAGAGACAGATAGAGACAGAAAGAGGGAGGGAGAGAGACATAGAGACAGAAAGAGGGAGTGAGAGAGACGTAGAGACAGAAAGAGGGAGGGAGAGAGACAGATAGAGACAGAAAGAGGGAGGGAGAGAGACAGACAGAGAGAGACAGAGACAGAAAGAGAGGGGGAGAGAGACAGATAGAGACAGAAAGAGGGAGGGAGAGAGACAGATAGAGATAGAAAGAGGGCGGGAGAGAGACAGAAAGAGGGAGGGAGAGAGATAGAGACAGAAAGAGGGAGGGAGAGAGACAAAAAGAGGGAGGGAGAGAGACATAGAGACAGAAAGAGGGAGGAAGAAAGACAGATAGAGACAGAAAGAGGGAGGGAGAGAGACAGAAAGAGGGAGAGAGACAGAGAGAGGGAGAGAGACGGACAGAAAGAGGGAGGGAGAGAGACAGATAGAGACAGAAAGAGGGCGGGAGAGAGACAGACAGAAAGAGGGAGGGAGAGAGACAGAGAGAGACGGACAGAAAGAGGGAGGGAGAGAGACAGAGACAGATAGAGACAGAAAGAGGGAGGGAAATTGACAGATAGAGACAGAAAGAGGGAGGGAGAGAGACAGATAGAGACAGAAAGAGGGAGGGAGAGAGACAGATAGAGATAGAAAGAGGGCGGGAGGGAGACAGAAAGAGGGAGGGAGAGAGACAGATAGAGACAGAAAGAGAGAGGGGGAGAGACAGAAAGAGGGAGGGAGAGAGACAGATAGAGACAGAAAGAGAGAGGGAGAGAGACAGATAGAGACAGAAAGAGAGAGGGAGAGAGACAGAAAGAGGGATGGAGAGAGACAGAAAGAGCGATGGAGAGAGACAGATAGAGACAAAAAGAGAGGGAGAGAGACAGAAAGAGGGGGGGAGAGAGACAGATAGAGACAGAAAGAGGGAGGGAGGGAGAGAGTTAAAAGAGGGAGGGAGAGAGACAGATAGAGAAAGAAAAAAGGGAGGGAGAGAGACATAGAGACAGAAAGAGGGAGGGAGGGAGAGAGACAGAAAGAGGTAGGGAGAGAGACAGATAGAGACAGAAAGAGGTAGGGAGAGAGACAGAAAGAGGTAGGGAGAGAGACAGATAGAGACAGAAAGAGGGAGGGAGAGAGACAGAAAGAGGGAGGGAGAGAGACAGATAGAGACAGAAAGAGGGAGGGGGAGAGACAGAAAGAGGTAGGGAGAGAGACAGAAAGAGGTAGGGAGAGAGACAGATAGAGACAGAAAGAGGGAGGGAGAGAGACAGAAAGAGGTAGGGAGAGAGACAGAAAGAGGTAGGGAGAGAGACAGATAGAGACAGAAAGAGGGAGGGGGAGAGACAGAAAGAGGTAGGGAGAGAGACAGATAGAGACAGAAAGAGGTAGGGAGAGAGACAGAAAGAGGGAGGGAGAGAGACAGAAAGAGGTAGGGAGAGAGACAGATAGAGACAGAAAGAGGTAGGGAGAGAGACAGAAAGAGGTAGGGAGAGAGACAGATAGAGACAGAAAGAGGGAGGGAGAGAGACAGAAAGAGGGAGGGAGAGGGAGGGAGAGAGACAGAAAGAGGGAGGGAGAGAGACAGATAGAGACAGAAAGAGGGAGGGAGAGAGACAGATAGAGACAGAAAGGGGGAGGGAGAGAGACAGAGACAGATAGAGACAGAAAGAGGGAGGGAGAGAGACAGATAGAGACAGAATGAGGGAGGGAGAGAGACAGATAGAGACAGAAAGAGGGAGGGGGAGAGACAGATAGAGATAGAAAGAGGGCGGGAGAGAGACAGAAAGAGACGGAAAGAGGGAGGGAGAGAGACAGATAGAGACAGAAAGAGAGAGGGGGAGAGACAGAAAGAGGGATGGAGAGAGACAGATAGAGGGAGGGAGAGAGACAGATAGAGACAGAAAGAGAGAGGGAGAGAGACAGATAGAGACAGAAAGAGAGAGGGAGAGAGACAGAAAGAGAGAGGGAGAGAGACAGAAAGAGGGATGGAGAGAGACAGAAAGAGGGATGGAGAGAGACAGAGAGAGGGAGGGAGGGAGAGAGACAGATAGAGGGAGGGAGAGAGACAGAGAGAGGGAGGGAGGGAGAGAGACAGAAAGAGAGAGGGAGAGAGACAGAAAGAGGGAGGGAGAGACAGATAGAGACAGAAAGAGGGAGGGAGAGACATAGAGACAGAAAGAGGGAGGGAGAGAGACAGATAGAGACAGAAAGAGGGATGGAGAGAGACAGAAAGAGAGAGGGAGAGAGACAGAAAGAGGGAGGGAGAGAGACAGATAGAGACAGAAAGAGGGAGGGAGAGAGAAAGATAGAGATAGAAAGAGAGGGAGAGAGACAGAGAGAGGGAGGGAGAGAGACAGAAAGAGGGAGGGAGAGAGACAGATAGAGACAGAAAGAGGGAGGGAGAGAGACAGAAAGAGGGAGGGAGAGAGACAGAAAGAGAGAAGGAGAGAGACAGAAAGAGGGATGGAGAGAGACAGAAAGAGGGATGAGAGAGACAAAGAGGGATGGAGAGAGACAGACAGAGAGAGGGAGAGAGACAGAAAGAGGGATGGAGGGAGACAGAAAGAGGGAGGGAGAGAGACAGAAAGAGAGAGGGAGAGAGACAGAAAGAGGGATGGAGAGAGACAGAAAGAGGGAGGGAGAGAGACAGATAGAGACAGAAAGAGGGATGGAGAGCGACAGAAAGAGGGAGGGAGAGAGACAGACAGAGAGAGGGAGAGGGAGAGAGAGAGACATAGAGACAGAAAGAGGGAGGGAAAGAGACAGATAGAGACAGAAAGAGGGAGGGAGAGAGACATAGAGACAGAAAGAGGGAGTGAGAGAGACGTAGAGACAGAAAGAGGGAGGGAGAGAGACAGATAGAGACAGAAAGAGGGAGGGAGAGAGACAGACAGAGAGAGACAGAGACAGAAAGAGAGGGGGAGAGAGACAGATAGAGACAGAAAGAGGGAGGGAGAGAGACAGATAGAGATAGAAAGAGGGCGGGAGAGAGACAGAAAGAGGGAGGGAGAGAGATAGAGACAGAAAGAGGGAGGGAGAGAGACAAAAAGAGGGAGGGAGAGAGACATAGAGACAGAAAGAGGGAGGGAGAAAGACAGATAGAGACAGAAAGAGGGAGGGAGAGAGACAGAAAGAGGGAGAGAGACAGAGAGAGGGAGAGAGACGGACAAAAAGAGGGAGGGAGAGAGACAGATAGAGACAGAAAGAGGGCGGGAGAGAGACAGACAGAAAGAGGGAGGGAGAGAGACAGAGAGAGACGGACAGAAAGAGGGAGGGAGAGAGACAGAGACAGATAGAGACAGAAAGAGGGAGGGAAATTGACAGATAGAGACAGAAAGAGGGAGGGAGAGAGACAGATAGAGACAGAAAGAGGGAGGGAGAGAGACAGATAGAGATAGAAAGAGGGCGGGAGGGAGACAGAAAGAGGGAGGGAGAGAGACAGATAGAGACAGAAAGAGAGAGGGGGAGAGACAGAAAGAGGGAGGGAGAGAGACAGATAGAGACAGAAAGAGAGAGGGAGAGAGACAGATAGAGACAGAAAGAGAGAGGGAGAGAGACAGAAAGAGGGATGGAGAGAGACAGAAAGAGCGATGGAGAGAGACAGATAGAGACAAAAAGAGAGGGAGAGAGACAGAAAGAGGGGGGGAGAGAGACAGATAGAGACAGAAAGAGGGAGGGAGGGAGAGAGTTAAAAGAGGGAGGGAGAGAGACAGATAGAGAAAGAAAAAAGGGAGGGAGAGAGACATAGAGACAGAAAGAGGGAGGGAGGGAGAGAGACAGAAAGAGGTAGGGAGAGAGACAGATAGAGACAGAAAGAGGTAGGGAGAGAGACAGAAAGAGGTAGGGAGAGAGACAGACAGAGAGAGGGAGAGGGAGAGAGAGAGACATAGAGACAGAAAGAGGGAGGGAAAGAGACAGATAGAGACAGAAAGAGGGAGGGAGAGAGACATAGAGACAGAAAGAGGGAGTGAGAGAGACGTAGAGACAGAAAGAGGGAGGGAGAGAGACAGATAGAGACAGAAAGAGGGAGGGAGAGAGACAGACAGAGAGAGACAGAGACAGAAAGAGAGGGGGAGAGAGACAGATAGAGACAGAAAGAGGGAGGGAGAGAGACAGAAAGAGGGAGGGAGAGAGACAGACAGAGAGAGGGAGAGGGAGAGAGAGAGACATAGAGACAGAAAGAGGGAGGGAAAGAGACAGATAGAGACAGAAAGAGGGAGGGAGAGAGACATAGAGACAGAAAGAGGGAGTGAGAGAGACGTAGAGACAGAAAGAGGGAGGGAGAGAGACAGATAGAGACAGAAAGAGGGAGGGAGAGAGACAGACAGAGAGAGACAGAGACAGAAAGAGAGGGGGAGAGAGACAGATAGAGACAGAAAGAGGGAGGGAGAGAGACAGATAGAGATAGAAAGAGGGCGGGAGAGAGACAGAAAGAGGGAGGGAGAGAGATAGAGACAGAAAGAGGGAGGGAGAGAGACAAAAAGAGGGAGGGAGAGAGACATAGAGACAGAAAGAGGGAGGAAGAAAGACAGATAGAGACAGAAAGAGGGAGGGAGAGAGACAGAAAGAGGGAGAGAGACAGAGAGAGGGAGAGAGACGGACAGAAAGAGGGAGGGAGAGAGACAGATAGAGACAGAAAGAGGGCGGGAGAGAGACAGACAGAAAGAGGGAGGGAGAGAGACAGAGAGAGACGGACAGAAAGAGGGAGGGAGAGAGACAGAGACAGATAGAGACAGAAAGAGGGAGGGAAATTGACAGATAGAGACAGAAAGAGGGAGGGAGAGAGACAGATAGAGACAGAAAGAGGGAGGGAGAGAGACAGATAGAGATAGAAAGAGGGCGGGAGGGAGACAGAAAGAGGGAGGGAGAGAGACAGATAGAGACAGAAAGAGAGAGGGGGAGAGACAGAAAGAGGGAGGGAGAGAGACAGATAGAGACAGAAAGAGAGAGGGAGAGAGACAGATAGAGACAGAAAGAGAGAGGGAGAGAGACAGAAAGAGGGATGGAGAGAGACAGAAAGAGCGATGGAGAGAGACAGATAGAGACAAAAAGAGAGGGAGAGAGACAGAAAGAGGGGGGGAGAGAGACAGATAGAGACAGAAAGAGGGAGGGAGGGAGAGAGTTAAAAGAGGGAGGGAGAGAGACAGATAGAGAAAGAAAAAAGGGAGGGAGAGAGACATAGAGACAGAAAGAGGGAGGGAGGGAGAGAGACAGAAAGAGGTAGGGAGAGAGACAGATAGAGACAGAAAGAGGTAGGGAGAGAGACAGAAAGAGGTAGGGAGAGAGACAGATAGAGACAGAAAGAGGGAGGGAGAGAGACAGAAAGAGGGAGGGAGAGAGACAGATAGAGACAGAAAGAGGGAGGGGGAGAGACAGAAAGAGGTAGGGAGAGAGACAGAAAGAGGTAGGGAGAGAGACAGATAGAGACAGAAAGAGGGAGGGAGAGAGACAGAAAGAGGTAGGGAGAGAGACAGAAAGAGGTAGGGAGAGAGACAGATAGAGACAGAAAGAGGGAGGGGGAGAGACAGAAAGAGGTAGGGAGAGAGACAGATAGAGACAGAAAGAGGTAGGGAGAGAGACAGAAAGAGGGAGGGAGAGAGACAGAAAGAGGTAGGGAGAGAGACAGATAGAGACAGAAAGAGGTAGGGAGAGAGACAGAAAGAGGTAGGGAGAGAGACAGATAGAGACAGAAAGAGGGAGGGAGAGAGACAGAAAGAGGGAGGGAGAGGGAGGGAGAGAGACAGAAAGAGGGAGGGAGAGAGACAGATAGAGACAGAAAGAGGGAGGGAGAGAGACAGATAGAGACAGAAAGGGGGAGGGAGAGAGACAGAGACAGATAGAGACAGAAAGAGGGAGGGAGAGAGACAGATAGAGACAGAATGAGGGAGGGAGAGAGACAGATAGAGACAGAAAGAGGGAGGGGGAGAGACAGATAGAGATAGAAAGAGGGCGGGAGAGAGACAGAAAGAGACGGAAAGAGGGAGGGAGAGAGACAGATAGAGACAGAAAGAGAGAGGGGGAGAGACAGAAAGAGGGATGGAGAGAGACAGATAGAGGGAGGGAGAGAGACAGATAGAGACAGAAAGAGAGAGGGAGAGAGACAGATAGAGACAGAAAGAGAGAGGGAGAGAGACAGAAAGAGAGAGGGAGAGAGACAGAAAGAGGGATGGAGAGAGACAGAAAGAGGGATGGAGAGAGACAGAGAGAGGGAGGGAGGGAGAGAGACAGATAGAGGGAGGGAGAGAGACAGAGAGAGGGAGGGAGGGAGAGAGACAGAAAGAGAGAGGGAGAGAGACAGAAAGAGGGAGGGAGAGACAGATAGAGACAGAAAGAGGGAGGGAGAGACATAGAGACAGAAAGAGGGAGGGAGAGAGACAGATAGAGACAGAAAGAGGGATGGAGAGAGACAGAAAGAGAGAGGGAGAGAGACAGAAAGAGGGAGGGAGAGAGACAGATAGAGACAGAAAGAGGGAGGGAGAGAGAAAGATAGAGATAGAAAGAGAGGGAGAGAGACAGAGAGAGGGAGGGAGAGAGACAGAAAGAGGGAGGGAGAGAGACAGATAGAGACAGAAAGAGGGAGGGAGAGAGACAGAAAGAGGGAGGGAGAGAGACAGAAAGAGAGAAGGAGAGAGACAGAAAGAGGGATGGAGAGAGACAGAAAGAGGGATGAGAGAGACAAAGAGGGATGGAGAGAGACAGACAGAGAGAGGGAGAGAGACAGAAAGAGGGATGGAGGGAGACAGAAAGAGGGAGGGAGAGAGACAGAAAGAGAGAGGGAGAGAGACAGAAAGAGGGATGGAGAGAGACAGAAAGAGGGAGGGAGAGAGACAGATAGAGACAGAAAGAGGGATAGAGAGCGACAGAAAGAGGGAGGGAGAGAGACAGACAGAGAGAGGGAGAGGGAGAGAGAGAGACATAGAGACAGAAAGAGGGAGGGAAAGAGACAGATAGAGACAGAAAGAGGGAGGGAGAGAGACATAGAGACAGAAAGAGGGAGTGAGAGAGACGTAGAGACAGAAAGAGGGAGGGAGAGAGACAGATAGAGACAGAAAGAGGGAGGGAGAGAGACAGACAGAGAGAGACAGAGACAGAAAGAGAGGGGGAGAGAGACAGATAGAGACAGAAAGAGGGAGGGAGAGAGACAGATAGAGATAGAAAGAGGGCGGGAGAGAGACAGAAAGAGGGAGGGAGAGAGATAGAGACAGAAAGAGGGAGGGAGAGAGACAAAAAGAGGGAGGGAGAGAGACATAGAGACAGAAAGAGGGAGGGAGAAAGACAGATAGAGACAGAAAGAGGGAGGGAGAGAGACAGAAAGAGGGAGAGAGACAGAGAGAGGGAGAGAGACGGACAAAAAGAGGGAGGGAGAGAGACAGATAGAGACAGAAAGAGGGCGGGAGAGAGACAGACAGAAAGAGGGAGGGAGAGAGACAGAGAGAGACGGACAGAAAGAGGGAGGGAGAGAGACAGAGACAGATAGAGACAGAAAGAGGGAGGGAAATTGACAGATAGAGACAGAAAGAGGGAGGGAGAGAGACAGATAGAGACAGAAAGAGGGAGGGAGAGAGACAGATAGAGATAGAAAGAGGGCGGGAGGGAGACAGAAAGAGGGAGGGAGAGAGACAGATAGAGACAGAAAGAGAGAGGGGGAGAGACAGAAAGAGGGAGGGAGAGAGACAGATAGAGACAGAAAGAGAGAGGGAGAGAGACAGATAGAGACAGAAAGAGAGAGGGAGAGAGACAGAAAGAGGGATGGAGAGAGACAGAAAGAGCGATGGAGAGAGACAGATAGAGACAAAAAGAGAGGGAGAGAGACAGAAAGAGGGGGGGAGAGAGACAGATAGAGACAGAAAGAGGGAGGGAGGGAGAGAGTTAAAAGAGGGAGGGAGAGAGACAGATAGAGAAAGAAAAAAGGGAGGGAGAGAGACATAGAGACAGAAAGAGGGAGGGAGGGAGAGAGACAGAAAGAGGTAGGGAGAGAGACAGATAGAGACAGAAAGAGGTAGGGAGAGAGACAGAAAGAGGTAGGGAGAGAGACAGACAGAGAGAGGGAGAGGGAGAGAGAGAGACATAGAGACAGAAAGAGGGAGGGAAAGAGACAGATAGAGACAGAAAGAGGGAGGGAGAGAGACATAGAGACAGAAAGAGGGAGTGAGAGAGACGTAGAGACAGAAAGAGGGAGGGAGAGAGACAGATAGAGACAGAAAGAGGGAGGGAGAGAGACAGACAGAGAGAGACAGAGACAGAAAGAGAGGGGGAGAGAGACAGATAGAGACAGAAAGAGGGAGGGAGAGAGACAGAAAGAGGGAGGGAGAGAGACAGACAGAGAGAGGGAGAGGGAGAGAGAGAGACATAGAGACAGAAAGAGGGAGGGAAAGAGACAGATAGAGACAGAAAGAGGGAGGGAGAGAGACATAGAGACAGAAAGAGGGAGTGAGAGAGACGTAGAGACAGAAAGAGGGAGGGAGAGAGACAGATAGAGACAGAAAGAGGGAGGGAGAGAGACAGACAGAGAGAGACAGAGACAGAAAGAGAGGGGGAGAGAGACAGATAGAGACAGAAAGAGGGAGGGAGAGAGACAGATAGAGATAGAAAGAGGGCGGGAGAGAGACAGAAAGAGGGAGGGAGAGAGATAGAGACAGAAAGAGGGAGGGAGAGAGACAAAAAGAGGGAGGGAGAGAGACATAGAGACAGAAAGAGGGAGGAAGAAAGACAGATAGAGACAGAAAGAGGGAGGGAGAGAGACAGAAAGAGGGAGAGAGACAGAGAGAGGGAGAGAGACGGACAGAAAGAGGGAGGGAGAGAGACAGATAGAGACAGAAAGAGGGCGGGAGAGAGACAGACAGAAAGAGGGAGGGAGAGAGACAGAGAGAGACGGACAGAAAGAGGGAGGGAGAGAGACAGAGACAGATAGAGACAGAAAGAGGGAGGGAAATTGACAGATAGAGACAGAAAGAGGGAGGGAGAGAGACAGATAGAGACAGAAAGAGGGAGGGAGAGAGACAGATAGAGATAGAAAGAGGGCGGGAGGGAGACAGAAAGAGGGAGGGAGAGAGACAGATAGAGACAGAAAGAGAGAGGGGGAGAGACAGAAAGAGGGAGGGAGAGAGACAGATAGAGACAGAAAGAGAGAGGGAGAGAGACAGATAGAGACAGAAAGAGAGAGGGAGAGAGACAGAAAGAGGGATGGAGAGAGACAGAAAGAGCGATGGAGAGAGACAGATAGAGACAGAAAGAGGGAGGGAGAGAGACAGAAAGAGGGGGGGAGAGAGACAGATAGAGACAGAAAGAGGGAGGGAGGGAGAGAGTTAAAAGAGGGAGGGAGAGAGACAGATAGAGAAAGAAAAAAGGGAGGGAGAGAGACATAGAGACAGAAAGAGGGAGGGAGGGAGAGAGACAGAAAGAGGTAGGGAGAGAGACAGATAGAGACAGAAAGAGGTAGGGAGAGAGACAGAAAGAGGTAGGGAGAGAGACAGATAGAGACAGAAAGAGGGAGGGAGAGAGACAGAAAGAGGGAGGGAGAGAGACAGATAGAGACAGAAAGAGGGAGGGGGAGAGACAGAAAGAGGTAGGGAGAGAGACAGAAAGAGGTAGGGAGAGAGACAGATAGAGACAGAAAGAGG
>NC_079217.1:6037226-6272226 GCF_029633865.1 Lampris incognitus
GCAGACAGCCAAACAGACAGACAGATGAATATACAGACAGTCAGATAGGTGAAGAGACAGACAGGTGAAGAGACAGACAGACAGACAGACAGGTGAACAGACAGACAGACAGACAGGTGAAGAGACAGACAGACAGGCAGATGATCACAGAGATTTATATAAAGACATATGAGCAGACAGCCAAACAGACAGACAGACAGATGAATATACAGACAGTCAGATAGGTGAAGAGACAGACAGACAGACAGGTGAACAGACAGACAGACAGACAGGTGACTATACAGACAGATAAAGAGTCAGACAGACAGTTGAAGAGACAAACAGACAGGCAGATGATCACAGAGATTTATATACAGACATATGAGCAGACAGACAGACAGACAGATGAATATACAGTCAGTCAGACAGGTGAAGAGACAAACAGACAGATGAATATATAGACAGATGAAGAGACAAACAGACAGACATGAACACAGACAGACGGACAGACAAACGAACAGATGAACAGACAGATAAGCAGACAGATGAACATACAGACAGACAGGTGAAGAGACAGGCAGACAGATGAAGAGACAAACAGGCAGACAGGTGAAGAGACAGACAGACAGTTGAACAGACACATGGCTGATAGTTATGACAATCCCACACACACAATTTCATGGGTCTTGGATGGCGCAGCTATATCAAAACGGAGATGGAGAGAGATAAAAAACTAAAGTTCAAGTTCAGCTTTACGGTCATGTGTATTTAGAAGGCCATGACATTCTCATGCTTCGGCTCTTTCTGCCTTAACACAAAGGACACAAGGGAACGCCATCCCTACACCAGACCTATTAGACTATGTACACAGAATTCATACATTATATACACAACATAGAAAAGTACACTATATCACAACAATGTAAGGTGCATATGGATGTGTCAGCTGTCCAGCAGTCTGACGGCCTGTGGGAAGAAACTATCACTGAGTTGGATGGTGAGTGATTTGATGCTCCGGTAACGTTTTTAGATGGAAGGAGCGAGAACAGAACATGAGCGGGGTGGCTGGTGTCCTTAATGACGTTTTTGGGCTTTCCTTTTGCAGCGGGTAGCGTGAATATTATAAAGTTGTGGTGGTAGGGTGGGCCCATACGCTGTATGTTTTGTAAATCAACCGAGAGCGGCGTTCAAATAACAGATTTTGGTGTGTAGAAGACAAATCTGAAGAATTTTTTTAAATTCTGATAACCTTAACCTACATCCGTTTGCATTTGATTATCGTTACATCTTTGTTGATTATTTTGCTATTTTTCTGGAAGAAAGAGACCAAGTTGGGGCTTTTACTTTGAAGTTATGGCCTTTATTGTGGTAACTTCCTGTTGGACTTACGTTGTGCCATGTTGTTGCTGAAAGCCGCATGTTGGGGAGGTTGGCAATCCTTATCCATCCGTCTTTTGTTCTCTTCCTGTGGCATTGCCAGGAAGCACGTTGTTGATTAGGAACCTGAGGAACAAATAGATAAGAATATTAAACATACATTATCTTGTTTTATATTTGTTAATTGGTCTGTGTACTTGCCTATTGTCAGCCCGAGTTACCTGTGAAGGAAAACAGGGATCTGTGAAGGGAATATTTTGACGGTTTTCTGTAATACTTACCTGTGTAATACTTTAATACCTATCTGTAGTGGATACTTACCTGTGTATTATTGTTTTTATTTCACTGTGAACTAGTTAAAAAAATGGCTCAAGTCAGAACAAGGACGAAATCGAGTTCTCATTTGAGTAATCTTGTTGGCACTGGGCAGGAGCTGTTGGTGTCTGAACTGCCAACTGTGAGGGATATCCTGAGACATGGCATCTAATTGAGCAAGCAAAGTGAAGATGACAGGAGGAACTACCCTGTGGACAAGCAGGTGGGTGACATCTACCCTGGTCTGATTTGTCAGTGGAGCAAAGCTAATGCTCTTTTCTAGCTACCTGTTATCAAAAAAAGGTGAGCATCCTGTCCAAGCTCAAGGTTGTCTGGAATCAGGCTGTGAAGTTTTCTCTTGGGAAGGACATACCATTTACTGCTTCGTCATGCATGTGCATGATGAGGCAGTAAATGGTATGTCCTTTCCTCAAGTAGCTTTATTGACAGCTGATGATTGCTTATGGCATGAAACAGGCTGGTACTGTCTCGTAAAGAATTTACTTGACTCACTGGATTATTTTCCTCCTTATTTGTTGAGCACTTTCCCTGCCATTGAGTGTTTCTTTTAACAAAGTTATATATATATATATATATATATATATATATATATATATATATATATATATATATATATATCCATCCATTATCTTAACCGCTTATCCTGCTCTCAGGGTCATGGGGATGCTGGAGCCTATTCCAGCAGTCATCGGGCGGCAGGTGGGGAGACACCCTGGACAGGCCACCAGGCCATCACAGGGCCACCAGGCTGTCACAGGGCCACCAGGCCATCACAGGGTCGCTAGGCTCTGTGATATATACACACACACACACACACCCACACACACACACACACACATCAATCTCCCTCTCTTTTTCGGGCAGTGTGCATCTCCCTCAAGCTCAGGTCCTCTACCAGAGGCCTGGGAGTTTGAGAGTTCTGCGCAGTATCTTAGCTGTTCCTAGCACCACACTCTTCTGGACAGAGACCTCAGATGTTGTTCCTGAAATTTGCTGGAGCCACTCACCCAGTTTGGCAGTCACAGCCCCTAGTGCTCCTATTACCACTAGGACTACTGTGGATTCCACCTTCCACTGCCGATCTAGTTCTTCCCTCAGCTCTTGGTATTTCTCTAGCTTCTCATGCTCTTTCTTCCTGATGTTGCTGTCACTTGGGATTGCTACATCAGTCGCTACTAATGTCTTCTGTTCCTTGTCAACCACCACAATGTCTGGTTGGTTAGCCAGCACCTGCTTGTTAGTCTGGAACTTGAAGTCCCACAGGATCTTAGCTCTGCCATTCTCAACCACCTTTGGCGGTGTCTCCCATTTGGACTTTGGGACTTGCAGTCTGTATTCAGTACAGATATTCATGTACACTATTCCAGCCACTTGGTTATGCCTTTCAGTGTACACTTTCCCAGCTATCATTTTACACTCTGCTACTAGGAGATGAACTGTCTCAGGGGTGTCTTTGCACAGCCTGAATCTTGGGTCTTGTCTGGTGTGGCAGACCCCTGTCTCAACCAGTCTGGTCTTGAGTGCCTGTTCTTATGCTGTTATGATCAGAGCCTCTGTGCTGTCCTCTAGTCCAGCCTTTTCTAGCCACTGGTAGGATTTCTCAATATCATCTACGTCTTCTGTCAATGGTACATCCCATGGAGGGGCTCGATCTTCCATGGTACCTCCACTTCTTCCTCTGCACTCTCTGTCTTCTGCTGCCTGAGGTACTCACCCAGCAGCTCATCCAGGGAGGCCCTCTTTCTGATGTACTCATGGGTGTTCCTTGTTATGTCCTGGATGGCCCTGAAAATCATTTACCCTTGGTCCCCATCCTTTCGCTTATCTACAGTCTCAGGCTGCTGGACTTCGGGTGGAACCCTCCAAGCATTGTTACGAGTTTCCGTGTCTTGATATCTGTCGACTTTATCTCCTCCTATGGCCAGCTTATTATTCCTGCTGGGTATCTGATGACTGGTAGGACATATGTGTTGATAGTTAGGATCTTATTCTTTCCACTGATCTAGCTCCTCAGGACCTGCCTCACTCTCTGGAGGTATTTGGCTATCCTTGCTGCCTCCTCATGGTGTTCATTTGCCTGTGGAATACCCAGTATGTCTGTTATCCTGCCATATGGCATGCCAACTGGTAATTCATCTGGTAATTCAACCCTTCAGTGCTCAACACTTTTCCTCTTTCCCCGACTGCACTTGTCCAGTCCGAATGACATCCCAGTGTCGTTGCTGTAGATCCTGATGAGATGGATCAGTGAGTCAATGTCCTACTCATTGCTGGCATACAGCTTGATGTCATCCATGTATAGGAGGTGGCTGATGGTAACTCCACTTTTGAACCTGTATCCGTATCCACTCTTTGTGATGATCTAACTGAGGGAGTTCAGGCCTATGCAGAACAGCAGCGGGGATGTGACACATGAATCACGTCAGGGCCTGGTGCTGTCCAGCTCTTCATGTTTGAGATTCGTTGTTGGTCGGCAACTGTGATGATAACTGGTTCTTGTTCTGGGGTATCGCTGTGGTCCAGCTTCCAGTGTGGGAAGATGGTGGTGTGAACTCACATTTGCAATGGCCTCACCCAGTACTGGTGTGGGAAGATGGCGGTGCGAACTTACGTTTGTGAGGAAACACCGAGGGCGGTCTGACAGGATGCGGAAGCGGGGCAGGCTAAGCTAACTGCTAGCCCATGCAGACCGGCAGTTCCAACAGCCATACTGGCTGGCATTCATTGTCTGGACAGTGGAATTTTTGGACTGTGTTGCACTGAGTGGACTGTGGTGTTAACTGTGTATTTTTTGCATTGTTCTCTTTGTTTTTGTATGTTTTTGGTGGTGTCGTTTGGGACATTTTGGATGTGTTTTTGTCTTTTGGTTTGTACTGCTGTGGGCTGGAGGAAAAAAATGTTGGGGGGCAGGGGGGTTTGTGTGTGTTTGTACGCAAGTACATGAAAGAAATAACAATAAATTAATTGTTCCTGATTCCTGGTCTGCTCTTAGGCCCACCAGCCACTGGGCATTGGTGTTGTGTGATGCCTCCCTTTTCCCATATGGGTCGCTACAGCTGAATCATCCATTTCTATTTCTTCCTGTCCTCTGCATCTTCCTCTGTCACACCAGCCACCTGCATGTCCTCTCTCACCACATCCATAAACCTCCTCTTTGGCCTTCCTCTTTTCCTCTTCCCTGGCAGCCTCATATTCAGCATCCTTCTCCCAATATACCCAGCATCTCTCCTTCACACATGTCCAAGCAATCTCAATCTTGCCTCTCTTGCTTTGTCTCCAAACCGTCCAACGTGAACGGTCCGTCTAATATACCTGTTCCTAATCCTGTCTTTCTTTGTCACTCCCAATGAAAATCTTTGCATCTTCAACTGCCACCTCCAGCTCCACCTCCTGTCTTTTCATCAGTGCCATTGTCTCCACACCATACAACATAGCTGGTCTCACAACCATCTTGTAAACCTTCCCTTTAACTCTTGCTGGTACCCTTCTGTCGCAAATCACTGCGGACACTCTTCTCCACCCACTCCACCCTGCCTGCACTCTCTTCTTCACCTCTCTTCTGCACACCCCATTACTTTTTAAAAAAATGTATTTCTGATTTTTCCCTTTTTTGCTCCCAATTTATTGGCCAATCGATCCCTACTTTAGTTCAAACACCCACACTCATACTGCATGCGTTCGCCAACTGCATCTCTCCGGCCGGCAGTCTCAAAGGAGACGCCTCCCCACTTTCGTGACAAAACGAATCCAGGCCGAACCACTGCTTTTTCCGACACACACAGAGACACATTCATGCAACGAACACAAGCCGACTCCGCCCCCCTCCCGAAGACAGCGTTGCCAATTATTGCTGCTTCATCGAGTCCGGCCATAGTCGGATCTGGCAAGACCGTGGCGCGAACCCCAGTCCCCAGTGGGCAACTGCATCGACACAAAGCCGATGCTTAGACCGCTACACCACCGCAGACACACTCCCCGTTACTTTGAACAGTTGACCCCAAGTATTTAAACTCATACGCCTTCATCACATCTACTCCTTGTCCTCATCATTCCACCATCCTCCCTCTTATTCACGCATATGTATTCCATCTTGCTGCTACTGACTTTCATTCCTCTTCTCTCCAGTGCATCCCTCCACCTCTCCAGGCTCTCCTCAACCTGCAGCCTACTATCGCTACAGATCACAGTGTCATCCACAAACATCATAGTCCACGGAGACTCCTGCCTGATCTTGTCCATCAACCAGTCCATCACCATTGCAAACAAGAAAGGGCTCAGGGCTGATCCTTGATGCAATCCAACCTCCACCTTGAACCCATCTGTCATTCCAACCGCACACCTCACCACTGTCATACTTCCCTCATACATATCCTGCACCACTCCTACATACTTCTCTGCAACTCCCAGTTTCCTCATACAATACCACACCTCCTCTCTCGGCACCCTGTCATGTCATGTGCTTTCTCTAAATCCACAAAGACACAATGTAACTCCTTCTGGCCTTCTCTATACTTCTCAGTCAACATTCTCAAAGCAAACATTGCATCTGTGGTGCTCTTTCGTGGCATGAAACTATACTGCTGCTCGCTAATCATCACCTCTCTTAACCTAGCTTCTATTACTCTTTCCCATAGCTTCATGCTGTGGCTTATCAACTTTATACCTCTGTAGTTGCTGCAGTTCTGCACATCACCCTTATTCTTGGGTGAGCTCGCTCTGCTTCGTCCGGTGGGCCCGGGGACCACAGCCCCTGCCTGGAGCTGACAGTACGCGGAAGTGGGTACTGTCTCTCCCTCTCCTTCACCCAACAGTAGTGTAGCTGCCCTCGATATTTTCAATAAAGACGAAACGTGGAGAGTCTCAACGGGTGCATTTATTGCTTCAAACACCACACAGGTAAATTCTTGTCGAGCACCGTGAAAACTAGAAATAATAGAATGACCGTCACAACACAATTAGGTTAACTACTTCATAGCTTCACAAAATAATATACATTTAGAGGAATGTGCCATAAAAGAAAACACATGAGCGATAGTAGGCCACACTTAATGTAAAACATGACGTACCTCGCCCCCCTTATCAAGGGGCTAGGAAAATCTTAGAACGCCATCTTGAGACACATCTGGAAACAGCTGGCAACTTGGCAGAAACTCTGCAACTTGCACTTCATCTCTAACATTTAGGCTAATTCTCGAGTGATGCAGTGAACACTACGATCCTTTTCATATTGTGATCTCACATGCATACGCCTTCGCCCGCTTTATCGTTGAGCCAAAGTGGACTTCCGCTAGTCGGACGGCAAGGAAAACATTCTTCAAAATAAAAGTCCCCATACATAGGTATAGCTATCTCAAATTAAAAGTAGGTAAAACGAAATTAGGGTTGCGGTCACTTACAGGTAGCATAGTAGTTTCCACCGGCACCCTGCTGGCCAGCAGTACCGGTGGCGATCATTGGTAACCCGGGCCTCGACCGATCCGGTATGGAAATCGGCATTTGATTTGGCAAAGATTTTACGCCAGATGTCCTTCCTGATGCAACCCTCCCCATTTATCCGGGCTTGGGACCAGCCCTGAGAATGCACTGGCTTGTGCATCCTTGGTGGCTGGGTTCATTTTCCCATATATAATAACAATAATAATAATAATAATAATAATATCTCATATCCTAAGAATGGCACTATCCATCAAATAGACTTCTACCTCATTCTAGCCCTAGGCCCAAGGAATTGGCCCGGTTATTATGTTGTATTATGGCATGAAGTCAAAGGAAATTTGTATAATAATAATAGTAATAATAACATCCTTACATCCATTTTATATATATAGATATAGATATATACATTTAAAGATGTGTGTGTGTGTGTGTGTGTGTGTGTGTGTGTGTGTGTGTGTGTGTGTGTAAAATAACACTAGCACAAAGCCAGATAGAAATTATAAGGCAGTCAATAAAAGATAAATGCATAAAATGGAATGAACAATAAAAACAACCACAAATTCTTGGGAGAAAGCAAACCACAAATTCTTTGGAGAAAGCAAATGTGAAGAGTAAAAATAAGGTTCAAATTATGATTTACAAGAGGGCACAGAGTCTGAAACATCTACAGTCTGGATATAATGTTACAGCTGAAGCCAGAACACAAGAAAATTACAATATAAATTCTAGATTAAATAAATGCATAGATATCTTTTTCTGTGTCTGATAAGGATAAGAATGATCTGATTGTTATACACTTTTCCTGGAGTCATCGATCACTCACAGAACTCTGGCTGATGGTTTGATGTAGACCATCAAGCTACCCAAATTACCTATAATTGTAACAGAAGTGTGATGGGGACTAACACATCAACTCTATCATCATTGAGTTTGAAGAGATTTTTTTAATATGTCTAACATTTTGATATATGCCATGCAAGTCTTAAATGAGACAAGATTACTAAAATATATTGAAAATATATTGAATCATCCATGTAGCAGTGGAAGGTAGTGTAGTATAGTATACAAGTATATAACCCATTAGAAGTAAGTAAATAGAGAGAAAAAAATTAGGACCTAGTATGGCACTTTGAGGCACTCCAAAGACCCACGCGATCAGGGGAGGATACAGAATTACCCCAAAATAACAGAACCGTCTATCAAAAAGACGTTATACAAACCGCTTGAGAACAAGGTCAAAAACTCCCACACAGTCTGTAAAAATTTGCACTGTGATTTTGTGGCTGACCATATCAAAGGCAGCTTTCAGATCACGCAGAACCAGAACATAACCTTTATCAGCATCAGTGGCAACGAGGATGTCATTGGAAACCCTTAATTAGTCTGTTTCTGTGCTGCGCTGTGCTTGGAACTCAAGCCAGATTGGAGTTTTTTCAAAAACATAATTTTTACCCATGCAATCTATCAGAAACAACTTCATATAATTTAGAAAGGGGATAGCCAATAAGTGGAACACTGAATGGCAAGATGAAATGATAACTGACATGCAGGGACCAAAATCAAAAGCTACCCAGCTGAGACAGTTGTGCTATATTCATCTACCTACAAGGATTACTAAAGTGTATTGTTTTCTATCTTATTGTATCAAATACTGTGAGACACAACAGGCCACTATTCATATCCCATCTTAGGTGTGTTTGTGCAAGAGATGCTTCATTTTTTTTTAGCCAAGGGGAGTCCCAAACCCAAAACATCCCTGCAGAATATAGTAAAAGCTCTGTGTAGCCGCTCTCCAGTACAGTAGAACATGAGATGCTGAGCCAAGGAATACCAAGTTATTTGGCTCGATCATCTCTGCGTAATGCACTAGCAGTAATTATGCTGCTTTTGGCGATATGCTGGGACGAGGACAACTTCCAGTTTGAATCCCTGTAATTGTGAGTCTATAATACAATGTGGTATTATTACGTGCAGGCCGCATCAGATGTTTCCCTCTTTTTATGTGCGCACTGAAAACCTGCCGCAATAGTCAGTTTGCATTGCTTAGTCAAGAATTGTGGTAATTTTGCCACTTAAATTAGGCTACATCAGAAAATAGAGCAGCGTGTGTGCACTGGTGCACGGGGGTGTACACGTTTCCAGAGGGAACGTATGACTGACAGTGACATAAAATCAGATCTGTAAAGTGAAACAACACGCACGTCTGTGACGTAATTAAGCGGCCCTAAAAAAAAAAAAACAACCCAAATAGTTATTGCGCCACCACGTGGGCGTTGGTGTTCATTACACTCGAGTCATTAGCGAAAGAAGAAACGGAAAACGTTGATTTTAGCATGAAATCATAATTTCCAAAAAAAAATCCGACAAACAATAAAGCTGTATGAAAAGAGTTCATTTCATTTCATGACTGGTGAAAAATACATAAGGGTACCCGTCATAAACATGCGCGGGCGTCACATGAGATGGGTGGAGGGGGACGACGGGGTGTCACGTGATCTCCCCCTCTCGACAACATGGCTCCGAGTAGCGCAGAGGGAAAAGAGCGTCGGCCGACCGGCCCCGTCGCCTTTGCCTGAAAAAACAAACAAAAAAAACCAAAAACGGAAACCCACATGGACCGAGAGCCGCGCTGTGGCCGGAGGATATTCTCAGCTCGCCGAGGCCGCACGTCGCAGACCCGTCATGCGTGAGACCGGCGTGGCGTCGGCCGCCGGGCTGTCCGCCTGACGGCTACAAAGTAGCGAGAGGTGGGTGAGCTTGCGAGGCTGCTGTAAGGACCGCGTCGCTGGCCGCCGTGTGGTGGTTTACAGAGGCGGGTTGTAGTCGAGGGGGTCCCCGTCCTGTCCGGCCGACGTCATATTCGGTGATAGTTAAGCACCCGGACCCCCCCTCCCCTTTTTGTTTTGAAGTGGGCTTCTTGTTTAGCGGCGCTAGTTTGGCGGCTACATAGTGTCAAGTTATGCCTACTTGACGCTACCTTGAGGGGAAGTTAGAACTTCCCCTTAAGTTACAACTTCCCCTTATCTTAAACCCGGGGCGGCGGACTTGTGCCCCCCCCCTCCCTCGTGACCATCACGCCAGTTCTCGCCGCCATCGAAGCGAATCGCCGTCATGGTATCCATCGTAGTTGTGTTGACCTCCCGCAGCTCAGGCGTTTCCCGAGGTTACCACGACGCACGCGATCGCGTGTTCGTTAAACCTGTGCGATATTTTCGTCGTTGTTGTTGTTGCAACTTATTCACGACGACGTGATGATTTATATGTATTGTAGCGAATTCGGGGGGGGGGGGGCAACGCAGCCACAGGAAGTGCCGCGGCCGGGACGCGAACCCGTATCGCCCGCACCGCGGGAGGCATCGCTAACCGCTCGACTAAAGGGTCAGACCCGAGCAGCGTGTCGCCGTCTTGCGCCATCTCGTCAGACGCCGCAGCTCGGTCACGTGATCGTGGCTCGGCCCAAGACGCCCGACGACTAGTCGTCGCGTGGACTCTGCGCCGTCGCATCCCTGATCGCGTCCAGCTCCGCAGCTCAGTCGACTGATCTTGCCCCAGTTATTTGCTGTTGACTTATCCCACTGACTGTCTCTCTCTCTCTCTGTTTTGCCCCCCACCCCCCCATTTGAAGCACTGGCCGGAAACCAATCCAAGCCCACTCCTGCTGCCCCCCGGCGTCCCGACTCCATGGAGGTGTGACGGCCGTCCGCTGTGAGAGAAGGCCAAGAAGCGGCGGCTCGGCGGTGCGTGACTCTTCGCGGGGGCCTCACCATGGCCTGGCTGACCCCAGCCATAGAGAAAGACTTGGGGATCGACGGGCGACAGCTGGGCCCCGGTCCCCGTCCTGGAGAGGTGGTGGCTCTCGTCCCGACCCGCTGGGTGACGGGCCTCCGGGAGAGGAGGGTCACGCGGTGCGCTCGCTTTGAGGGCGTGGGCGAGACAGAAATCCGCAGCTTCCTGCAGCGCTCCCAGGCCAAGCTGCCGCCCGGCTGGACGCGGGTGTGCGTCCAGGGGGTTAGGAAGAGCAAGCTGGGTTACAGGTTGGCCAGAGATCCCTGCTGCCGGGAAGGGAAGGCTGCGCCCCTGGACTCCTTCCTCGCAACCATGCAGTGTGTGTCGCAGTGTAATGTCAGGTGCTGTGCGTTCTCGTCTTTTCATCACATTAAAGCAAGAGCTGGTGGTGGTACCTAAAGTACCCTGGTCACAAAATGTAGGCATCCCCTATGTGTGATAAGTGTTTGTGGGCTCTCATCCAAAATTAGAAATTTGAAAAAAGAAAGGAACCCGCACACACCATCAGAATACTTTACGAATCCCTGGGGGGGGGGAATTGGGCAAGATTTATTATTCATTTATTTATTCACAATGATTTCAACTTGGAGCGGTGCCTTGTTGGGTATTTCAGTTTTTCCATTGGTGGTAATTCAATGAGATTGCCCGTGAAACTTCTTTTGTGTAGTCTTCCAGACGATCCTGGACAAACCTTCTCTCACTATAGTGTTGTAAGTGATGAGCAAGAAGGTGAGCCCATCTGTTCAGCAGAGTTGGGTGATATGTGGACATGTCCTCCCGCTGTGTGCTGGCCATTTTCAGTGAAGGCAATGATGGAAGAGCTGGTTGCGGAAAGAGAATACAGAATCCCCTATGTTGGGTTATTTTGGCTTTAAACCGGATGCAACCGGCAAGCCGAAGGATCTAAATCAAGTAGTTTGCCATCTCCGCAAACGAGTGGTGCCGGTGTTCTGTCGATATGTGCTACATACTGAGATGTACTGCTTAGTGGTCCTGCCCAGGGTTAGGCAGGGTTAGGGTTAGACTGCTATCGATTTGCGGTCACATTTCTTGACAAGGCAGCATAAATCATCAGCACACCGGCAAAAGATTCGAACACCACCAATTTGCACGAGCATTAAATTGAAAAAAAAATCAAATTTTACTGAAACATTACAGCCTGTAGGCTAGTTCTTCAATTAAATAAAATAAATTACCTGGACATCTTTGCTAAGAAATACGCTGTAAAGACAGGCCGAACAGCTGTCCGACATGGTTTGCAAAAAAAAAAGAAGGACCGATGGCAGAAGGACGCCTCCGCTTGCAGCCTCCAAATGAACAAACGGATGGAAATAACATAACTATGCTATTAAATGATGCACATACAGTTTTTCGGTCTAGTTCTCGGGCACGATTTATGAATTGACTTTGCTTTTCAGCACCAATTGATTGGACAGCAACCACTAAAGACGGCTTAATTTTCATTTAGGCACTGCAGTCACTGCCTTGTTTTGTGAAAGACTCGCCAGAAATTAGCTCAGCAGTGGGCGTAGTGGTCTATTCCGTTGCCTACCAACACGGGGATCGCCGGTTCGAACCCCCATATTACCACCGGCTTGGTCAGGCTTCCCTACAGACACAATTGGCCGTGTCTTCGGGTGGGAAGACGGATGTGGGTATGTGTCCTGGTTGCTGCACTAGCTCCTCCTTTGGTCGGTTGGGGCACCTGTTGAGGGAGGAGGGGGAACTGGGGGGAATAGTGATCCTCCCACGCGCTACGGCCCCCTGGCGAACCTCCTCACTGTCAGGTGAGAAGAAGCGGCTGGCGACTCCACATGTATCGGAGGAGACGTGTGGTGGCCTGCAGCCCTCCCCAGATCGGCAGAGTGGGTGGACCAGCGACCGGGACGGGTCAGAGAGCGGGGTGATTGGCCAGATACAATTAGGGAGAAAAGGGGGGGGGGACATTGACTGACCATTAAATCAGCAAAATAAAAGGGACAAAAATCACGCAAAAAAATCACCCCAAAAAACAACTGCCGATTGGACTCAGCCAGTTGCCGATATATTCGTCTCATTACCAAAGCCTAATATTTAGCTATTTTCCCTCCTCCTCTTAGACCTGATTCACTATTAATCAGGTTTGAAGCTCATCTCATAATAACATCCCAAAGAAGGTCTTGGCATTCACAAATCTGTACTGAATTATGTTGGAATGTAATAGAAAAGGCTGCATTTTTAGGGTAAATTTTACCTGGAATGCCTTGTCTCTGTTTAATTAAATACTTGGTTAAATGCTTATAAAGAATTTCTAAATGAGTTTGCTGAAATGCTTGAATTTACCACAACTAATGTAGTGGTTGTGTAGAACATCATTAACCCACTACCTTGTTTCTCCTCATTTTCCAGAAACCTCTGGCGTGAAGCTTATCTCAACTTGGTGCAGCCTTATGCAGGGGCCACTGAACAGATCCAGATTGTAGCATTAGATGCTGTGCGTCAAGCACTGCAAAAGCTGTTCAATTCTACATTCATCTCAACTGACAAAGTTTCACCATCCCTTTCCCCTGCTAGAGAGAGGGAGAAAGAAACCCCACTTCCATCCAGCTCTTCCTCTTTTTCTAAATCCCATTCAGACCATCTGTGCCCCAATGTCCTTCCTGCAGTGTGTCTTTTGGAGTCAGCAGAGATTCTTTATGTGGTTCTACCCTACACTCAGTATTCACTCCATGACATTGTCTCTTACAGCCCGGCAAAACTCGCCACCAGTCATGCCAAAGTACTTTTTATCCTCTACCAGTTGCTAATAGCCTTGCAAGCTTGTCATGCGGCAGGCCTGTCTTGTGGTGAGCTGTCTCTGCATGACATAGCAGTAGATGATCAACTCTGCAGCCGTCTCAGGCTCAGCCTGGCCCATTATGAGGAATTGGGGACAGAAAGAGAGAGAGATGCCCACGTTACTGGCAGACAAGTGCCAAAAAGCATCCTGCCAAAGGACAGTGCTCATAGGTACAGTGCAAACAAGAGCCTTTGTAGAGACTGCTTTGATAACCTCAAATCCCTAGTCCTCGACTGGGTCCATGGTCGAGTCAGTAACTATTGTTACCTGATGGAACTGAACAGGCTAGCAGGGAGGCGAGAAGGAGACCCTAACTATCACCCAGTCCTTCCTTGGGTGGTGGATTTCACTGTGCCATATGGAAGGTTTCGTGACCTCAGGCGGTCAAAGTTTAGACTCAACAAAGGGGATAAACAGCTAGACTTCACCTATGAGATGACCAAAGAGGCTCTGGCAGCTGCAGTGGCTAATGGTGGAGGGGGAAGTGGTGTAGGTGGAGACCTGGGTGGCTCTGTGGGTACCGGTGGTATCGGACAGTCTGACCACCTCCACGTACCTCACCACATTTCAGATGTGCTCTCAGACATTACATACTATGTCTACAAGGCCCGGCAAACCCCTAAGTCAGTGTTGTGCAGCCATGTCAGGTCTCAGTGGGAGCCTAATGAATACCCAGCCAGTATGGAGCGTATGCAAAGCTGGACCCCAGATGAGTGCATTCCAGAGTTCTACACAGATCCTTCCATATTCCGCTCGATCCACCCTGACATGCCAGACCTGGATGTACCTTCATGGTGCAACTCTTGTGAGGAGTTTATAGAGGTCCACAGGCGTCTACTGGAGAGGAGAGAGGTGTCTCAGCACTTGCATCACTGGATAGACCTCACGTTTGGCTACAAGCTGTCAGGTAAAGAAGCTGTTAAGGCAAAGAATGTGTGCCTCCATCTTGTCGACAACCACACTCATCTCACTAGCTATGGTGTGGTTCAGCTGTTTGACCAGCCCCATCCACCCCGCCTTGCTCCTTGCCAATACTCCCCACCAGACCCTCCTCTTTTAGGCCTTGCTGCTCTTAATGTGCCTTCTCTACAAGTACCTGTGCTCAACACCATTGCTGACACTGTGGATGGCATGGTGCCAGAGTCCACAGGGTGTGAGTCCAGTGGCTGGACAATAGTAGACAAAGAAGAAGAGCTTGAACAAGGCATGGAAGCTCTCTCATTAGCTTCCACTGGCTCATCCACCTCTGTCTCCTCATCTGTGCCGCTGCCAAACATCAGTGCAGCTGCAGGGAAAATGGGGGAACACACAGCACTCTTTGTATCCCAGTCCCCGAGTTCATTCCCCGGTGAGGGAACAGGCGGTGCTGCAAGCAGCCTGGGCACTGGCTTACGTGGTGCCATGCTGCAAAGAGGGGCTCCTGTCAACAAAAAGCAAGGGGAGGGTAGCATGACCGCTGCCAGTGTAGAAGACTTCAAGATCACCCTACCTGAAGGATTCAGTCCACTGCAGCCCTTAGAAGAGCTGGAGAAACTGAACAATTTCATAGTGAAGAGTTTGCACGCCGAAGTGTGCTATTCAGCAGAGTCTAACGAGGAGAGGAAAGAAGGCAAGATAATTGTTGAGTCAGTTCCTCCTCTAGTACAGCTCTACCAAAGGGATATGCAGGCATTTGGTGTTCTCATTGCCGAGATGTTTTATTCTTCCAAGTTGAGAGGTTTAAAACTAGGAACACCCCTGAGAGAGCGTTTCCAAGCCATTTTAAAACTTTGCTCTGCCAGCCTCCGTGATGTGCCGTTGTCCTTGCATCACGCTCTTGAGATACTTTTACGCATTCAAAAGCACTCTAGAAAAGCACATAAAGAGATAACAGATTGCCCAAGGCCACTCCTTTTCAAATATGACCCCATCTATGAGGGCCTCCCTCCACCAAACCCTAGCCAGTTATTGAGCCCTGTCATCAGCCCCTTTCCTTTCCCCACATATTTCCCTGCACTTCATCATTTTATATTCTCCTACCATGTTAAGATGGAGAGCACTTGTAGCCTTCAAGGAAGAGATGTAGTCTTTCACCTGTGGCAGCAGCTTGAGATACTGTTACGGGGCAATATCACAGCTGAGGGTTTAGAAATTCTCCTTCCTTTTGTGCTTGCCCTCATGCTTGAGGAGTCCACTGCCATCTATGCTGCCTGGTACCTATTTGAGCCCATCTCTAAAGTGTTGGGTCCCAGAAACACCAGCAAGTTCCTACTGAAGCCTCTGGTCAGTGTTTATGAGAACCCTCACTGCCTGCGTGGCCGTTTCTATCTCTACACTGACTGCTTCATTCTGCAGCTGATCGTAAGGCTCGGCCTGCAGGCTTTCCTGTCCAACCTTCTCCCCCACGTGCTGCAGGTCATCGCTGGCTTCGAGAGCTGCATCTCACGCTCAGGAGGGGGAACTGGTAAAGGTTTGCGGGGCGGGACCTGTAACCTCGGAGAGGAAGAGGAGGAGGATTTCCAGTGTGTCGACGGATGTACATCGTCTGGCTCTGTCAGTGGGAAGGTGGGAGGTAGCGGTGGAGGAAGTGGGGGAGTTGGAGTAGTGGGGGACACAGGGCTGGTGGACTACTCCTCTGGCATCAGTCTCAATGACCAGGTTTTTCTCACCGAGGGAGAGGACTTTCAAAATGGGTTCTATGTCAACAGTGGGGCCGGTGTGGCCGCTGGGAAGCAGCAGAGTCAGAGCTCTGCTGCTAAGGAGCAAGACCAGGAGTCCCTGAGTGTGGGGAGGCTAAGTGATAAGAGCAGTGCTAGTGAAATCTCCATAGGTGACGGAGACTCTGCACGGGAGCGAGCCAGCCTCAAGTCAGCTGACAGCAGCCAGGACCTCAAGCAGGCTAGTGAGGGAGAGGAAGGAGGAGAGCTGGAGGAGGAAGAGATAACTGAGGGTAAAGAGGGAACTGATGAACCAGGTATGCCAAGCACAGAGCTAACCCTCTCTGGTTGCACAGAGTGTTCTGGGGCTACCGTAGCCACTCTGGAGGGAGAGTTTGTGAATGGGATGTCACTCGAGGAAACTGAGAAAGGCATGGTGGGAGAAGAAGAGGAGGAGGAACATGATCCATCAGATGACACTGGGGAGAAAGAACAAAAGATTCTTCTTGGTGAGTGAAGGAAGGTTGACGAGTTTGCAAGGCATATATTATCCTTTAATCTGCCTCTGTATAATGTTACTTGTGACATTTCCAAACTTAGATACAGTCTGCAAGACAGTGAGGTGGCTTTCAGCAAAGCTCGGGCCAACTGTGACATCGCGATATGTGGCCAGAAACCTGCTCCGACTGTTGACAACTTGCTACATTGGTGAGTATTGGATGAAATGGGTTAATATTTTTACCTCTGTTTTTTGATGAATTCTTACGTGCACGACAACAATAATAGCAACATATTCTCGGGATTTTGTATTAAAAAAATGGTATCCATGCGTCACTGCTTGTATTTTTAAGCTGGACTGGCAGGCCCTTCTTCTGTATTTGGAGAATTTTTTTCCCCCTGCCCAATAATCTCATAGGAAATGCACGAGATGCTCCCCTCATAATGTTTCCAGACGGAGCCACATATACTGCCCAATGCACATATGTGAGATAGCAATGCACAAGCGTGAACCATCTCTGTATAGACCGCATAATGCTGTGTTTGATAACCGTGCACTAAAATGAGGATGGCCAACCTTTTTTCCAATGCCATGGGGGGGAAAAAAATGACAAACTTTTAAATTTAAAAAAAAAGGCATATAAAGAAGGCCTACAGCCTCATTATGGCCAAATTCACACACAGTTCAAATAAACTTATTCTACAACTGCCATTAGTGACTCCCATAATCACAGTGAACTATTGGTTAGCTGCACAGTGCACCCCTTCTTGGAGCAACCCAGATGTTTCAGTCCATGGACGGCACATGAATAAAAAAAATTTGGTTAAACAATAAGACGAGACGGCACAGGTGCTCATCCAGGCTCTGGTCATCTCCCGGCTGGACTACGGCAACTCCCTCCTTGCTGGCGCCCCGGCGTCGGTCATCAGACCTCTGGAGCTTGTTCAGAAAGCTGCAGCTCGTCTGGTGTTCAACCGCCCTAAGTTCTCCCACACAACTCCCCTTCTCATGGACATACACTGGCTCCCAGTAGCTGCTCGCATCCAGTTTAAGACTGGTGCTAGCCTACAGGGCAGTGAAAGGAACAGCTCCTTCCTATCTCCAGGCCATGGTCAAGCCCTACACCCCCCCGCCCGACCACTTTGCTCTGCTGCCGATCGACCCGGTCACGGCTCGGTTCTGTCCTGGCCCCACAGTGGTGGAATGAACTCCCCACTGATGTCAGGACAGCGGAGTCGCTGCCCATCTTTCGGCGCAGGTTGAAAACTCACCTCTTCAAGAACTACGACCCTGTTACTTGCTCGTAGCACTTGCAGTATTCACGCATAAAAAAAAATCTCTTTCTTGCTCTTTTACTGTAGTACTGGTTTTGCTCTTAGATGCTTGTTTAGAGAGAAGATGCACTTCTGACCTCTGATGACTAGTAGTTCCCCTGATTTCCTACGTTAAATGCACTTATTGTAAGTCGCTTTGGATAAAAGCGTCGCCTTAATGACTGTAATGTAATGTGATGTAAGATGACTCAGCTCTCTCAATGCAGGTAGTAAATCCCGTGTCTTCCGCTGCCAAGATTTAATAGGACTTTTTTGCATTTTCTGTTCAGTACACCTGTTGTTGCATCCATTGAAATATACGTCTGCTTGATAATCCGATTATTTGCCAGTCGTCTTATCGAGGTAGCCTTCTTGATATTATCAGCAATACACACCTTAAATATTGCCACACAACCACTTTGAAACCCTTTTGGTCCCAAGTGTTACTAGGCAATGCGTGCTTTTGTTTTTTCCACTGACTTCTCTCTCTCTTTTTCCTACCACAAGGACCTGAGAAACACCAGTTTTTGGCCCCTGTGTCTGAGGAGAGCAGCCCAGAAAGCGTGGGAATGGGCAGTATTTATGAGAAGAAGCCTGTGGTCGGCGACCAGACGGCAGGGCCTGTTTTGGACTGTCTCATCTACATAGCTCACCTATATGGGGAGCCTGTACTCACGTACCAGTACCTGCCATACATTGGCTACTTGGTAAAAACAAACAATAAAAACCAGCGTTCATTATTTCAGTATTTTTATTTCCCCCAGGATTTCTTAATTAGCAAATAGTCATCTCTAACTCAGAGCTAATTGCTAATTAATTACTGTTTATTGTGATGAGGGTCTTATCAAAGGAAATTCTTATTAGTCTAGCAATGTTAGCGTATCTCTTATCTTCCAATGTTGTGCGTTGTATTTTCTCTAGGTATCGCCGCCCTCATCACAGCGTCTAAATACGCGTAAAGAGGCAGGTCTTCTGGGAGCCGTAGTGCTCACCCAGAAGATAATTGTCTTTCTTTCTGACACCACTCTAATGGACATGCTGATGAAGATCAACCAAGATGTACTCCTGCCACTACTGGACCTGCTGACCTCCCCACGAATGGGGTAACTACACCTGTACACACACACACACACACACACACAAATAAATTACACACACAGACACAAGTCATGTTTTGGAAATGATAGTTCTTTAATTATAATAATTATAAATGGGCAGATATCTGGCAGGCAGAACCACAGTGGAGCAAGTTCATGGTACAAGCTGTGTATGATGTTCTGCCTAGCCCAGCAAATCTCCATCTCTGGGGCAAGATTGATTCTCCATCATGTCCTCTGTGCCCTGGAAAATGTTCACTTGAGCGCATCCTCAGCAGCTGCCCATCAACCCTGGGGGAGGGCCGTTACCACTGGCGACATGACCAGGTGCTAAAGACAGTTGCAGAGGTCGTCTCCAAAGTTGTGGCCAACAACAAGCAAGCCTGCGGACAGAGGAACATTGCCTTTGTCAGGGCTGGTGCGCAGCCTCAGTCACAGCCCAGAGCAGCAGCCAGTCTCCTCACCTCTGCATCAGACTTTTTTTTTGGGGGGGGGGGCAACTCAGGTTCCCGGACCACGTTATGACAGTTTCGTTGAGGCCAGACATAGTGCTATCATTAGCCTCTTCAAACAGGTGCTCCTTATAGAGCTGACGGGTCCCTGGGAGGTCCGGATGGATGAGGCAAATGAGTGGAAGCGGTCCAAGTACCAGGAGCTGGCTGATCAGGAGAGGCTAGAAGGTGCGTTGTGAGCCCATTGAAGTGGGGTGTAGAGGCTATGCTGACTGCTCACTGTGGCTCTACATGGCATCACTGGGGCTGCTAAAAGGAAAGCGATCAAGTCTTCCATGGAGGCTGCAGAGAGGGCCTCCAGATGGCTTTGGATCAGAAGGAGTGATCTGTGGGCTAATGCTGCTGGGACACAAGCCAGGGCCAGATCAACCCTGGCTGGGTCACCTCAGCAAAGGTGTCCATCCATCCGTTATCCAAGCCGCTTATCCCAATCGGGGTCCTGGGATGCTGGCGCCTATCCCAGCAGTCATTGGGCAGCAGGTGGGGAGACACCCTGTACAGGCCGCCAGGTCATCGCAGGGCCGACACATTCACACCTGGGGACAATCTCGTATGGCTGATTCACCTGACCTACACGTCTTTGGACTGTGGGAGGAAACCGGAGCACCCGGAGGAAACCCACGCAGACACGAGGAGAACATGCAAACTCCACACAGAGGACGACCCCCAAGGTTGGACCTACCCCAGGGCTTGAACCCAGGACCTTATTGCTGTGAGGCGACCGCGCTAACCACTACGCCACCGTGCCGCCAAGCGAGGGTGTACGATGTTGAAAGACCCGAAACACCCAAGGACCTCAGGAAATATCACTGATGACGTGTCCCAGTGCATCCTACGATGTACCTTTGAGTCAGTTAATGCTTTATTTCTTGGCAAGCATAAAATGGAGTATAAAACAGGCTGTGAACAGAAATATCTTATTTTCATTTCTTTACACATTTTTCACTGTGCACATTCAACATATTTTTCGTGTCACACCTGCTTGAGGAGGAGCCAATTTTAAAAAACAATTCTTTTACATCTGGGCTGAAACGGATCTGATAGGATGGGGGGGGGGGGGATGCCTTATTCACCCCATCGCTTCACCTTTGTGTGCTTGGCTCTACAACCCTCCTATTGCCCTCAGGTTCCCCAGTGGGATGCAGACGCGCTCTGCGCTGTGTTACAAAACGCTCAGTCTGATGGCGCTCATCTGCCTGCGCATCGGCAGAGAGATGGTGCAGCAGCACATGATCGACACCCTGCGCCGGTTCTTCGCTGTGTTTTCTCTGCTGCAGTGTCTACAGTCACAGGTGCACACACTGTCCCTCCTCACTGCACAGCCAGTACAGTGGCAGGTGTAGAATCCAGACATGTTAAGGCAGGTTTATTCCACAGAGAGCTGTCGAAGGGCGTTTCTAGAGGCTCATTATGTAATACTAATGACACCTGATAAATGTAAGGATAGTATGAACAAGGGACAGAACAGCTACAACACAGACTCTGCATGTGTGAGACAAAAGAAAGTGAATGACAAGACTGCAGCTCAGGGTGAGGTAGTTTATATTGGTGCTGAATAAATGGCCGTTTCATCTGGGTTCAAGTACTGAGACAGTGTCTGGTTCCCTGAGAGCATTAAGAAGCTTGTACCGCTTTAAAAGCATAATTTCAAGCGATTAAGTTTGGATATTCTGATTTCTTTGCTGAGATTATGTTGCTGAGTTCTCTTGTTATTGTACAAATAAAATCTGATTGATTGATTGATTGATTGTAGATGAAGTCATTTACACAGAATTTTCATCCAGACCTAATGGCTTGTTGTTGGGTTTTTTTTGTTTTGTTTTTTTTCCCCAATTGCAGTTGGAGAGTGCCCCCCGCAGAGTGATTGGTGAGGTTACCGTGGTGGATCTGTGCACACCAGAGGAGTCTAATGAGACATTTGAGGTGGGAGTGCTGGAGGAGCTGCGGACAGTGTTTAACCCTGAGATGGCTTATGCTTCCTACATCCCCTTCTATTGCCTCATTGGTAAGAAACACACCGTCTTTCATCAAACACAATGTACTACCTCCAGATCAAAACAAAATCATGCATTACCTAAGTTACAGTCTGTTTAATCAGCCAGAATATAAATGTAACAAAGTCAGCTATGCTCCTGCAATCCAGTGGTTCACTTGAGCCTTGTGCTATGGCCTCTGTAGGTGACACAGCAATCCGTAAACTGGTTCCCAACCATGAGCTGGTCTGGCGGTTGGCCCAGTCCTACCACGAGAGTGTAAGCCAAGGTATTCCAGAGGCCAATCCCACAGCAGTATCAAGAGCAGAGCTCCCTCACACCTCCATGGGCCTTTCCCATGGCATAGGCGGACATATGGGCCGCAACCCCTTCCCTACTCCCTCCAATTCCTCCACCGCAGCACGATCGGACTCCCTCCCAGAGTCTGGCACCTTCGGAAGCCACTTGGTTGGAAACCGTATCCAAGTGTCCCGGGACACCGAGTACAGTGGTAGCCCCAACATGACTTCAGTTGACTCCTGGAGGCGCTCCCACCCCAGCCATACTGCCCCCGTTGTTACCACCGCCTCCACTTTCACCACCCTATCCACCAGTGGCGCATTGGTGACAGGCCCCAGTCCAGAGGACAGCGCTCTGAAGCAGGAGCTCCCTCGCAGTGGCCGCTCCCTGCAGGGCAATTGGTTAGCCTACTGGCAGTATGAGATCGGCCTCAATCAGCAGGACCCACACTTCCACTTCCATCAGATTCGACTGCAGAGCTTCTTGGGCCACTCGGGCACCGCCAAGTGTCTGGCGCCACTGGCTGGAGAGGACTACTTCCTGTCCGGCAGTAAAGACAAAACTGTTAGGCTCTGGCCCCTCTATAACTACGGCGATGGAACGCGGGAGGTAGAGCCCAGGCTGACGTATACGGACCACCGAAAATCTGTGTTTTATGTCGGACAGCTAGAGGCTTCACAGGAAGTGGTCAGCTGCGATGGTACCGTGCACTTATGGGACCAGTATACAGGTGAGGGAGATCATTTCTGCTAATGATTAAAATCATTTATCCCGTATTTAGTGCACTGTTCATTTGGTCAGTAAAATGTGATTGCATCATAGATGCTTAGAATAAATGTACACTGTGTTAAATGTCCCAGTGAGTAACCCAACAAATCAAATTCCTGATATCTGAAGGTATCTACCTGGCAAATAACTGAGACTGAGTTCTGATTCTGATTTAATGGATGATACCATATTGCTGTCTATCTGTCTTCTGTGCCCAGGCAAGCAGATCCGCTCGTATGAAGCCCTGGATGGGAAGAATCCCATTACGGCTGTCACCACAATGCCAGCTCCACACTGCAGTTTCGTCTTCGGCAGTGCAGATTCTGTTCTCCGCTTCATTGATCCTCGCAAACCAGGGCTGCAGGTAGCTAGTCCTTTTGTGAAAGAACAAACACTCTCTTTTCAGACTCCCCACATAGAACATCCATCAAATACCATCCATTTCTGTTCTTTAATGCAGTGATGCCATTACCGTTGCTGAGACTCCTCAGAGTCAACCCAGCTTAAAGGTGACCTCACAGGGTACTTCCCTTTTGTTCTCAGCACGAGTTTCGTCTGGCATACAACAATGTGAGTGCTGGGCTCATCCGCTACCTGGCAGTCAGTCCTGGAGGGCGCACAGTGGCCGCAGGATTCTCCTCTGGCTTCATCGTCCTTCTGGATGCTCGCACAGGCTTGGTTTTAAAGGGCTGGCCTGCACACGAAGGAGACATCCTCCAAATGAAGGTCTGCCTCGCCTAAAAGCATACATTTGTGCTTGTCAGTGTTTCACAGCAGGCTTGTCTCTAGCCAGCATTTTGGGGGCTGTAAATCTTGTCTGAGTTGACCATTTTAGTTCAAGATCTCCTTTTTCTTTCGAGTGTGGTGAGACGATCTTCAGTACCAGCTGTGTTGAAGTATCAGTTACCAGCATTATGGCGTTATTAAAAAGTCAATTTGAATACTTTAATTAAAGGGAAACTGATATCACTCTAAGATAAACTAGATAAACAAAATAATAAATAAAAATTGATAAACTCTGATATCTGATATAAGCCTTATAATTTGCTGTTATCGAGAGTCACGCCAAGCAGTGCGTAGCAGAATCTCTTAAACCGATTCGGTATCGAGTGTCTGAATTCAGGTCAAGCAAACTTGTAACTTTGTAGGAATGGGTGTGTTTTTTTTGTTTTTGTTTTTTAATCCTTTTTATTTTTGTCTCCTTTTTTCATTGTTCAAATACACCATGGTCAACTTGCATGTGTGTAGATAGATCACAAATCACACATTACTCACCTCGAGTGACCGTCAAGAAATTGTACTTGTTCTTCCTTTAGCCAGCACATGAACATTTTTGTCTTGCCCTTTAGTGGGCTTTTACCGTTTCCACAAGATATGTCAATACGCATATTTTTTTTCAGTGGAATATGTCAACAGGATTTTCCTTCTTAAGCAATATATATATATATATATATAATATATATATGTGTGTGTGTATTGATACTGATATTCTGCTCCTCAATAGTTGAGCACTTATAACACCATTGACGGTTTCGGAAAAAAAAGCTATATATATATATATATATATAGATACAGGCAATATTTAGAGCAATCAACTCTATCTAATCTCAGAGCTCAGCCTAGTCCTCTGGGCATCCTCACACTAGTCTAGTACACACTAGTACTAGTACACACTAGTACTAAGGAAAATGATGGAATTTTTCAAAAGTCATGTGATAAACAACCAGCAAAGCATTTTAAGTCGGGTATTTTTATTTTGGCATCCCAAGAAAGCAGAGGCATTCGGATCTGCAGGATGGTGAAAGTTGTACCCGGCAAATTTGCGGTCAACAAAACGCGAGAGCTGAGCAAACTTTATTTAACCCTGCGTTGTGGGGTCAAGGATTGTGTCTTTGGTTTTAAAGCCACAAGTTTAGGCAAATATGGACATAAGTTACTCATTAGAAAGACTCAGTAATTCTCAGTGGTACGTAAACCCAACACAGACTACGGTATTGCGTTTACACTTTTCTCTGTCAGTACTTTGTCTACTAGTGAGCTGTTCAGATGTTAATAGTGGGAGAAAGAGGGATAAACTCTATTCATGGTCTTGCCTAATTTGAAATAGATCTGGCCCAAAAAATACCCAGCGAACGGTAGCACTCACTACCAAGTTAAGTGTGTGGGTGTATGTTTGCCTTTTTAATGATCTACGTTTTGTTTTCCCTCCAGGCCGCCGAGGGAAACCTGGTCATCAGCTCCTCCACTGACTACTCACTCGCGGTGTGGAAAGATCTTGAACACAAGCCACTCCGCCAGTACAAGCTGTCCTCGGACCCCGTTCATGCCTTTGACCTCTACGGTTCAGAGATCGTGACCGGAACTGTAGCTAACAAAATCGGGGTGTATTCGATGGCGGACATCTCCCTCAGCCCTGTCAGTAGCACCAGGCTGAGCTCGGAGAACTTCCGCGGCACCCTCACCAGCCTGGCCGTCCTGCCCACCAAGAGACTTTTGCTCCTGGGCTCTGAGAATGGGGCCATCAGGTTATTGGCCTAAGCTAGCACAATGTCCCTCAGCTCCCCTAAACATTCTGCCGCTGACCTTAAACGCATCCTAGTCACAAAAAAGGCTCACGCCAGATGCCCGAGTCCTGTTTCAGCCCCACCTCCTGTTGAAGTGAGGCCAGCTGAACTGACGAGGCAAGCCGCCAACTCCTCTAAACCGCTTTTACCGTGAGGGAGGCAATGCTAGTATAGTAGTTGCGTAAGCTTCCTGCCTAGAGAAACTTGCTGGTCTGGCATTAGGCAACTAACCAAATTAGTGAACTGGAGCGTTTACCACTCCGTCGAGATTTATCACTCTCCATCGGATCACATGATTTGTTTTTAAAGCATTTTGCCTATAGATGTGTAGATAGATACCATATTATGGAAGATTCTTGTCTCAGCAAGGTCAGCTGTTCTTTTCTTGACGAGGTCGGCTATTCTTTTGAAAAAGAAGGAACCGGAGGAACTGCTCAGGAAGGTGGAACCAACCAAACGTGGTTCTGATGTAGTGTTTACACTTTCCAAATAGATGCATACCAACACCAAAAATACATTCACTTCACCTTCCACGTACCCTTGACATCTGAACACAAAATGCATCCAATGCACTGACTAAACTATGCAGTATTTCTAGATCAAACCGTTTTTGTTAGTATTACCGTGCTTTACTGTGTGTTCGATTGCGTAATTTTTTTTTTTTTTTTTTTTACCATCGATTGTTTATACATCACGAACAACAAAACGTACAGTCACCTGTTTGGTCAGATGACTGTGGGTTTCATCAGTCAACAGTTCTGGTCCTCCACCCCCCCCCCCCCCGGAGTGGGCATGCCTCAATGGACGTCATCACTGTATAAGATAATTTAATATGCACAACCTTTTATTCTACCGCACAATTATGATCTGAATCATGCTCTTTAGACGCTTCCTCAGATTTTAAGACCGAATGTTTTTTTGTTTGTTTTTTTTTACCACTAATCAGTACTTGATGTCACTTTGAAATAGTCTTAACCAGGTTTTCATGTAGGGTTTCTTTAAGTTGAAGTCAAAGACCAACGCGGGTCTGGAAATATGTCACGACCTCGGCTCATGAGCACTCCGTAGGCGGTTGCCACTTTGATTGGGTACGCCAGTCCTTAGATTTGCCACCTCCCCATTTACCAGCTGCACAAAATGAGCATAGAAAGGTCAACGCCAAGACACAAGCAACTTTTATATCCTGAGATTTCTATGTAAACTGCACATTATTCATGTGTTTAGAGCGGCAACTGCTACCCTACATGACTAAGCTCCTGATTGTACACGTGTATCGTAAGCCTATTTAAAGACGCGTCACTTGACCTCAGCCCAGTTTTTTTTTTTTTTTTTTTTGTGTGTGATGAACATTTTCTTGAACAATATTGCCACACCGTTTTGCCTGTTGCCATAATGTTTTTGTTGCCCTTGTTTGTCATGTGCTAAACGCAGTTTGCTCACCGATGAGTAATAATATAAACTTTAAATCCTTTACCCAAAGCTTTGACCAGTCCACTCTTGATTTGTTTTAATAAACTCACTGGCTTCCCCCCCCCCCCGGGGCTTTGAAGCTGCCACACGATAATCAGCTGTGATTGATCCACTATCTTTTGGAGCAATTCGATGACCAAAGAAATACATGCAAACCCTTATTTATTCTTAGGGGGTAATAAAATAATACTGCCACGCCATCGGTTGTGTGTGAATCAGCTAAATGTACCCCCGTCTATCATAACGCCCCCCCCCCTCCCCTCCAGATGTGGACTAAGGACCAGTCCATAGAGCTCTAATTGGACAAAGTCCCCTCTTGTGTTTGCAGAGAGGTCTCTGTAAGCCGCCGTCATGTGATCTAGAAGATACCGCCGTTAACGGCTTCTGACGAGTTGAGAAATGTTGCCGTTGTCTCGGCGGTGATTGTCAGAGTTTTACTTCATTTATTCGTTTCTTTCGCTCACGTAATTAGCGTGACCCCGGCCTTGGTTCCCGCTCAGAGAGAGCGAGAGCGGGCGAAGCGGAGGTGGTGTCAGACGCACAGTTCGTCCAGTGCCGCCTGGCGTGTTTCTGGGAAATGTTTTCTGTGATTGAATCACCGTCAGCTTGCAGGCTCAGCGCTTCATGTTTGCTTGCCCGCTGCCGACTTAGATTGACTTAACTTTTGAAATCGTGCTGTCATCATGTTGCCTCACAAGCACGCCGCTTGCCAAATTACAGACGGCCCCATTGTGATGCTGGACCGCCACCTACGAGGACCCAGCGTTTGACCCTGTAATAGTCTCGGTAGATACGCTCACAACTAGTGACTTGTATGAGGCCCCAATCAATGTGAGTTGATATTTAACTGTTGGCTGAGCAAGTGCCCATCTTTTACTCTGGATTTCTGTCATTCAGTCACTGAGTGTCTTTTTTTTGTTGTTGGACAGGATAGCGGCTGTTTCGTCCAAATTGAGCTCAAGGTAAGACGAAACGCTTTATACCACTTGTACTACATGGTCATTACTGGCCTCGTCTCAGGTCTGTGTGATACACTGAAAGGTAAAAAAAAAAAATCTGTGATGTTTTGATGTTCACGTATGTCGAGTTGGCGTGAGGAAATGCGGCGATTAATATTTCCGACACCGAGAAATCGGAACGCACACCGCACGTTCTCCTCCCCGTCTTTCTGCTGAAAAGGATTTTGGTGAAGGACTTATTATTTTTGGCTGACGCCTCACATTTATATTCCAAGGTGATTTGCTGCCAGGGCCAGGTCTTTGTCCTGATATATGGCAGCTGATGAAGAAATACTGGAAAGTTTTTTTTTTTAATATATTTTGTAGTTTCCCCAGGTAATCCTGCATCCTCCTCTCTTTTCAGGTTTACTGCCAGATGATTTGGATGCCTTTCAAAAAGGGAGAAACAAAGTAAAGTCATAAGAGACCTGTAGGCAACATTAAAAAAAAGAAAAGAAACTTCACAGGTGAGGGTGTGTTTTATGTTTTTACGTCATATGGGAATATTCATGGGCCCTGAGAATATAATTTGGTCTCTGGGACGATGGTTTCACGAGGACAATTTTAGAGGATTTTGTGCGAAAGCGGCTCCGGCTGTGAGCGTGGTGAGAAGTGGGTGCACGCTGAGCTTCGCTCCTCTGTTCCAGGCACGTCGTGAAGACATGGACCTTCGCCTGGCACTCCTGCTCCTATGTCTCTGTAGAGGAGGAATCACTGTAAAAGCCCTTGAAATATTCACACACTACCACCACTGCTATTCTGAATCACGATCGTTTGGGCTGAAGCGTGAAGAGAAAATAACAGCTGGTGTGCTGCGTTTGGTCTTTTTCAACAGAACGTTGAGGAGACGGACGAAGAGGCAGTTCCCTCGGTGCCCCTCATTCCATTGGTGCCCAGCCTCCCTGCAAAGGTTAGAGTCCTTTCTGAGCATTTCCAGCGCATTTCCCCTTGGTTGTTTTGTGAAAGTGTTCACCTGATCAATCGAATTCACAGATAACATAATGAGGATGAGGAGGCAAAACTCTTTTTTTTTTCTTTTCTTTTTTTTGGTCAGTGTTTTCTCGTATCTTTGCTTTCAGAACGTAGAAAATGCAATAACGTCACAGTCGGCAAACATAAATGCCATACAAAATGCAACAGTCGCGCCAGCTGTGGCTAGTAAGCCAGATGGCAACTTGTCAGAGGAAGATGAAGATGAGGAATGTGTATCTTTGGGCAGAAACCCACAGTCCAGGGAGGCCATAGTCGATGCCATGCAAAGACTGGGCATACAGCTACTGCAGATGCTGCCGACAACACCGGAAGAGCCCAACGTGATCATATCTCCTCTCAGCATATCATTAGCTCTCTCCCAACTGGCTCTGGGTAGGAGACTACTGCATCCTCCACCTGATTACAAACTGTATTTTGACTAATTTCCTCCTGCGCACACACATAGTCTGATTATTCTTAAGTTTGGCATGTTTCCGTTCAAAGATGATCTATGCGTTGCATCTCTCTTCACCTCAGGCGCGGTAAATGAAACGCAAGAACTTCTGATGCAGCATCTCCATGGAAACGCTCTGCCTTGCTACCATGACTCCCTGCATAACATCTTAATGCAGCTCCATAACAGTGACCTTCAAATTGCCACGCGCATCTTCCTGAGCCAAGGTTATTGCATGGACATGAGCAGGGGGTTTAGATCCGGGGAGTGCATTTAAAATTAAAAATCAACCGAGGTGTCTGAACCTGTTCTGCCAGCGAGGAGCACACAGGAGCTTTTCCTGTTCACAGAAACCTGCTTTCTTACCGTTGGAGCGGGGCTAGTTCCTCTCACTGTAATGTTGCTCGATGAGCGACCGGGTGAGTGGGGAAAATGCCGCTCTAGAAAGCTTTAAGTAAGAAAACTATCGAGTCTTCGATGTGTGTTTCAGGGTTCGAGGCAAAGCAACAGTTCGTCCATCAGTCCCAGCAGCTGTACGACTCGGAGACGGTGGCCTTGGAAGGGCTGGAGCAGATAAACAAGTGGGTAGAGAAGGCAACGAATGGAAAAATTACAAAATTTTTCTCTTCTCTACCGCCCAATTTGCTCCTGATGCTCATTAATGCCATCCACTTCAAAGGTAAGTTAGCTAGCTGAAATATTGATATTACCAATATTAGCATTAGCGTGTTTTCAAGTGCTGCATAGTCGGCTACCTTTGCTGGAAAATAAACCAAGTCTTCAGTGTGTAGTTCTGTTTAGCTCATTTCCTAGTATAATAGCATGGCTTGGAGTTGGTGTTGATAGCTGACTATAAAGGGGCAGTGGGCTGAGCCTCACTGACGTACCTGTCCCAACAGGAGAATGGAAGGCTCGCTTTGACCCACGGTTCACCTCGAAAGGTGCTTTCAACATTGACGATAAACACCTTGTTGATGTTGAAATGATGGAAGGTGCCAATCATCCTTTGAGCACGTTCATAGATTCTGAACTTGAAGCTCAGGTAAAAACCACGACACACCCCCCCCTCCCTTTTTTTCTTTTTGTGGTAACTTTATCTTTGCCCGGAAGCTAGGTACACCCTCTCCTAAACGTTCCTGTTCTGTTTTGTTTTTTTCTTCTCTATCGCTTATCGAGAAAATGTTTTGACATTGTTCGTTTCGCCCGTGCAGGTGGCTCGGTTCTCATTCCAGAAATTAATGAGCTTGTTGGTGGTCGTACCGATGTCCGACCAGGTGAATGTGTCAACACTAATCCCCAAGTTAAATGTCTCAGACCTATATGAACGCCTGCCTAAGGAAAGGGCTGTGCAAGTCAAAGTCCCCAAATTCAAACTGGAGAATTCTCGTGAACTGAAGGATATTCTTACCAACTTAGGTAAGACCTATGCAGATGGTCGATTTGGAATATTCAAAGTACCGTGATAAGATTGACGGGAAACTTGACCAACCAAATTATGCCGTTGTCCCACCAACCCAAGATTCTCTCACTTCAGCTCATCTTTCTATCCCTTGACAGGTCTGGGAGAGATGTTTTCCAAGCCGAACCTGGCTAACATAGCAGATGGTCCCCTGCTGGTGTCCAAGATCATGCACAAGGTCTGCATGGAGATACATGAGGAGGGCGCGGAGGCTGCAGCAGCAACCTCTGTGGTCATCTCAAGGGCGTCCAACCCCATTTTTTCACTCAACAGGCCTTTCTTCCTCGCCCTAATAGATGATACAACCCAGGTCCCAATCTTAATGGGTGTCATCACCAACCCCAATCCTGGAGCTCCTGTCTTGGAGGGGGGAGAAGCTGGAAGCAAAGACAAAATGGGATTCCTCAGTGACAAGAACGATCTACGCCCTTACAGTGTCCCACCAAAGTAGCAACTTTTATCCGCAAGTCTGTTGGAAGGAAACCCAGATGAGGAGGAAGAAAACTTTTGTGATTTTTCCGATTTGACTGAAAGTATACAGTTAGCTGGATTGAAATATATGTCAAAACAGATGCAACGTCTGTTCCCTGTTTCATTTTCAAATTAACACAATTTGGAGCCCTCTAGAAATTTGCTCATGATTGGTGAAACACACCAAATTCAAGTAGGCCTAACTCTTGGGCAAATGACTTTTTCTTTTGCATTTAAATGTAAGGGGTTGATCTTCAAGTATTGTAAAATATTGTGATATATTTTTACTGCATTAAAATGGTGAATCAACGTTTGACTTTGACTCATTTGCCAGCATTGCAAAATTGTAGATTTTCAACATAAGAGAGCCAAATCAAATAAAGGATGGGACAACAGGCCATCGTTTCAAAGAAATCCTTTCAAATGTTATGTTGTGGAAGGCGGGCGGCACGGTGGCGCAGCGGTTAACGCGGTCACCACACAGTAAAAAGGTCCTGGGTTCAATTCCCGGGGTAGTCCAAAGTTGGGGTCGTCCCGGGTCGTCCTCTGTGTGGAGTTTGCATGTTCTCCCCGTGTCTGCGTGGGTTTCCTCCGGCTGCTCTGGTTTCCTCCCACAGTCCAAAGACATGTAGGTCAGGTGAATCGGTCGTACTAAATTGTCCCTAGGTGTGAATGTGTGTGTGTGTGTGTGTGTGTGTGGGCCCTGTGTAATGGCCTGGCGGCCTGTCCAGGGTGTCTCCCTGCCTGCTGCCCAATGACAGCTGGGATAGGCTCCAGCATCCCCGCGACCCTGAGAGCAGGATAAGTGGTTCGGATAATGGATGGATGGATTTTGTGGGAAGCCTTTTGAATTTACTTTTGTTTTCTGTTATTTCTTAGCTATTCATAGCATGTGTTCCTCACAACTTGAAACTGGGTATCCAGTCTAAGGACACGACGTTATAGGGTGTTAATGAATATGTGCAGACAGTAAAGGGAATTTGGTAACAGTTCTATTTGCCAACAGGAAAATGCTATTAAATCTTGGATGTGGCAGGACAACCATGGCTGGGAGGCTTTATTCTTTATGACACTTCCTGCGAGGCAGCGAGTTCTGGGGGATGAAAGCGTGTTTCTCAAGTCTAAACCAAAAACTTTTTGTTATTTCCCTGCAGAAAAGGCAGCCCCGTGACCTATTTTCATTTCATGTCACTGTTCAACAACAAAGTGGAACTTTTAACATTAATTTGAAGTGAATAAAAAAAGTGCATGCCAGTGTACCACTTATTTCAAAAATCTGAAACCTCTTGGAAGTGCCTGTTTCTCGTCAACATATTAAACATTGCCAACACGTTTCGTTAAAAAAAAAAAGGGGGGGGGGACGGTGTGGACTGTCAAATCGTCCGGAGCAGTTAACTCTTTTGGGACATCATTTTAGTAGTAGATCATAATTTAACCACAATCCACTCCCGTATTTTCACAATGTGTGTCTGGTGTGTGGTGTGTGTCTGCGTGTGAGTCTATAAACGGCCAAACTAAAGCACTTGGGGCCTTGATTCTTTTTGGAGGTTATTGGGGATGATCAGGGGCACCTATAAAAAATAGCAGAAAATTAAATGAAAATTATGCATAAATATGCAAAATATGCATTTTTCTAAAAATGGCTAAAAACCACCTTTCTCGGCATTTCAGATGATTCTGAGCATCTTTGATTTTTTCACCTATATAGAAAAAAATTTCTGGGACTTAGAAATGTTTTGGCATTATGCAAAATATATGCATTTTTGCAAAAATGCACTTATGATCCTAATTTTTTTGGGAGGTGGTAGGTGTTGTTCCAGAGAGGACCAGAAAAATAGCAGAAAATTAAAATTATGCATAATTATGCAAAATATGCATTTTCTAAAAATGGCTAAAAACCACCTTTCTCGGCATTGCAGATGATTCTGAGCATCTTTGATTTTTTCACCTATATAAAACAAATTCCTGGCACTCAAATGTTTTGGCATTATGCAAAAAATATGCATTTTTGCAAAAATGCACTTATCCTCATTTTCTTTGGAGGTGGTAGGTATTGTTCCAGAGAGGACCAGAAAAATGGCAGAAAATTAAAAGTATGCATAATTATGCAAAATATGCATTTTCTAAAAATGGCAAAAAACCACTTTTCTCGGCATTTCAGATGATTCTGAGCATCTTTGATTTTTTCACCTATATAAAAAAAATGTCTGGGACTTACAAATGTTTTGGCGTTATGCAAAATATATGCATTTTTGCAAAAATGCACTTATGATCCTCATTTTTTTTGGAGGTGGTAGGTATTGTTCCAGAGAGGACCAGAAAAATAGCAGAAAATTAAAAGAATGCATAATTACGCATAATTATGCAAAACATGCATTTTCTAAAAATGGCTAAAAACCACCTTTCTCGGCATTTCAGATGATTCTGAGCATTTGGGGGGAGGGAGTTGGAGTGGGGGGGGCGGTCAGCTGGCAGGATGAAGAGGAGGGAGCTTTAGACGGGGGAGGGGCTAACCAAACCGCTACATTGTAGCGGGGTTCGTCTAGCGTTAAATTATATAACGCTTTCTGCATTGTAAGCGTATTTCCCCTCCAGTTGTTGCACATGCGCTGTCGTGTAGCGCGGCTGTGTCCGAGAGTTGCCAGATATCGCGAGAGTTGCACGGTGATCCTGGCCAAAACAGCGACGGAGCGAACGGGTTTGTTCTGCGCCGTAGAAGCTTTATCCTTAAGTCGTATTAAGATGGATGTTAGATGATCGAGTGTTTAACTCCATGATTGTTCTATGGGGAGATGATTGAAGCGCACCAACAACAACCAAACAAATAAATAAATACGTGACAACGGGCGGGGTCCAATCACTTAGATGAATAGGATAAGAAGACGAAGAAGCCGAAGGAGAGCAAAAAGACGAAGAAGACGAAGCAGCAGAAGAAGAAAGGAGACGAACAAGAATTTTCAAGTACAGAGCTCAGCTGTCAGTCAATCAGCAGGGGTATTTTTGTCTGTTTAAAGTTGAAAATTCACAACAGTTCAAGTGTTTTTTTTTATCAAATTCTGGGTAAAAAAACCCACACAAACTTCTGCTGATGTCAGGTGTGTTGTCAGAGATTTTGTTGAAGTTTGTTCAAACATTTTGCGAAATAGAAAATGTGCATACAGGAGGGTTCCAGCACTTTTGCTGCTTGGACATCTAATAATGATAATGATAATAATAATAGATTGTATATATTATCTAATTTCTTCTACAGCCTAGCTAGAAAGATGACAGAGAACCAGTAATAATAAAAAAAACTTTTTCATTCTCTTAGTGTACTAAAGTGATCCAGTCTTTTTGTCTGTTCTTTTTCCCCAGCCCATTTTTTTACACTTTTATACTCAAGATTGATTATACCTTTTTTTTATACTTGGTGTACAACAGACTTATTCCCATGCTTCTCCGAAAGCGGGTCCATCAATCAACCCAGCTGTTTATGTAGAACATTGCATGTTTCAAATGCAATATGCTCTACATTGAGTGAATTATATAGATAAAAAGAGGGAACATAGACGGACTAAGTCAAGATAGAATTAATATTAATATAAAAAAACTGTGCCCTGAAATACTAAAATTGAGTGAAGAAGATCTAGAAGGGAAATAAAGGATAATGACATTGATCAAAATAAGATTAAGAACAGAGCCCGTAATTGATCGACAGCAGATAATGAGCTGATAAATAAAAGAAGGGCTCGCCCTGCAGATGAAAGATGCCTTGGTGCATGCTCAATAATCCAAGTAAGGAAATCCCAGAAAGGTGAATTAGTCCACCTGGACACAACGTCTATTGAGAGAAATGTTTCATCACTCATCTAAGTGACTTCTCCCAACTGACTGCAGGTATCCCCGTCCTTATAGACCAGCACATCTATGTTAAGGGGACCCACCATCCCTGAACTGGGGGGGGGGGGGTTAAGTGTACATCTGTCGCCATTTCCAGGTGCAAACCTACATGGCAAATAAACATGATTCTGATTCTTACAATGATGTGATTGCAAATATTCCCCCATCCTCTGTGAATAGTACACGTGGCCATTGTAACTCTAGTTAATGGTGACGGCAACCTGCATATGAAACCAATCGTTGGTTTCGGTCGTTATGCCACTGTAGGGTGGGGACACCTGCAGTCGTTTGAGACTGCAGAGGTCACGTGGATGAGTGATGAAACGTTTCTCTCAGTGAACGCTGTGTCGAGAGATGAACTAATTCAACTTTTAGTTCCAAGTTTCAGTGAATTAGGGCTACATGTGGGAAAAAATATTTTTTGAGATTAATCGCCGTGTAGTTTTTGGTCTGCGTTTATTCATCTAAGAATACTGACCTCTCAGATATCTAAAATTATTCTCAAAACTCAAACAAATCGGCTCGGCGCGTAACTGTAGTCCGCTGACTTCCGGTTGCTACTGCAGCGGTCATACCAGTTTCCTGTTGGCGCGTGCTGTTGGCAATGGCGTATTTTTCGCGACGCCTGCAGAATTGACCGTGGGTAAGCGTCAACGACATGCGCAGAAGCGTCGGCAACCTTTCGCCTGCACCAACCAGCAAAGGGACGCTGTTGTGGACGTAACTTGATACGTTCAAGTTGAACCTTTTCACCCGTTTGCTGGTGGGTGCAGGCGAAAGGTTGTCGACACTTCTGCGCATGTCGTTGACATTTATCCATGCTGCGTCTTGCAGGCGTCGCGAAAAACATGCCGTTGTCAAAAGCACGCGCCAACAGGTGTAACCGATTATTTCCTTGCCCGGTGCGGGATTCGATATGGCGAGTACCGCACCACTAGGTGGCGTCGCTAACCGCTCGGCTAAAGGGTCTTATTGGTAGTTGATAGTGGTATGACCGCTGTAGTAGAAACCCGAAGTCAGCGGACTAGTTATGCACAGAGTCGATCGTCCACACGTGGCTTTTATACTTTAGGCTTCCAAGGGGGAATTCCCCCCCTCTCCCCGTTTTTATTTAGTTTTTGGGGCGCCAAATTCATCGCCCCAAAATGAATCCCGCGTAACAAGCGGACGCGGCAGCTGCCTTACGTCACTTCCCGAATAAGGCGCCGGTCTCAGGTCGGCCTACAACGCTTTCGGGGGCTTAACGGCCTCTGCCGCCGATCTCAGATCTGCGAGCGGAAGCGGAAGCGGAAGCGAGCGGCGTTACGAACGTTGGCGGGTTCCCGGTGAGCGCTTGGCGCCACAGAAACCATTCCGCGAGTGAGCGCTGACGGTGGAGACGCGTCCCGCTGGTGTGTGATATCCGAACTTTATTCTCTTCCAACTCGGCAAAACTCGGCCCAGACATGATCAACCTGACGGAAGGCGCCATAGAGGTAAGAGTCGGCACGGTTGGCGGCGTTAACGCGTCCCGCGGTTTCTTGTTAGTCCCGAAAAAAAACAACAAAAACCGTTAATGGAGAGAATTAAGCTTGGCAAGCTAGTGGCGCCACAAGCTAGTGGCTAATTAGCTTGTTTGTGTCCCCATGTTAATTACTGAGGGAGTGGTTAAAAAAAATCAATTAAACCTGCCTTTGTCTCTGTTGACATGTCCATTACAGCGGCTATTGGGATTCGACTCCCCCCCCCCCCCCGACAAATGTCTAAGTGAACCTGACTTGTTTTTCCCGTCCACAGGTTTTGGCGAAGGGCAGCGACATGAAAGAAGCGGTGCTTCAGCTGGTGGTGAGTAAGATTTTGTTGTCTTTCATGGGCAAACGCGGATCTTGTGCCCAAACCCCCCCTCCTCACCTCGGCCCCTGGTACAGCGGTTCAGGCCCTTGAGGCGAGCCAAAGAATAACAGAACAATAAACTGAGTTCCGTTTACTTCCGGGGCCAGTTTCACAGAATCATGTGTGTTTTGACTGCTCGCTTGTGTTAAGCCAGTTGGGCACACATTAGCCTAATGCAAAGTCAAGTTATTGTCTCTTACAGGGAAATTAGTTTGCAGCCAGTGTATGTACACAAAACAAAAACATACAAACGCCAAGGCAGAATTGACACATCACTGATGGACAGCAAAAAAAAAACACAACCCAACAGGACATAGTGGGCAAGGAGTTCAAATCTACAGACCACGGAAACAAGCGAACAACACATGAATACCACCCACCATTTAACAATTGAATGGCAGTGGGGACAAAGGAAGCCCTGTATCTCGTCGTCCTGATGCAGGGCATCCTCAACCGACGACCTGAGGGGTAGCGGCTCAGACTCTGGCCGAAGGGGCTGACCTTGCCACTCCAGAAGGGAAGTAGGCTTTCAAGTTGGACTGTTTCAAAAAATTTAGAAGATTGACTAATTTTAAGCCAAAACAATTAAACACCTTACCACACGATCCACAAAGGGCCGGTGTTGGTCTTTGTTGCAACCAAGCAGTTATGTACCTGATTCTATTAGTCAACCAATAGTCTTGTTCCAACCAAGCAGTTACACACCTGATTATTAGTCAACCAGTAGTCTTGTTCCAACCAAGCAGTTACACACCTGATTATTAGTCAACCAGTAGTCTTGTTCCAACCAAGCAGTTACACACCTGATTATTAGTCAACCAGTAGTCTTGTTCCAACCAAGCGGTTACACACCTGATTATTAGTCAACCAGTAGTCTTGTTCCAACCAAGCAGTTACACACCTGATTATTAGTCAACCGGTAGTCTTGTTCCAACCAAGCAGTTACACACCTGATTATTAGTCAACCAGTAGTCTTGTTCCAACCAAGCAGTTACACACCTGATTATTAGTCAACCGGTAGTCTTGTTCCAACCAAGCAGTTACACACCTGATTATTAGTCAACCAATAGTCTTGTTCCAACCAAGCAGTTACACACCTGATTATTAGTCAACCAGTAGTCTTGTTCCAACCAAGCAGTTACACACCTGATTATTAGTCAACCAGTAGTCTTGTTCCAACCAAGCAGTTACACACCTGATTATATTAGTCAACCAATAGTCTTGTTCCAACCAAGCAGTTACACAGCTGGTTCTATTAGTCAACCAGTAGTCTTTGCTAAGGACCTTGATTTGTAGAGTCATGCGTGTAACTCCTTGGTTGAAACAAAGACCTGCACGCACGCTGGCCTTTTCTGGATCATGTTGCCCATCCCAAGGCTAACTCATGTTACTATGGTAAAAAACAGTGACACCTGCTGATCAGTGGCATCCGACAACAAAAAAGAGGAAAACGTGGCTGGTTTGCTAATGTTGTTATGGAGAAGGGAAAGAGTTTTTAGAGTAACCCACTGGAAATATACAGAAGTGAGGACATTGTCACTTGTTTTTGTTTGCTCAAGGAACCTATCCTGAGCCTGACTGAAGAATTAGCAGAGCTACTGAGCCCTGCCACAATATCCACCAAAAAAGAGGCGACTGCCCACCGTATGTCTTCAGCACCATTTCTGGGACTGGTTTCACAGATATTTTTAACTGGTCTGTAGTTATTAGTCAAGTCAGTTTTATTTGTATAGCCCAGTATCACAAATTAGAAATTTGCCTCACTGGGCTCAGCAGCAACACAACATCCTGTCCTTAGACCCTCGCATTGGATAAGGAACAACTCCCTAAAAAAAACAACCTTTAACAGGGAGAAAACTCAAGGAGAGCAACAGAAGAGGGAACTCTCTCCCAAGATGGACAGACGTGCAATGGATGTTGTGTTTACACAATTTACACAATACAACATTGAAAGAGGATAACAGAATTATAATGGAATTATAAAATTTATTAAGTATATGATGCACAGAATGCCAAGCAGTGTCCAGATGCCACCGGAACAGCCCAGGACCCAAGCCACGCGACCAGCATCACCATATAAAAAAAAAAGGAGGGGGGGGATTAGTCGCACATCTTAGTGAGAGAAGGATATAACATTGAAACGGGGGGGGGGGGGAATTACATGGATTTATAAGATATATAAAAGGAAAATGTGATGAGGGGTATGCCAAGCAGCGTCCAGCTGGTGACCACTGTCACCACGGAGACCTGGGAGGAGGACCGACCGCATGTGCACACAAGGGAGACTCACATGACACCATTCACACACACGGAAGAAGCGAAAGGAGAAGACGTCATTCAGAGAGAAAAAGAAAAAACATGAGCGAACAGTTTGCAGTAGTCATTAGTCATAATCAATTCAGTCATCAAGTCATTAAGCCAGTCTTAATTTTGCTCATAGATTAGTCTAATGCAATTTTGAGCGTTTCACAAAAATAAAGACTAATTTTAAGCCAAAAAAAATGGATCCCTCATCCCCAGGATAAGACCCATGTTACCATGGTAACAATCTTACACCTGCTAACCAGTGGCACCCAACAAGAAAAAGGAGGAAAACATGGCTCATAAGTTGTGATTTGCTAACAATGTTATGGAGAGAGCAATGAGAAGGGAAAGAGTACAGTAGTGCACTGCAATTATACAGCAGTGAGGACATTGTCAGTCGTGTTTGTCCACTTTCCCGTCCACCGTTTATCCCCAAAATGGAGGCATCTGCCCATCGTATATCTTCAGCACCATTTCTGTAGTGTCTTTAACCCTTTGCTGTGGTTCTCAGTGTTTCTCCCAGGTTTGAAATATACTTGTGGTGGTAGCCAGCGGAAAAGGCCGGTAATACCTGCCGGCGCAAAAATGGTCTACTACATTTGACAAACAACAACATACACTACCGTTCAAAAGTTTGGGATCACCCAAACAATTTTGTGTTTTCCATGAAAAGTCACACTTATTCACCACCATATGTTGTGAAATGAATAGAAAATAGAGTCAAGACATTGACAAGGTTAGAAATAATGATTTGTATTTGAAATAAGATTTTTTTTACATCAAACTTTGCTTTCGTCAAAGAATCCTCCATTTGCAGCAATTACAGCATTGCAGACCTTTGGCATTCTAGCTGTTAATTTGTTGAGGTAATCTGGAGAAATTGCACCCCACGCTTCCAGAAGCAGCTCCCACAAGTTGGATTGGTTGGATGGGCACTTCTTTGAGCAGATTGAGTTTCTGGAGCATCACATTTGTGGGGTCAATTAAACGCTCAAAATGGCCAGAAAAAGAGAACTTTCATCTGAAACTCGACAGTCTATTCTTGTTCTTAGAAATGAAGGCTATTCCATGCGAGAAATTGCTAAGAAATTGAAGATTTCCTACACCGGTGTGTACTACTCCCTTCAGAGGACAGCACAAACAGGCTCTAACCAGAGTAGAAAAAGAAGTGGGAGGCCGCGTTGCACAACTGAGCAAGAAGATAAGTACATTAGAGTCTCTAGTTTGAGAAACAGACGCCTCACAGGTCCCCAACTGGCATCTTCATTAAATAGTACCTGTTAGAGCCTGTTTGTGCTGTCCTCTGAAGGGAGTAGTACACACCGGTGTAGGAAATCTTCAATTTCTTAGCAATTTCTCGCATGGAATAGCCTTCATTTCTAAGAACAAGAATAGACTGTCGAGTTTCAGATGAAAGTTCTCTTTTTCTGGCCATTTTGAGCGTTTAATTGACCCCACAAATGTGATGCTCCAGAAACTCAATCTGCTCAAAGAAGTGCCCATCCAACCAATCCAACTTGTGGGAGCTGCTTCTGGAAGCGTGGGGTGCAATTTCTCCAGATTACCTCAACAAATTAACAGCTAGAATGCCAAAGGTCTGCAATGCTGTAATTGCTGCAAATGGAGGATTCTTTGACGAAAGCAAAGTTTGATGTAAAAAAAATCTTATTTCAAATACAAATCATTATTTCTAACCTTGTCAATGTCTTGACTCTATTTTCTATTCATTTCACAACATATGGTGGTGAATAAGTGTGACTTTTCATGGAAAACACGAAATTGTTTGGGTGATCCCAAACTTTTGAACGGTAGTGTATGTGTGACCTTTAACACAGTATTTTGATTTATTGAACATTTCTAGTAATTTCACATAATGTATTTCACAGTTCCAGCCCCCCAACCCTTTCTCTCCATCTACCCCCATGGGAAGAGTAAGACAAAGTAAAAAAACAAAACAAAAAAAACAAACACTCTTTAGTGTTGTGTACAAAGATGGCGCTGTTGATCAGCGCACTTAATCTTTCTAGGTTTTTCAAATAGCTCCCAACCCCTGTGCATAGGGGAACGCCTCTGGCGCTGGTCCATTTATCGATATTCACAGACATGCAGCCAGCCAGGTGCTCCCGTTTCAGTCTATTACTCAGGTCAGTTTTGACCTGAAAAACAGACTTTAAATTGACCATACAGAAATTAGATTCGAAATACATTTAGTGCTGAAAGATAAAATTCACTTGCTCTGCTGGGTAAATGCATGAAAAATGTGTAGTCTAACCTTAGCTAAAATTAGTCTGTGTCTCTCTACCTGCCATAGCCCGAAGAGAAAGCAAATCATAATTTTTCTTAGATTTAGCCAGGACAACTTGGCTGCATGTTGCACAATGGTCAAGTTGCATGTGCTGAATACACTCGAGTCTTGTAGCGACCAACGCAGTATAGTTGCCGCTTTTTCCCCAAAGAATTCGAAGCAACTACCAAAGTCACAGAACACTTGCACAATGAGGAGAAAATGAGTCGCTTTACCTGGTCCATGTTGGTAAAATGTCCACTATTTCCATGGACAGATCTCTCTCGGACAGACAGACAGACATCTCTCTCAGAGACGGACAGACCTCTCAGACAGACAGACTGACTCTCAGACAGACTGACTAACGCTCTTAGACAGACAGACTGGCCTCTTTTTCAGAGAGACTGACCTTTCTGTGACAGACTGACCTCCCTCTCAGACACAGACTGACCTCCCTCGCAGACAGATGGACAGACAGAACTGCCTCGCAGACAGAGACCCCTTCTCAGACGGACCTGACTGACAGACAGACAGATCTTTCAGAAAGACAGATCCTTCAGGCCTCTCAGACAGACTGACTGACAGATTTTGACATTAGAGACAGATCTCTCAAATAGAATGCCAAACCCATCCTCACTAAAGCCCCCCACTGTAGTCACTTTCGATCATTGATTTTACTGTAGTTAAGAGTGTCAACTTCTGGGGTTGTTCTTACTAATTCTTCAAATTTTTCTGTTATTTGTGTGTAATAAGTGACCACCAATCTTTTGACCGACTTAAGCATTTATGCGGATCATTTTTCCCTCAGCCTGTGTGGGTCATGTTTTATCGGTCATTAATCTCTCACTTTACTTTGGTTGGCTTACTGACCGACGTATAATATTTTGTTATCAAGCTTTTTGTGATTTAGTTTGTAAATTGGCTTCTTTATTTCATAACTGAAAGTCAGCTGATGGGGATTCTTTTTTGCATGTCCTCAGTGATTTTATCCATTTCATTCACAGATTTTACCTATTGTTGGCGGCACAGTGGCGCAGTGGTTAGCGCGGTCGCCTCACAGCAACAAGGTCCTGGGTTCGAGCCCTGGGGTAGTCCAACCTTAGGGGTCGTCCTGTGTGGAGTTTGCATGTTTTCCCCATGTCTGCATGGGTTTCTTCCGGGGGCTCCGGTTTCCTCCCACAGTCCAAAGACATGTAGGTCAGGTGAATCGGCCGTACTAAATTGTCCCTAGGTATGAATGTGTGTGTGTATGTCGGCCCGGTGCGATAGTCTGGCAGCCTGTCCAGGGTGTCTCCCCGCCTGCCGCTCAATGACTGCTGGGATAGGCTCCAGCATCCCCGCGACCCTGAGAGCAGGATAAGCAGTCTGCAAAATGGATGGATTTTACCTATTGTTTGTTAATCCTCCAAAACATTCAAACGTTGATTGAAATTAAGTCTTATTATAATGCTGAACGATACAACCACACCTTTTTTTAGGTCACAGTAATCGTCCTTCTGAATATATTGAATTGTTGGTATGGTGTATTTTCTTACAGTTCATTCGTAAGCTTGAGGGGGGAAATGGTCCAACCCGATTTCGACTGGTTATGAGTGATGGACTGCACACCCTGTCCTGTAAGTATTTTAGAATTTTTATTTCTGTTTATCAGACTTTTCTTTATTTTGTTAATGATGCGTTTTGCTTTGCCCAGATTTGTACTGCTGGCATCTGAGCAGTTTCATTGGTGTGACCCCTGTCACTTAAGGGAGCCTTGCTAGTTGTTTGAAATTCAAACTGGTTAGTAGCAACTAGGGGCGGGACGATACGGGATCGAATTCCGACTCGTAGTAGTAATACTGTAACGAATTCAGAAGGCAGCTGGAAATCCGCCGCAGCTGTGATGCGAACCCGGGTCTTCCACACCACGGGCGACTACGTTAAGCAGTCAACTAAAGGGTCCGACCCGTTAGCCAACGGGCTAGTGAGTCTACACATCTGTGATCGTTACAATGCTATTTTTCAAACAATTCAAAATCGCCACCGTCCAACGCCTGTAAATACTGCCTCGGTGGTAGTCGTGGTACGTCTGAAACGGCAGCTGCACCCAGACATGTTGGAAATAATACCTGGAAAACAAAACGGAAAACACATGTTGCTAATGTAACAAACGCAACAAGGCCTATAAAACGTGAAATTTTAAAAAAGAACCGAACGTTGTGAAGGAAATGACGCCAACAACACTCGTCATAAATAGTGACGTGACATGCACGATGACGCGCAGTAACTTTGGCCGCTCATGGTCGTTTTAGGTAGAGCTTATCGTAACTTTTTTTGTGCAATTGAGCTAAAACTAATTTTAATGCAAGTCTATGCAATTTTAGGAGCATTCAGGGAGCAGCAGGTCTGTGTCTTTTTTTTATTTTTATTTTTAGTTATTAAACTTTGAAAATCCAAAATGGTCAAAATGACCGCCTTGGTCATTCTAGTAGTTTTTAAAGTTTTGAAGTAAAACAATTGTGTTACACAGCAAGAAAAGATGGCACAACATGTTGTTAGAACTTTTGCACTTGCATTATGTTGGAATGCGTGCCTTGATAATGCCAAGATGTTGGGCCTAGTTCTTAAAATAAAGGAAAAATAGAGAACTGCCATGGTGTTTTGTGTCTTGCTTATCAAGGCGTCCACTATGTCGTCCATCCATTCCATCACTTATCCAAACCGCTTATCATGCTCTCAGGGTCGCCAAGGATTGCACATTTGGAAAAAATATTTCAAAAACCTAGTAAAAAATATGATTTATTTGTGATAGAGGCATTCCAACAATGCTTTGTGGAGACTTCTGGCAAATCCTTCCGGTGGTCAAGGGAGGCACTACACCTAATATTGTCATTGCTAGCCTGAAGGCCCGCAAAGTGGTTTTCCCTGAGGCGCTTGAGCACTGAGCGATTAATGCACACATTGGCAAAGAAGCTTGATGAATGGATTGAAAATTATGATATTTGATAACTTTCGTTAATAACATTTGTTTATTCGACATTCATTTATCACATGTATCATATCACAAATTATCCTATATTTCATCATCGACCATCGTAACGATCAGATCGTCTTGGTTGTTTTGGTGAGAACATTTTCCCCGGGCAACGCCGGGTACCTCTCCTACTCTTGATATAATTTTTATGTACAAATATGAACAATATATTCTAGCAAACAAAATGTTTGCTTTGGTTTTATGTGTTCCAGTGATTTTATCAAAAAGAATCAATGATTTGAATTTTATTTTCCATTTTGCTTTTTGTTTGCAGAGGTTTGAAGTTTGTTAAGTTGTCAGCAGGGTGGACAGTGCTAGGGGAGGTTGAAGACTAATAACTACGTGGCTGGAGGAGAAAATGTATTTCTGAGTGCCCGCCTTGATGAATTGGAGCTTAGCTCACATTACTCAACATCTCTTGTTATCTTTGTGCCCCCTTTTTCAGCCTTCATGCTTTCCACCCAGCTCAATTCCATGATTGAGGATAAGAAACTGGCCCCAAACTGTGTCTGTCATCTCAAGAGGCATGTGACCAATTTACTAAAGGATGGAAGGTATGCTGCATTTGTCTTCCCTTTCTTTCTAGACTGGCAAACAGTATATTCTGTCCCTGAAGTGAAAAGCCTCCTTAATACAGAATCTATGTTATTACCTCCAGTACTAGTTTAATCAATAGTGGCGAATGTACAGTAAGCACCTCTCCCATAGCTAATATCCAGAGAACTAAAGCTGCATTCAAGGCCATCAAGAGACCAAGCCTGGAGACTGTCGGAAGTCTTTGAAGTGGAAGCTAATTAGTGGATTTTTGAGTTTTTTGAGTTTCTAAGTTGCCCAGCGTAATTTCATACTGTTTAAGAGAATGTAGTCTCATATCATTGCAAAAGCAATCTGGGTGTTTACTTCAAGCATTGGGGGGGCTGTACATAATTGCATCTCATCCTTAGCATTTTTATTTTTCATTTGGTTGTTTTATTAGACTTAATTGTCAGTATAGAGCAGAAACACACAAAGCCTTTATGCAGTCTTATTGGCAACCCTTGCACATCGCTAAATGCACGTACCAGGAGGGAATACGTCACATGTAACCTCGTGTCTTTTTTGTTTTTTGTGGACATCAAAATGACAGACGGGTGGTGGTCATTCTGGACTTAGAGGTTGTCGTGTCTGCTGAAGACGTCAGTGGGGCGATTGGAAAGCCCACTCCCTACGTTGAAGGTGATGCCTCAACACACAGCAAATCTGTCTCACCATAACATCACACTATCAGATGCAGAATTATTTCATTTCTGCATAGTCTGAAGCATCTGCAGTATCAGTTTTCTTAAGCATTGCTCATTAGTTTTCCAGCGTTAGATAGACTTTCAGACCAGTATCGCCCTTTAGCTTGTGCAAAGTGCTCATTTACAATGTCAAAATTTCCTTGCAGGTCAGAGTAAAGGTCAACAATCAGCACCCAACCCTCAAGTCCGCCCCCTGCAGCCCCAGAATGGAAATGACGGTAACTCCAGTAAAAATAGAAAGGCTTATTGAAGATTTTCTGGATAAACGTTTTTGATATTGCCAGCAGCGCTTCAAATGTACAAGGCTTAGTTTATGCAAAAATAAAAGGATTATTCTGAAGATGACCACCAGATGGCAGTGTTTATGCATTGCTGACATTTTGGGTAACCCTAGATGAGCAGTGCATGCAAAACAAGTAATTTTCAGCTTTTGACTCTCTGTTGATAGTCGGTTGTTTAACTTAATTTCTTTGTAATAGCTGGCATAAAAATGCACTGAGTGTGCAAGTATTATGCTTTTTTAACCATATGGTCCTGTATTCCTTTGATTTATGCTATAAATTGCAGGTGTGCATGTCACTTATACCTAGCCTAATGCGGTTCAGTTGCTTGGAAGAGCGTGTGTAGTAATATGTTCAGATGCCAATTATGTCAATTTCTTCCTTACTTTAACCTTAATCTAGAGAACAAATATATCAATTATATTTTTGAAACTTTGATGACCGTTGTCAATGTCAACGATGAGCAAGGGATCATAGCGTTAGAGGAGAGCTAGAACCAGGAAAGAGGATGTGAAATCCGGCCGTCAGAAGGCTTGTGCTGTCCCCTAGAGTGTCATAGTAGGTATTCATCCCTCTTAATCTGCCGTCTCGGAATTGAGGTTCTGGTGAGCACCCTCCTCATCAGCAGAGTTATTGTTCATTTCTCTGTGTGTGCTGCTTGATCTGGGGGGCTTAATTACCAGAAGTGCAGTGGTTGGCAAAGTGGGAGGACTTAAGTGGACACTTTGAACTCTAATCCGCCGTGTGAGACGCACACAAATCAAATGTGCAGCGTTTGTCCAAACAGAAAATCTCAAAGTCAGGCAGTGCCGCTCTGCAGGGGGAAGAGTGGCTCGGTTTGTTACAGCGTGTCACACTCAGCCCTGCTTCTCTGAAACGTGAGTCGTCATCCCCTCTCACTGAAATGCTGTGTGTAACCCACATCTCCATTACACGGTTTGACAGGATAGTTTTTGTTGCCTTTTTCACTCTTTGCTATCCCCCCCCCCCCCCCCCCCAAATCTACTTCGGTAAACAAGCCTGACGTTATTAGGGTTTTGGGTGATGACGCCTCCCCTCGTGAAGGAAGATGATTACAGTGATCAGAGTTTTAATCAAAAGAAATTGGATCTTTGCTATTCGTCCCTGATGAATAATGAATGTGTCTCTCACTTGACTTTTCTCCATCACTGCTCTTCATGGATCATTGATTTCTGCCTTCATTCCTCCATCAGTGAACAGAGGTCTCAATAGAGACTTCGGGAAGAAGGCTCCATCTGCCATGCCTGCTACTCCTGGGGGAACCTCCAAAATTGTGCCCATTGCCAGCCTCAACCCCTACCAGTCTAAGTGAGTGTTCAAATTTTTTTTTTTTTTTTAGTGAATGTATCTCAGTGTTAAAATTATTATTCTGAGGATTTTCATGCAAACAAAATTCCTTTTTGATACTTTGATAATGAATGCCTGGTGTATTATGACAATAGTGTCCATATCAGAAATGTTATTGTTGTTTATTTGAATGTCCGGTAAGACTTTCCCTGGAAAATGATATGGCTCATAATGTTTCAGTGTTTAGCAGCCAAACGTAGAAGAGGACAGGTGGGGGTGAGTTTGCAGATGAAGCAAAGTTGTTGTGGCTAACAAGCAGTCTGGCAGACCAAGCTTGTAAACCCTACCAACAGAGACGACGTAAATGACTAAAAACCATATTTACCCATGTTTTGTAGTTTGGCGGTCAGAAAGATGCTAGCGACTGCTTTAAGTCAAATGGCTCACTAGGATTTGAAGTGATCAAACACTAGTGCAGTATTACCATAGGTGACAGTAAGTTCAACAAAAATGGGGGATGGTCAGCATTTAAGCGAACTTAAATTGTTTCGTCTTTTTAAGCATACCTTCAATCAACATATGGATAATGTGCTAAGCTGCACGTTAGCTCAAAGAGGGAAGCTATCTCCCCAACCGAAGAGGAACTTGGTCAAAGAGCGTGTTATTGAGTTGTAAATTCTCAGTTAACTTCATATGCTTTTCTATTTCATTTGCTTACCGTTATTCTGATGGGCTCAAAAACTTCAGCTTAATTTACAGTATGTCTAACAGCATGGTGCTGCACGGGTTGTTTCAGCTATGGCAGTCATGTAACCTTTGTATTTTCATTCATCTGTAAGTCCGTAATTCAAAAACTTGACACAATTAACTTGAGAGGAAGGGATAAGGAGAGAGGGAAAAGCACGTTGACATGGGTAGTGTGTCTGTGAAAGCTGTCAGTCGGATGGATCGGACAGAAATCTGCAGGAAAAATAAGCTAGTTTTAGTTTTGCTGTGGATGAGATATTTTGATAAGCAAGTAAAGTGATACCAGCCCCAGGAGTATTTGGACTTTTAGAAAAGAGAGTCTTAGAAATTTCTAGGAAGAAAAATTTGTAATGTTAACATTCAGTTTGACTGAAATCATTTTATGGCATTCAAGTATCCACTATCATACCAATATACCAGAGTCATTACAAATGAGTGACATTGAAATGAGTCACTGTTGTCAATCCTGTGCCCCTGCTAGGTGGACCATTCGTGCCCGTGTAACCAACAAGAGCAGTATCCGTACCTGGAGTAACTCCCGTGGAGAGGGCAAGCTCTTCTCCATGGAGATTGTTGATGAGAGTGTGAGTATTATTCCTAACCCTGTTAGTCTTTTTGCTGTTAATACTCTTTAACAGTTCCTATAAGGTTTGCTTGTAACTGTGGCTAATGGGTGCATTTTTTGATGCAGGGTGAGATACGGGTGACAGGGTTCAACCAGGAGGTGGACAAGTTCTACAGCCTTATTGATACTGGCAAGGTGAGACCTTTGTGTTGATAATCATTTGCAGTGTTCTGATAACCTGCCAGTGCTGTCTTTCACTAAGACTGATTTGGCCTCGAATTCTTCTGTAAACTGCTAGCAGTGCGAACCATAGAAAGTAGGAATGAGTCGTCCGACTGCACTTTAACACGTCTATGAATGTTCTCATTTATCCAGGTCATGGTTATCCAAAGGAATTGAATGGAGTGCAACTGGACTTGGGATATATCTGTGAAGACGTTTCGCCTCTCATCCAAGAAGCCCTTTGGATGAGAGGCGAAACGTCTTCACGGATATATCCCAAGTCCAGTTGCACTCCATTCAATTTCTTTGGATACACCTTAACACACTAATCAGCTTATGATCATCTGCCAACCTTCGTTGACGCCCCTCACCCCAAGCCCCAATTGTACAATTATGTCTTGTTGGTGCCATTCGTTCAAGTGTAACGCTCAACCAGATCTCTACTTACGAAGCGGTTCATGCATCTGCATGTCCTCCAGGTGTTCTACATCTCCAAGGGCACCTTGAAGATGGCCAACAAGCAGTATACCAACCTGAAGAATGACTACGAGATGACACTCAATGGAGACTCCACCATCGTCCCTTGTGAGGACGGTGGTGATGTTCCCATGTTGCAATGTGACTTTGTCCCCATCGGCGACCTGGAGAGCAGAGAAAAAGATGCCGTTATAGGTGAGGCAAAGCCAGCAAGTTCGAGGCCACGGGAGCACTGTTGATAACCGTTATTAATAATAGACCAAGGACAATAAGAATAGGCAATCATAAGCTCAGGTGAGAATATGTAGCCGAGTATTGAGAAGGATGTGCTCAGAAGCTTTAAGTAATTATAGGAGCCGAGAGATAAAAGTGGAATTAATAATACTGATGACGGTAATAGCCCATAGCGCAGATTGACTTTGGGCCCCATGGCAAACCAGAGACGTTGCTGTCACAGGTAAAATGAAGAGGTAATAAGAACCTGCTTGTAATTATGGTAATGCAAACTGCAGCTCTGACCACTGTTTGAGTAATTTCACTGTGGCACCAGCAGACATCAGCCATTGCAACTTGGTTTTCTTAATATCAGTTAAATGAGTTACAACAAAATTTAGATTAAGGGTGGATTGAAAGGGGGGGGGGTCAAGATGGTTATGACTTACTGAAATATCATATTAACTGTTTATTAATCCTCCACCTGCAAATACACAGCTTTCCATTGGTTCAGTTTGATGGCAGCAGGTCAATGGTGACGTGTGGTTTTAAGGATAAAATGCCTTTAAATGGATGGTTTTGTTTTATGGATTTCCTCCGATATACAGAAGTCACTAGCAATATAAATGCATGCACAATAGAGACGAAGGCCAGTGACCTCAAACCTGACTTGAAATGAAAAATGAGCCGTTTATTTCCCCAGAGCCAATTTGTGCTGGAAAACCACAGGACCTTGAGTGACCTGTCAGTGTCAGCCACACAATCAATATTTATGATATGTATATGAAAATGTGTGTATTTGTCTGGGAATTCAGACCATAGCTGGTTGAATTCTTCTCAAGGACTTGCAGACTGTTGCAGTGTGGACAACTCGGTTGACTGAAAACTTTGACTCTGTCAAGCTTTGGACAGACTGAAAGGCCTAGTTGTCTTGATGCTGTTGTTGCAACTGCTGATTCATGCACTTCTGCACAGATGTGATTGGAGTGTGCAAGACCGTGGATGAGGTGACCCGCATCACCACCAAGTCCAACCGTGAGACGTCAAAGAGGACGATCAGCCTGATGGACACGTCGAAGAAGGTGGTCACCGTCACACTGTGGGGAGAGGAGGTGAGGGTTTTGTTGAAAGCTATATATGCCATAAAAGAGGGCAGAGGGGTTGGATCTGAAAGTATTACAGGGTTGGAGAAAATAACTTTGAAGGACCCTGAAAAAATAAAACCAGGCTTTGGAGCTTTGCAAAAAAATAAATAAAAATGTACCAATGACACTTTGAAGTGGAAAAAATGGTATTCTGGCCAGTGCTAGTATGTTAGGATTTTCGTTGTTATGATAGACATTTGGGGGGGGCAACTCATCAGAACAACTCATTCATGAGAACAACTCATGAGAACCAATGTTATGGTCGAGCTAGTTATTAGTCATCCCCATTTCTCATGAATACTGCCACTAGTCGCCCAAGTTGCATATTTGCATAGCGCCAAGTTGTACGTTCTGACAGGCACTTGCAGACAGGGCCGTCTATCTCCTCTCTTCCTCTCTGCTCCCCTCCGTTTAATTGAAACAGTGTCGAGAGTGTGTATGTGCCTGTGTTTGGAGATTGCTACTCAGCAGTTTGAAGAGAGAAGAGTGCTCTGTTTAATGGAACCTGATTTGGTTGAAGTCGCTGAGTAAATACCCTGTCATGCAGAGATGAAGGCACTGCATTCCCATATAGTTTATTTTGACCTATAACTGGGGGACTGTTCCAAGTTTGTCTCCATACCTTTCACAGTTTTCTTTGTTTGCCAACCCCCACCCACCCTTCCCTGTTACCCAAAGGGACTTGCAGAGGTACACAAGATATATAGTTTATCAAGAACAATCACAAAGCCAAATACCAGTGTGTAAGAAGGTTTTTTTCCCCCCTCTGAATGCTGTGAAATTTCATTTTTATCCTCCTTGTGTTTTTTTTTCTCCCCACAGTATGTATCTTGGGGGTTATTGTAGTTGACGAAGACTAAAACATAGTTTAGTCTGAGAAAATGTAAAATATACTAGATCAGCAAAATCTCAAAATCAAATGTGAATCTCCACCTGCAGTTGATGCGGTAATCAGAAAAACTCGGCCGTTTGTTGGAATCAATAAGGGGAAGGTTACGTCTGCAATATACATACTTCGTTTATGTCCTCATCTTTTTTTCTATAGTCATTTTGGAGCTGCTGTTTTGGTCCTGATGTCTGAACTACAAAGCAGTAATGAAAGAATAACACTGAAAGGGATGTAGATGAAGTTATTTTGATGCTAATATGTACCTCTTACAACACCTACTTATTTTTCTGTTAACAGGCAGAAAAATTTGACGGCTCGGAACAGCCTATCCTAGCCATTAAGGGGGCCAAGCTGTCTGACTATGGGGGTCGGTCCCTGTCTGCCTCCTTTAGCAGCACGCTAATGATCAACCCAGACATTCCTGAGGCACATGCACTCAGGGGCTGGTAAGTGAACATGGGCTGTTTCGTAGAATCAGAATCCTTCATTTCGACAAGTGCGTTTTCATATACAATGAATGTGTCCTGGTGAGGTTGGTGCATTATACTAAACAGACAAACGGCAGCAAAATATTTACACACTTAAACCTGTCCATCCATCCATTATCCAAACCGCTTATCCTGCTCTGAGTGCGGGGATGTGGAATCCTATCCCAGCAGTTATTGGGCAGCAGGCGGGGAGACACCCTGGACAGGCCGCCAGGCCATCACAGGGCCACACATCAGCATATAATGGAGAAAGATATGAAAGATTAATAAAGGGTAAAAAAATTGATAAAATGTGTATATATATATATATATATTAGAGAGATCAGATAGATAGAGATCAGCCAAAACATACAAACCACCTACCTAATATTGTGTAGGTCCCCCTTATGCTTCCAAAACAGCTCTGACCTGTTGAGGCATGGACTCCACAAGACCTCTGAAGGTGTCCTCTGGTATCTGGCAGGCACTACCACTGACTATCCCTGTAACAAATTGGCCACAGTTTTAAACATGGATCATAACACGGTCCGTCCATAGACACTTTATTTGTTGTTTCCCCCACCCCATAGCAGTGCAACACAAAGATAAAAACACATGCCAAAACTACAAGAACTTCACACATGCTAACACATCCAAACTAAAAAAGAAAATCACTGCCAAGGGAACGAACGCCAGCCAGGATGACTGTCAGAACTGATACTGACCTAATCTTGTTTTTTAATCGTTTCATAGTTGTTGTTTTTTTTTTTTTTTTTTTTTTTTTTTCTCCTACAACTAAGTGACCAATGAAAACTTGGTCGACTGAGACTCTTCTCATCGACAAACATTTGGCCGAGTATTAGATGGAGCCCTGAAATATATATGTTTTGGCGTGTGTTTGTGTGTGCGTGCATAATGTGTGTGTACACGTACGCACAAATATAGCCGCAGTTGTTGGTGGTGTAGAAAAGTGTGTGGTTGGTGGGAGGGTAGTGCAGGACCCAATGAAATGGTCTGTGTTGTCCTAGCAATATAAGCATTCGGCAGGGTGGTTTTATTTTATTATTTTTTTAACAGCAGGTGGGTCTCACACTTTACATAATATGGCATGAGGCATTGTTCATGATTTATGAAGCAAGGAATTTGATTTATTGAACTGCAGGTGCCCCACCGGCACGCCTTGTCACTGTTGAGATTGAGGATTTGAGAAGTCAAAAGGATTTAGAAATGGATATTATAGATTTCCATTCCCTGAGTTGTGGCAGCTGCATGCTTTGGCTGTCATTATCAAGATTAGCCCACCTCTATTAGTGAGGATGTGGGGGGTACTCCAGCAAAGCATCACATATGAATAGAAATCATTCCTAATCTGTGAAAAATGTGATTTCTTCCTCTCTTTTTTTTTTAACCGCCCTAATCGCCTCTCTGGATGGAATGAGATGAGGCTTTCTCACAACCAAAACTGACATCCAGATTCGTCTGTTGGTGGGTGGGTGCATTAGTTTTTCATGTTATGTTTACTTGAAGTCAGAATCATGTTTATTGGCCATGTAGGTTTGCACATACGTGGAATTTGACTCCGATTTCGTGGCTCTCAGTGTACTTAACGTAGAATAGCAACACTAAAACACAACAATCTCCAGATATATACACACACAAGGATTGACTTGTACAGGTGAAATAAGAGGTGATAAAGTGCAATGGTGCAGAGAATATATCAGAGATGCTGAAATAAATGTTAGCAGGTTACTTGCGTCATTGAGATAAGTAGGAATAAGCCAAGTTTGTGTTGTATTGTGGATAAAAAAAATTGAGGACTAAAGTGCACAGAGCGTTTTTGTGTGCTTGTTGGAATAGGTTACGCTAGAGTTGAAATTACTGGAAGTAGCACAGTCAGTTGAATTTTAAGATGGCAGACATTATCACAATTGAACAGGCATTTGCTTCTATTCCTTGAAGACTTTCCATTGGCTTCTCTTGCGGCGGAATAGCGAAACCGTTATGACTCAAGCTTTCATCTTTTTTGGGGCTCTCTTGCTAATTCTTTGATTCATCGTTGCCTGGATAATTTCCCTTCCCCAGTGTACGCCATGGCCAGAAATAAGCATGTATGTTTTCCTCTGCATTATAGCTGGGAAGGAAAGGCGTATTTTGAAACCGGTCTGCTTTACAACAAAGACTTACCTTGTCAGTGTGTGACATCAAGGTTGGAAAATGACACGTCGTAAGATGGCTATATAAAATGGCACAGCCTGGGACAGGAAAAAAGATGGATGGAAGAGGTAGTGCTCACATGGATGGGGGGGACTTCCATTGCTCCTAGTTAACCTTCATTTCAGCTCTGTGGCACAGTGATTGATCTGCCTATCTTATAGATCCCATTGCATTAACAACAGGCCAGTTCTGGTGCCCCTCCTCTGACAAGAAAGGTAAATGTCTGTTTCAAAGAGGTGATCTAATCGATTCCGTCCTAGAGGCTTCATTTATTTACCTCCCAGTACCAATGGCCCTTCTACACAGGGAAACGAGATGAAAGGCAAACCATAAAAAGAGCACTGATAATAATTTCAATTTATTTTCGTGCCGGTCTCGTGTCCCCCGCCATGTGTTCAGATTGCACTCTCCTGCTGCCATGGAAAAAGTTGGGCTGTAATTATTTTAAAGTGGATCAGAAGACTTGATCTGCATAATCAGTAGGTTGTGATGTGACTCTGCTCAGCAGGTGGGAAATTGGCAAGTCAACAAAATGTCCTCATATTTGCCACTTCAACGGCTGTTGTGGTTGTCGCGATTTTCCGAGGATAGTTTAAAATGCTGTCTGTAGCTGCTTTTCTAAATTCTGTTGCTGTCCTTTGTTCCCCCCTCTCTATTCAGAATGCTATTTCCTTTTAGAATTCAAAGCATTGGCTGTAAATCCCAGAAGCGTTCGGAGCAGGCTTATGGCAGGTTAAAATCAGAAGTGTGATCTTGAACTATTAAGTGTCAAAGGGTTTTTCCTGCATGGAGAATGACGAGGCGGCCGCCTCCGTCAAGTTCCGTCCCGCCTCCAGCTCTCAACGGAGGTCTTAATGAAAAACACTTTTCTAATCAGCGTTGCACTCCGTGGATTTGTCATTTTTAGCTGCAATTGCGGCATTACGCCGTGGCCGATGTGGTGGCACTGTATCGTAATCAGCACGGTGCACCGGGAGAGGCGCTGCCAAAACTGCCAGAGGAAAAAAGAGCCGCAGTTCTCCGGAAGTTTCCCGTTTTGAAAAGTGTAAATTAAAGCAAAGTCTTTTATGTTATATTTATGTTCAGCTAGACTGCAAGAGGGCCCATGTGAAAACATGAAGACAATAGCTTATGTTGTATTTGACTTAATTTCAAACAACTTTGTTGGTAAGTGTGTAAATTAACACATTAGCGTTTATGTTGTATTTAATTTAATGTTGAACAGGGCACCTTTATTTTTTAAAAATATGCTTTAACGTGATATTTGTAATTTTCTTCAATCCTAAAATTATTAGAACTCATACGTTGCTTATCCAAAGGAGTTGAATCAAGTGCAACTGGACTGGGTATATATCCGTGAAGACGTTTCGCCTCTCATCCAAGAGGCTTCCTCGGTTCGTGCCTTTCTGACTAGACCAAGCTAGTCTGACTGGCTGGTGATGAGACTCAGAATTTATCTTCTAGGGGTCGTTGTCAGAGCTATAGATGTCCATGGCTCTTTGTGATCCGATGTTTACCAACGCCCGTCGCTAACAGATCCATAGATATGAGTGGCTCTCCTGTGCTCCGATGTCCAGCCGGGCCCGTCGCCATCGGAGCTGTTGATTTGGATTTGTTTAGCAGCGACGGTCGTTGGGGGTGTTAGTTTCGACTTCATTGTTCAGTGGTCATGAGAGTCGTTGGAGCCGTTAGTGACCGACTGTTCTTGGAGGCTAGGCTTCTTGAGTCTCCTGGGTAGCGATGAAAGGACGGCATTGTAAGTGGGAGATAGGTGGTGTTGCAGACCTCCTCCTCTGTTGAGGGATGGTTTTTCCAGTTTCGCATAGATGGCTTCCTTCACCCCTCTTTCAAACCATCTATCTTCTCTGTCCAAAATGTGTACGTTGCTGTCCTCGAAGGAGTGTGTCTTCTCCTTTAGGTGTCGATGGACTGCTGAGTCTTGTCCTGAGGAGTTTGGCCTTCTGTGTTGGGCCATCCGTTTGTGTAGTGGTTGTTTGGTTTCCCCTATGTATAGGTCAGTGCAGTCCTCATTGCATTGTACGGCATACACCAGATTGCTTTTCCGGATGTGTGGTACACGGTCTTTGGGGTCAACCAGTCTTTGTCGGAGTGTGTTGCTGGGTTTGAAGTATACCAGGATGCGGTGTTTGTTGAAAATTCTCCTGAGTTTCTCGGAGACCCCAGAAACATACGGGATGACTGTGCTATTCCTTCCGTTCCCTTTCTCCTCGTCGCTCACCTGGTTGGTCTTTTTGGAACGTGTTGCAGTTTTCACAAAGGTCCAACTGGGGTAGCAGCAGGTTTTTAAAGCTCCCCTCAGGTGTTTGTGTTCTTCTCGTTGGGCCTGAGTGCTGCTGGGCACAGTGTCAGCTCTGTGTTGCAAAGTTCTGATGACGCTCAGTTTGTGTTCCAGCGGGTGGTGTGAGTCAAAAAGTAGATATTGGTCTGTGTGAGTAGGTTTCCTGTACATTGGGGTGTACAGGAAACCTACTCACACAGACCAATATCTACTTTTTGACTCACACCACCCGCTGGAACACAAACTGAGCATCATCAGAGCCATGCAATATCTATGGCTCTGTTAGCGACGGGCGTTGGTAAACATCGGATCACAAAGAGCCACGCATATCAATAGCTCTGACAACGACTCCTAGAGGATAAATTCTGAGTCTCATCACCAGCCAGTCAGACTAGCTTGGTCTAGTCAAAAAGGCACGAACTGAGGAAGCCTCTTGGATGAGAGGCGAAACGTCTTCATGGATATATACCAAGTCTAGTTGCACTTGATTCAACTCCTTTGGATAACCATGACCTGGATGAATGAGAACATTCACAGTCATACGTTGCTGGTAAAAGAAAAAGTGTTTGCTTGAGCCAGTTGAAGGCACTGTACACATGCACGTTGTGTGCGCATGATCAGGATGGATCAGGATCAACTGATTATGTATATCCATTGAGTGTTTGTGTAGTGGTTAGAAAATAATTTAAAATAATTCATCTTCATTGGCCCATACGTCTGTCTGCTTGTTTCAGCCATCACATAAGTGTTGAATACTGAATTTCCAGCATTTCCCCCACCTTGAAACAATGTGGGCATTTTCTCTTTCTTGCCCTCTTTTTAAGAGCAGTAGGCTGTTTTCCTCACTTCCTTCAGTGACTTCTCACTTGAACAACCAGAGATAATGATCCTTAAAGCCTTGTGCCGGTTTATCCAGTGAGAGAACTGTTGGCCCATTTGGGTCTGTCTTCGCTGGTGGGTTTCTGTAGATTCACAGGCATCAATCCACCAATTAACTGTTCAGAAGTCACAAATGACAAGAGGCAAGACTTTAGCCTGTCTCCTGGCATGAGTGAAAACTGGTAAGAGGAATATTTTCACATGGCATGTCTCCCCAGGGTAGCACATCCAACCTCGTGCTGTCAAAGGGAGAATGACCTACCTTGTTATTTGTCTCTGGTTAGGGCTGCAGCACAGGAGTGGTGTCCTGCTGGAAAGTGAGTCAGTAACGGACGTTTTTATGGGTAGATTGGTGGCTGTTGAACTAATGTTTATTTTATCTCATGCTGATCAGTCTTAGTACTTGGGAATGACAGCAACCTGCAAATGGTGCCCTTTAACGACTATGGTATGAGTCAGGATGGGATTTGAGGGGAAAACAAAACAAGCAGGCAAATCAATTACCCTGAATTCGGCCTTTCATGTTCATACATTATCTTTCTCAGAGCTTTTCTTTGGTTCAACAAAGATGTTCCTTTCTCAAGGATTCAAAGTTGCTGAAACGTGGAGGCGTCTTAATTCATGTTTGGTGCAAACCCTTGGGACTTGCTCAAATGAATAGGCTATCCTCTGTGTGTTGTTGACTCTAATTTGCGCAGAGGATCAGTGGTGCCACTCAGCAAATCCCACTATGCTTGTACAGAAAGCTGACTACTGTCCCTTAAATGTCAGACTAATTAATCTTGAGGAGATGGAAAATGTTTTAATTTTCTGTAAGAATGCCGCACCAGTCAGTGTTGAACTTGGTTTCTTAGATCCCTTGTATAATTTAAGGAAATGAATTGCTGTAGAATTGGATTGTTTTTTTTTTTGTTTTTTTGTTTTTTTTGAAAACTATGAATATGAAATGTTCATCCTGAAAATGTTTTGTTGTTAAGGGTAGTATCAAATTAGTAGGTGTTTTGGGGCATCTGTGGAGGATGCCCTACAGGCATCTCCCTTTGGTGGTATACTGGGCGAGAGTGATTGGGAGGAGACCTGTGTGAGATCTAAGACATCCGAGAGAGATTACATCGGTCGACCGGAAAACACCAGAGTAACTCTCCACCAGGGGCGGGAGGAAGTTTCTAGAGAGAGGGACTCATGGGTTCATGGATAACAGGATAAAAAGTAGATAGCTGGCTGTAATGTATGATGTATGTGCGCCCCCCCCCCCACTAATTACTGCAACTCTCTTGGCTCTTCTATTGCTTAATTAAATTGCTTAGAAATTCTGGTAGCGAGATAACATTTTTTTAATTTTGTAGAGGTTAAAATAAGCACCGTCATTATGGGTTGGGTTTTGATTCTGCTTATGTTAAATACATGAATTACTTTGACAAGGGAAAGGTTGTCAAACAACCCATCAACCTTTTAACATGCAGCTGGATCCATGTATATTGCATTTGGCTTATTGAAGTCTAACTTCTCCCCCAGGTCTGAGCGTAAATCCCAAACCCACTGCATAATCTTGAAAAATGATAAAAAGTGGGCTGGGGGGCTGAGGAGGGGGGCGGGGTGGGTGTACATGTGAGGCAGGAGTAGCTGGGGAGATCTGCAAGAAGGGCCCGGCACATGTCCTGAGTCGCCGCCGCACACCGCCCTGGTCCCCTCCAACGGCCTGCCTTTCGGCATGGTGTCAGACCCCGTCCCGCAATGACGCCTCGACCACCGTGACACGGACGCGCCGCAGATGGAAGGGGGAGGTGGGTCACCCACCTCTAATTAGAGGGCGTCTTTCCCCCCCAATGGAGTCGATAAGTCCCAAGCGGTGGACTCTGTCAGCATTGGTCTTGCAAGGTTCAGGGCTAATTTAAACGGTAGATGGCATGTTGAGCCATTTTCAACACATGAAAGGACAATTTTTATAAATTTTGTAAGAAATGTCAATATTAACACCAGCATTGATGTGTTTCATCACCGCACAGTCATATCAGTTAGTTTACAGTTCAAAAACCATGTTTAAGCGTTTAGTACATCTTAAATGTACACAGTGTACAAAATATAGCAGACACTTTTATGTTTAGACCCCCCCCCCGCCCCGAATAGCTTCAGTTTGTTGAGGCATGAACTCCGTAAGCGCCGAGTATTTCCAAAGGGATGCTGATTCATGCTGACTTCGGTGCTTCGCACAGTACCGAAGCCGAAGAGTTTTATCTTTTCTCCCAATTGCCCATCAGATAATGTCAACATATGTTCCTTTGGATGGAAATTTGTTGACTGGTTGGCCCCACTGCTTTAAGGTGAATTAATTGTGGTTCTTGTGGAACCACGCTTGCACAATCTTAGCCCTGTGACATTAGGCATTATCCCGTCAGCAGGTGGCTACTCTGCTGCTGTGAAAGGCAGCGAAGCTCAGATTTCCTGTGGCATTTAAAACAATGCTTTGCTTTTATTCCTGGTGCATACCACAAAAACACTAAAGCATCACACGCGGCGTGATGGATTGAGGGCTTGTAGCTTGCTCCAAATTCAAGACCTGCCATGTACATTTAAACTGCAGGGCCTGGAATTCGTCAAGACAATGGTTTTGTTTTTCCCCAATTCTCCAGTGTTTTCTTTCTTAACCGATTACAAGTCCAGTTTCTTGCTTTTATGCTGATGGAAGCCGACTTCCCCTTTTTAAAACGACTCTCTTCCCTCAACTGTACTTGTTAGAGTGGAGCCACCAGGTGAAATCAACAAGGATTTGCTGTTCTCCTCCTGGGATTTACATTTATCCCAGTTGTTCTATATTCTCAGTTTATATTTGATCATGCTAGTACTGTATCAGATGAAACGTACCATGATAGGGCTGCTGTTTTATACATCTAATCCCCCTGTCTTTCTCTTTGCCTTTTCTGAATTGAGTGCTACGTGTTTTGTCAGGAATGCTGCACATAAATTATATATTGTTTTGGATTTTATTTCTGTACACAACAGTGGTTGTCCATTAGGTGGCAACAAGACATTTTGTGATGCCCTGCTGCGAGTATACCTTGTTGTCTGGACAGCCCCTCCACTGTCATTTGGACTCCTGGTCACGCATGTCTCCATACTTGACATTGTCAACTTCGGTCATTCACTGTGACTCATTTAGTCACACTTACCTAAGATGGCGCTCACTGTCCCCTGTGGAACAAACTCCAAGCTAGTCGGTTCTACTACAAGTGGTCCTGGCACAGTTTGGATTTGGTGACTTAAGTTCAGTAACAGGGTTTTGTCAGCCTCGCCTGATGAGCACATGGCTCCATTATTCAAACTGAGATGTCATCATATTAAAGTGCCACAGTTCTGTATTTGATGCAAGTACTGTAATTTAAAAAAAAATATGCCGTTTTCATCTGCAGCCCTCCCGGGATCGGCAGAGAGGGTGGAGCAGCGACCGGGACAGCTCGGAAGAGTGGGGTAATTGGCCGGGTACGACTGGGGAGAAAAACGAGGAAAAAATTGCCAAAAAAAAAGAAGAAGCTATTTTTCAAGCACATGCAATGTAGCCATGGGAAATAAATCACAACTACCCTCCCCTGATCTTTCTAGCTCCCACTACCAAAATGCCCCTCAACCCAGCATCCTTTTTTGGGGGGGGAGATTTTCCACCCTTTTTCTCCCCAATTGTATCCGGCCAATTACCTCGCTCTTCCGAGCTGTCCCGGTCGCTGCTTCACCCCCTCTGCTGATCCGGGGAGGGCTGCAGACTACCACATGTCTCCTCTGATAACGTGGAGTCGCCAGTCGCTTCTTTTCACCTGACAGGAGTTTCACCAGGGGGATGTAGCGCGTGGGAGGATCACGCTATTCCCCTCAGTTCCCCCTCCCCCCGGAACAGGCACCCCGACTGACCAGAGGAGGCGCTAGAGCAGCGACACATACCCACATCCGGCTTTCCACCCGCAGATACGGCCAATTGTGTCTGTAGGGACGCCCGACCAAGCCGGCAGTAACACGGGGATTCGAACCGGCGATCCCCGTGTTGGTAGGCAACGGAATAGACCACTACGCGACCCGGACGCCCTCGACCCAGCATCTTTAAACTTTAGCTGCTGTAATTGAGTTTCTCACTGGCCATTAGTACAATGCTGTCATGTTTATTGAGCAGTTCTTTGGTTTGAAATGTGGGGAACCATCCCTCCTCCAGCAGTTACACCCGCATTTATATTCTAAAACGCATACAAAATGGTAAAGTAATCTCCGTGAATGAGTTTGAATTTAAACAAAGCTTAGTCTGTAGGCGGATGTGATCATAAGCAACAAGGGCTCAGCATACCAAAGTTCCGATTAGCCGACTTGAAAAGACGGAAACTCTAGAACACAATTTTGGTATAGAAATCCAACTTAACTTAAGTTATATTACTACTGACACAAGGCTTTACCTGTAAATGTACATATTTTTCCTCGCCTTAGTGCTCAGTTTTGTTTTGTTTTTTTAAAGTTCAGGTAGGTTTTGCTTTGGCCTGTCACATACCTGCCTACATGCTGCCTTTCAACCCCGCGTGGGCTCAGCTCTGGCTTGGACAAATCCACCAATAGTCTCTTTTTAGCACTTAAGGTTGGTCATTTCTCTCCTTAAAGAAATGCTCTTTCTTATCCCACACACTGCAAAAATAGACCAAGGCTTACTTCAGAGCATATTCTGCCAGAGATGTTGAAGAAGGTATATATTGTTGAAACTGCACATGGCTCGGTCTTCCAAACAGTTCGAATTTTCCCTGGAAAGATGTCGGTTTATTGTTTATAGAAAAAAAAAATCTAAAAAAATTGGCAGGAGCTGCTTTTAGTGTGTGATCCAAGTTGTGTTGTGTGCATCAATTTCCAAAGGGTTTGGCCGTTAAACAACAAAGATCAATAAATTGCACACCGTGTCATCTTTTATCTCTATTGATCGGACGCTGAAGCTACGATTATACAAACTGGAAGAAGCAACAGATTAACAGAGGATTCAGATACTTTGCCTCAATACCATTTTGATTTTGTGGCCCCTACTAAAAAATCCTCTGATTTACAATGTCATCTCTCCCCCATATTCTTCTCTATGGCGAGATAATTTTTTTTACTGACAGTGATTTTTTAAAAAAAATCCCCCCCTTTTCTCCCCAATTGTATACAGCCAATTACTCCACTCCTCCGAGCCGTCGTCGTCGTTGCTCCACCCCCTCTGCCGATTCGGGGAGGGCTGCAGACTACCACATGCCTCCTCCGATACATGTGGAGTCGCCAGCCGCTTCTTTTCGCCTGACAGTGAGGAGTTTCGCCAGGGGTACGTAGCGCGTAGGAGGGTCATGCTATTCCCCCCCCAGTCCACCCCCCCCCCTGAACAGGTGCCCCGACCGACCAGAGTAGGCGCTAGTGCAGCGACCAAGATACATGCCCACTTCCACCTCCCCAACCGCAGACACAGCCAGTTGTGTCTGTAGGACGCCTGACCAAGCTGGAGGCAACACGGGAATTCAAACTGGCGATCGCCGTGTTGGTATGGAACGGAATAGACTGTCACGCCACCCGGATGCCAATATTTTTTTCCTAGGATGAATCCGGAAGGTTCCAGCCCCCAGGCGCAAGGATTGGCCAGATCTGCCCGTTAGTCAACTTTCTGGATTCATCTAGGAAAAAAATATTCACTTACCGTACACACAGTTAAGTTGGCACAGTTAGCTTGGTTACAAACATGGCTAACAGTTAGCTAGCAAACGTTGCTAGGGTTAGGGTTGTTGCACGGTCGCATCGGCCTTGGCTGACAGGCAGATCTGCCCAATCCTAGTGCCTGAGGGCGGGAACTTTCCGGATTCATCCTAGGAAAAAAACATTCGCCACCCGGATGCCCCCTGGTGATATTTTTTACTGACAGTGAATTGTTAGAGGGCCGAGGAACAGCGCATTTCAATTGTAGAAATCCTTATTGTCCTTTTACTGTATGGCATTTCTAGTGCTGCTTCCCATGCATGTTATAAACCGGCACGCCGCCACCTGTCTTGATCCATCTTTTGTGAATCTTGACTCTAAAGCCTGAGATGAAAAAAGGCACATTAAGCGTATCACATTGGATTGTTTTTTTTTTTTTTTTCGATCTATCATTTCCGCATAGTATTTGACCACATGTTGTATGCCATCACATATATGTAGTGGCTAACACCACGTCACGCACAATATAGGCTAATCATGTTTGTAGTATTTTTGCTTCTGCTCATCACTCTTCAGCCACAGTATGAGTCTTCGCTGAGGGCTGAGAACACTGCTTACTCAGGGATTCTTGTCAGCTGTGGATGCACCCTTTATTTATTTATTTCTCTCCTCCCTTTTCTCTGTCACATCCCTTGTTTCCCTTCCTGTCCTTGGTGGTTGACACCGTGTGACATGCACAGAAACATGAGCCAGCCCTCTGTCCCACCCACACCCACCCCAGAACACGCTGGTCATCTTGCAGTTGTGGTTAGTCTGACTTCAGCCATGCCTCTCTGAGCCAGCATCTTCCTGCCTGTCAGTCCGCTGTTACACATTTCCTGCCAGCCTCAATTTGTCCCATCCTATTCTCTCCTTTATCAAGACCACTGCCTGCCCTGCCATTTCTGATTCCCAAACCCCTCACTCCTGCTGTGGAAGACAACGCAGCAGCTTTTTGACAGGGTGGTGTCACTATGAGTTGCTTGTAGAACATTTTGCGATATGTTGTTTGTCGGTCTGACAAAGCAGTTGTCTAAGTTGTGAAGATGATGGCGATCCTGTGCAGCTCTAGCAGTCTGAAGTCTCCATCTCTGAAAGCACGATACATTTTTTTTTGGAGCCCGCCCCGCCCCTTTTTAAAAATTCTTCCCTCCCCCCAGTTGTATCGGGCCAGTTACCGTATTCTTCCGAGCCGTCCCGGTCGCTGCTCCACCCCCTCTGCTGGTCTGGGGAGGGCTGCAGACTACCACATGCCGCCTCCCATACATGTGGAGTCGCCAGCCACTTCTTTTCACTTGACAGTGAGGAGTTTCACCAGGGGGAATAGCACGTGGGAGGATCACACTATTCCCCCTCCCCCCTGAACAAGCGCCCCAACCAACCAGAGGAGGCGCTAGTGCAGCGACCAGGACACATACCCACATCCGGCTTCCCACCCGCAGACATGGCCAGTGTGTCTGTAGAGATGCCCGATCAAGCTAGAGGTAACATGGGGATTTGAACCGCCGATCCCCGTGATGGTAGACAACGGAATAGACCGCTACGCCACCCGGATGCCCCAGCATGATGGATTCTTAATTGACTCAGTTACACCATTGGAAAGAATGTTTTTCTGAGACAAAAAACATTATCTTGGTTTTTTTTTCTCATTTGATTTGCCAAGAAGAGTGTGTTTTGCTTAATTTCTCAAACGTATCCCATCACAAAAAAAAAACAGCGGTGTGGGTGTAGCGGTGAGTGAATAGACGTCACAGGAAAAGAATTGCTTACATTTGTCAATCAGAAGGAAATTGGCAGTCTGCGTGTTGCCCAGACAGAGTACAGACTGAAACGTTAATGGCGATATTTTCAATTAGTCATGCCTCAAGGAACAAGGCCTGGTGTATTTACAACCCCACCTGCCCATAGCACGCCGTTCTGCCTCCGAGCCAATGGATTACTAAGCCGTATTGATCCCTCGGACCATTTTAAAGGGGTTGTTTTTATTTAGGAATTTCCTTTCTCCCCTTCTTGCTCACTCCCCACTCGTCTTTCCTCTCCTCTCCTACCCTCCCTCCTCTGTCTTTTCCTGACTCATCTGGCAAAGGTTTCCGATTTCACCTTACCATCCCTTGCTGAGGCCAACTCATCTGTTCGCTCTGCTGTCAGTTCATTTCATGAGCCCTGCAGCTTGTCTTGCTCCCAAGCCTCGGCCAGGCTTACACTGACAAACACAAACGACTACCCTGCCTGGAATGTGTTAAATATTTTCTGAAAGGCAAACTAATTATTTGACAAGTTGCATCCAGACAGCAGCCAAATGAATGCCAGTGATTTTTCTGCCTCAGTTCTGACGTGTCTTTTGAAACAAAGAACAGTCCCCTGGATCATGAGTATTAGAGCAAAGTTTGATCCAAAGATGCACAGGGGTGGCGGGGTGGCACGGTGGCGCAGTGGTTAGCGCGGTCGCCTCACAGCAAGAAGGTCCTGGGTTCAAGCCACGGGATAGTCCAACCTTAGGGGTCGTCCCAGGTCATCCTCTGTGTGGAGTTTGAATGTTCTCCCCATGTCTGTGTGGGTTTCCTCCGGGTGAGCCGGTTTCTTCCCACAGTCCAAAGACATGTAGGTCAGGTGAATCGGCTGTACTAAAAATTGTCCCTAGGTGTGAATCTGTGGGCCCTGTGATGCCCTGGCGGCCTGTCCAGGGTGTCTCCCCGCCTGCCGCCCAGTGACTGCTGGAATAGGCTCCAGCATCCCATGACCCTGAGAGAAGGACAAGCGGTTTGGATAATGGATGGATTTTGAACTCTGTATCTGACATTAAACTTCAAAGCTCAAATACGATTAATAAGCTATGAAAAACACATTTCTTGCCTTGTGTCTTGTTTCTTCCGTTTTTGGTCACGTGGCCTGCTGTCATTTATGTGGTCCAACCTAAAGGGACTAATTTACCCTTTGTGTGTGTCTCTGTGTGTTTGTGTGTGTGCATGTGCGCATGGAGGTACAACAAGGAGGGTCACGGCATCGATGGACAGTCTCTGACTGTAGTCGGTGGTGGTGGAGGTGGAGGCAACACCAACTGGAAGACCCTGGCTGAAGTCAAAACCGAGCAACTAGGGCACGGAGACAAGGTACACGCTCAGACCGACACACTCGCCTCCTTACAGACCCGTTTACCTTGGTACATGCATCTCACATTCATGGCATGGTATCTGCAGATATATTGTTATTTATTCAAGGGCATTTTTCTGGGCTATTCAAGGACAAACAAACTGCACGGCCAATATTGAATTCCAAGCAATTATTTGGAAAGCGCTTCCAGACAAACTTCGTTCTTGCCTGAATATGCAGGTCAACGTAGGTCTGTGTGAACTCTTCCCTCTGGTGCTACCTGCATCTATATTTTTCCCAAGGATCATCTTGGCGAACACACAAAGTGATGAATCTTCATAATCACGGTGACTCGGGCTTAAATGACTCGGCCACGGCGGGTCTTGCATCTTGTGTTTTTAAAGTCAGATCCCTCATGTTTCCTATCTACCTCTGGTCATTAATCACGACAGCGGTGGGTGTCCTCTCTCAGCCTAGATATATATTTTGTGCGAAAGTCACATTTATCTCTATTGATTAGGAAGAAAGCATGACCTCCATTTTTTTTGCCCTCCATAATAAAATGATTGTCCTCTAATAGGTACGGTATTTTTTATTTTTTGTTTGACTCATGGAATAAGCATATTGTGTGTGTGTGTGTGTGTGTGTGTGTGTGTGTGGTGAAATGTTGACGATGAATTGACTATTGCAGACCACGGTGGCCATTTTGTAAAGGTCATGATTTGAGTAATCCAGAATGTAATCTGTGTTGTGCGTTAGTAATGATTGTATTGTGGTGGAGCATTAAAACAAGAATGTTTGATTCAGCAGCGAGGAAGAGGGATTATGACAGAGCATCTCTAGAAGGACGGATAAGGAAATACGGGGTGATGGCTTTTTAAGGCGAGCGTTTTAGAGCAGGGTTTGGAAACAGATTGGGGATTTTGGAAACAAACAGCAGCTATGATATCTCACCCCTCATAAAACAGAGTGTGGCACAGAGGTGCTTACATATATTTAACCAGCGCCGCATTAGTCTGGCAGCTTCAGTTTGGGGATGAAGTCCATATCCAAGTATTGTTTGTGTTCGCTGTGAAGGATGTTGAAGAATTGCAAAGGTGGACATTTGGGTAGCGTAGCGGTCTATTTTGTTGCCTACCAACACGGGGCTCGCCGGTTCGAGTCCCTGTGTTACCTCCGGCTTGGTCGAGCGTCTCTACAGAAGCAGTTGGCCGTGTCTGCGGGTGTGAAGCCGGATGTGGGTATGTGTCCTGGTTACTGCACTAGCGCCACCTCTGGTTGGTTGGGGCGCCTGTTGGGGAGGGGGGATAGCGTGATCCTCCCATGTGCTACATCCCCCTGGCGAAACTCGTCACTGTCAGGTGAAAAGAAGCGGCTGGTGACTCCACAAGTATTGGAGGAGGCATGTGGTAGTCTGCAGAGTCAAGTCAGTTGTATTTGTGTAGCCCAAAATTACAAATTTGCCTCAGAGGGCTTTACAGCAACACAACATCCTGTCCTTAGACCCTCGCATCGGATAAGGTACAACTACCTAAAATAATAATGATAATATAAAAAAAACAACTTTTAACAGGGAGAAAGAATGGGGAGAAAGCTCAGGGAGAGCAACAGAGGAGGATCCCTTTCCCAAGACGGACAACGTGCAATGGATTTTCTGTCTACACAATTTACACAATACAACATTGAAAGATAACAGAATTACAATGGAATTATAAAATGTATGAAGAATATGATGCGCAGGATGCCAAGCAGTGTCCAGACGCCACCGGAACAGCCCAGGACCCGAGCCACATGACCACCATCACCATGTTTAAAAAACAAACGAACAAAAAAAACAGCTTAATAAAAATTATATGGATTCATGAGATATATAAAAAGAAAATGTGATGAGAGGGATGCCAAGCAGCATCCAGGTGACGACCACCGTCACCACGGAGACCTGGAAGGAGGACCCACTGCACATGCACACAAGGGAGACTCACATGACACCATTCACACCCACACGAGAAAGGAGAAGACGTCATTCAGAGAGAAAAGACATGTGAGAGAAGAGAACAGTTTGCAATAGTCATTAGTCATAGTCAATTAAGTCATCAATTAGTCATCTATACGCTGTAATCTCATCGGCAGGACAATGGTTGGTAAATTCACTGAGACAGAAACTGACCCGCCATGCAGTACAGGTTGTGAAGCACTCAACTTAAAGGCAGCTAATTGTAGGCAAAAGCAAAAAGATGAGTTTTAAGTTGGGATTTAAAGGACTCCGCAGACTCTGATTAGAGGGTAGGGTAGGTGAAGAGGGGGATAATTGGCCGGATACAATTGGGGAGAAAAAAAGGGGGGATTTTGCAAAGTTTGTTAGATCAGGTGTGTGTGTGTGTGTTTGTTGGCTCAGGCTGTGAGTGGCCCTGTGCTACTCCTGCCCTGATTAAGCTTCTTGGGCCACACAGCTGCAGGGTCCTTGGTCACAGACAGTTACTGTCTTATTGCTTCCGCTTTATAGCCCTCCAGGTGTAGCTTCGGTATACGTAGCTGAATCTTGAGGCCTAAATTTGAGCTAAACCAGCCTGCCTTCCATTGCTTTGCTGCCAGCTTGCTCTGGAGCTGTGCTCAAGTCCCGACTGTCACCATTAGCCCTCCTGTCAGGTGAAGAGCTTTCTTGTGGCATTACTTCTCTGCTGTAGCGGAGGACAAGTTTTGACCCTGGGGCTGTGGAGGCTCGTACTCCTACTCAGTATGGAGTGTCACGAGGGTCAGGACTGACGAAGGCAGCTGAGCTCAGGCTGTCCTGAGCCTATAGACACCACAACACGTTAGGACGCGGGGTCAACCCTCCCAAGTCCCCCTGACCAGAGTCTGCTGCAATTAATTGTCGCTGTCACAAAGTCTTTGCGTCACAATCCCAAATTTCCCCAATGTCGGCTTGGCCTCTCTGACAGCAAGTGGCCACCTACCTACTGTTTGCTCGACACCGCCTGTGTAAGGGTCTCTGACATAGACAAGGAAAATGTTCTGCTGTCATCCCCTCTCTCCACTAGTCTTAAGGTTTCACACGAACTTGGAGAGTTATTTGCTTGGTTAATTAGTGTCCTTTTAGAAAAGCTTCAGAGGTGGCTGTTCGTGGTGTTGTGTTTTTCTTTTGATGAGAGGTCATTAAAAGGGCTTGTGAGGGACTCCTCGTGTTGGACCAAGATGATTTGCTCTCAATTGGCTACTGTCATTTACCACTTTATCCCAAGTTTGTTTTTGTTTTTTAACCGTAAGTGACGTTGGATATTAATTATCCATGAGTTAATTGGGGTCGAATCCCTTTAGTATACCAACGTAATGATGAGCGGTAAACATGGAAAGAGAGGGGGTCACTGTCTTGAAATTTTTCCAATTTATTTCCCTGAGTCTTGTCTTTTTTTTTCTTTTCTTTTTTTAAATTTTTAGATACTTTATTGATCCCAGTGGGGAAATTACGCTCTGCATTTAACCCATCCTAGCTGTGTAGCTAGGAGCAGTGGGCAGCCGCCGTGCAGTGCCCGGGGACCAACTCCAGTTCTTCTTTCCGTTGCCTTGCTCAGGGGCACAGACAGGAGTATCAACCCTGACATGCGTGTCTTTTTAGTGGTGGGGGAAACCGGAGCAGCCGGAAGAAACCCACCGCAGACACGGGGAGAACATGCAAACTCCACACTGAGGACGACCTGGGATGACCCCCAAGTTTGGACAACCCCGAGGGTTCAAACCTAGGACCTTCTTGCTGTGAGGCGACAGCGCTAACCACTGGACCACCGTGCTGCCTGTCTAAGACTCTCGTCAAGATATTGGACTGTAAAGAGGAAGTTCAGCTTACAGAGTTCTCACTGTAAATCTGGCAAGACGTTCTTCTCCTGTCCAATGAATTTTGAATCTGGCCTTTCTTTTCGATGAAGATATCTAGGGACAGATTACCAAAACTGTGCATCCTAATTGACCATAGCTGGTTTATAATGCATCCTTGTTTAACCATTTCTTATTTTTATTTGCCCTTTGGGTAGACTGCTATTACAGGTGTCTTTAGCCCTCAGCAGTTCTATGGTGTCTGTGTTATGATGCGGCTCTTAGGCCACAACAAACAGGAGACACACCAATGTAGAGGCTTTAACAAAAGATAATTTATTAAATCAAATTGAACGAATTAAAGAATTAACTGAATGTTTAGCAAAGCATGGGGTGTAGATGTCAGAGCCAGGCTGCAGCCAGGACTTGTATAATCTGGGAACACCCAGGGCCCTCAGGTGTCCCCAGTTGCGCTGATGACCTACCTGTAGAACAAAGACTGGTGAATCACAGTGCAAATCCAAGCCCAAACAGCAGGGGTTGGCATAATTAATTTTACATGGTGGCATGGACGATTGGTTGATGTAGTCTGCCATTTCACTGTGACTCCAAGGTAAAGAGGAAGGCCAAAGAGGAGGTTTATGGATGTGGTGAGAGAGGACATGCAGGTGGCTGGCGTGATGGGAAGATGCAGAGGACAGGAAGAGATGGAAACGGATGATCCACTGTGGCGACACCCTAATGGGAGAAGCTGAAAGTAGTAGTAGTAGTAGTAGTAGTAGTAGTAGTAGTAGTAATAGAAGACTGTGACTCCAAGGTGGCAGCACGTTGCCTTGCTCGTTGACCCCTGACGGATGCCCCCTGTCCTGCCTCCAAGCTTGTGGTGACAGCATCCTCTCTGCTAAGGAGTTTCTCTGCCTTTCTGTTTGTGCCTGGTTTGGTGGAGGGAGGAAGAGGCTATCCAGAACAATCGACATGTGGGGGTTGTGACACCCATCTCATGTACAGGCAGGTCTGTGATGAGTAGACTGGTGGGACGGAAACCCTGACAGAGTTGGTGGATGAGATTCATTTTCAACCTTATTGACTGAACTTCTTTATCAGAGCACATCAAAAGCGCCCCTTTTTTTATTTGTGTATTTTGCATACTGCTGTGAAATTCATATCAGGTGCTCTTGTGTTTTTCATGTTGGTTTGGAATAATTTTCCAACGCCTGTTTGTGTTTTGGGGTTATCTTTTTTCATTTTCATTTTCATTTTCCTCCATCAGAGATGATGATCCTATGAGCCCTTTGCATTTGTGTTGGAGCCATGAGCGAGATTCTGTTTTTATGTTAAGCAACTCGTGGAATTTGAAAGAACCTCATTCATTCATTCATTCATTCATACATACATACACTTGATTAACTACAGAAGTCATCTCAAAGAACAACTGGCACAGGAACAAAAAAATGGAAGAAAGCGCTCTAGAGATAAAACGTGTTCAGTGAAGCATGAGACTATAAAATGAAGACAAGAAATTGCGAGAAACAGTGGACATTTTCCGGTAGAATGTAAAAATTAACAAATGGTGTTCAGCCCCCTGCAAGTCCTCTTGAGCAAAACTTGCCCTTATAAGCATCATGTCTTCTTAAGTTGTGTAGTATAAGGCCAAAGATGTCGGCCAACCTGTCTCTAAAGAGACATTACCAGGGTTGGAGGTGAATCGCTGTGTTAAAAACATGCTGGGTACTAAGTGGAGATGCTAGGTAGTTATTGCTACGCAATGAGAAGTTTTACCACAAAATAAATATTCCCCACTTTTCTCTTTATTCATATTCTGATAGTATGCCTATAAAATGTCAAATGGGTTTTATGTGCTGTTGGTTTGGTTTTGTTTCTCCTCTTTCACAAAGTAGATCTGGCTTTTGTTTCCTCTCTGGTCCCGCCCCTCCTTCGTCCCTATTGGTGGAACTAGAAGTGATAAGCTGTGGGCGTCCCGGTAGCATAACGGTCTATTCTGTTGCCTACCAACACAGGGCTCAGCGGTTTGAATCCTCGTGTTACCTCCGGCTTGGTCGGGCGTCCCTACAGACACAATTGACCGTGTCTGTGGATGGGAAGCCGGATGTGTGGGTTTGTGTCCTGGTCGCTGCACTAGCGCGTCCTCTGGTCGGTCAGAGCGCCTGTTTAGGAGGGAGGGGGGGGAATAGCGTGATCCTGCCACGCGCTACGTCCCCCCTGGCGAAACTCACTGTCAGGTGAAAAGAAGCGGCTGGCGACTCCACATGTATCGGAGGAGGCATGCCCCACCACCTCCCCGGAACGGCAGAGGTGGTGGAGCAGCGACCGAGACAGCTCGGAAGAGTGGGGTAATTGGCCAAGTACAACTGGGGAGAAAAGAGGGGAAAATCCAAAAATATAAAAAGTAAAGAATTATTTCCTCTTTGGAAAGAGGTGGACTGCTCATGGCACTGGGCTTTGAACACAAGTCAAGTCCTCCCGTTGAGTTGATGGTGCTTGAAGCACGACTTTTCCTTCGAGAACAATACACAAATAAAGGAAGTCTTTTTTTGTTTCACAGCCTAAGTCTGTTGAACACAAATTCACCAAGTTCTTACTTGCTTGTATATATGTGATTTTTTTTTTTTACATTTTAATTTAATTTTAATATATCTCAATTTGTTTTTTTAGGGTGATTACTTCAGCTGTGTTGCTACTGTAGTTTACCTGCGCAAGGAAAACTGCTTGTACCAGGCCTGCCCCAGCCAGGATTGCAACAAGAAGGTGGTGGACCAGCAGAACGGCATGTTCCGCTGTGAAAAGTGTGACAAAGAGTTTCCCAACTTCAAGTACCGGCTCATCTTGTCTGTGAGTTGCTCAACACTGGCTGCCCTAAACCTGTCTGGCTCTTTCAACAGCTTAGCACGCACACACACACACACAGAACCTCCTCTACAGACTTCTCCATCCTCAAAAGACTGCTTAAGGTTGCTTCTCATAGCGCTGTGTTCCTCCTCTTGTCCTGGCTCAGTGCCGTCCTCATTCTGTTACTGCTTCCCTCTGGTTTCAGCACTCAAGCTGCACTCCCACCACGGCTCAGTCCCTGTAGTTCCACACTGTCCCCGTCTGCTCTTCAGTTGCAGCTAAAGGCATTTAATTTGAAGCCAGTTCTGCTCTCACTGCCAGCACTGAGTAATTGGGCCAATTTCAAACTGGGTTTAATATTTGCTTTGCACGGAAATCAGAATTATGTTGAGTTAATTGCTCTATTTCTCCTCCTTACTGTGCTTTAAGTCATCTCAAAGAATGATCCAGGACCAACTCAAATGTGGCCCCCTCCTTTTTTTTCTTTTTTTTTTTTGTTGCATTTCTGATGCCAAAAATGATTAAAAAACAGTATTAACTACTAAACCTCATTTAGCAGGAGAGCAAATTCAGACACATCTGAAATAAGCGGCTTTTCCTTTGGTTTTTTTTGTACCACTCATCAGTCAACGTATTGCCATTTTAAATGAGCTGTAACATCAGCTGTGAATTTGCTTCCGGTCTGTGTATAAGAAGTGCACCTTGGCTCTCTGCATTGGCATCTACCCTTGCCAACAGCACATAAGCTGATCAGAGGACGTAATGATTTATTTCAACGGAGGATGTATCCTCTTTGTCAACAACATATTCAAGCATTTAGCAGCTAATGACCGCTCAGGCCTCCTACACCAAGAATCAAACAAGAGGGTGGCTGTGGATGACTGGAGCCTCTGGCCCCCCTTCCTCCCTGACTCTAGTCATTTGTTTCCTCCTTCACCTCTGACAGATCAACATCGCAGATCATGCTGACAACCAGTGGCTGACGTGCTTCCAGGATAGTGCAGAGGCCATTCTAGGTCAGAATGCTGCTTACCTCGGACAGCTCAGGGACTCGGTGAGTCTCCCCTACCTGGTTTAAAGTCTGGCCTCTGGAAATGGGCCAGGCAAAGAGCTGAACCTCAGGCTTTTATCAGTGCCAAGCCGATGTATACAAACACTTGTATAGACACTCACTTATGTGTGCAACACACACACACACACACACACTGAGTTAGATATTTGAATTAGAATTTGGAGATAATTTGCTTGTTTTGTCAATCTTTTTTTTTTTTTTTAGAATGAAACTGCCTTTGAGGAGATCTTCCAGCAAGCCAATTTCCACTCCTATGTCTTCCGCAACAGAATCAAACTGGAAAGCTATAACGTGAGTGAAGTCGGATTGCAAATTCATCTGTGGTCATTGTCACGTTATAGAAATGCAGTGCCCATATAGTGCCTGTAGAGGGGTTTCCCTGAATTTTTTGAGACAAAGGTGGCGAAGGCTGGAGAACGTGCATGGCTTGTGGGGGCATACAGTTTGTGCACGCACCTTTAGAGTGTCATGTGCTTAAGTGGAGGTAAAAAAATCACAATTGGACAAACGAAAGTGTCCATAGGGATTTAAATTTTATACCGACATGGAACAAAAAGATGAAAAATAAGTGACGAATGACGGTGTTTATTTTGGTACAGGAATCAACATAAAACTCAGTTGCAGATTGTGCAATGTTTCTGTGCACATTTCACTGAGTTACTGACTAGTCTTAAGATGTAAAATAGATTATAAAAACCATCGCCGTTTTAGACAGCCGAAAATGGCCGCACATCAGACAAATTTACAACAGGCACAGATCTTTACCCTGACGTTAACCTCAGTACACTCATGCCTAAACCCAGCCGCATCTAACCAGTTTAAAAGATCCGGTCTAAAACTGTGGATGTGTTGGACTCTATGCCTGCAGCTTAATGATGAACATAGATATACATATCTTAACAAATTTGCAGAGTGCATGCACTGCTCGTGGGGGTGGGGGGAGACTTGGCATAACACCGATGCTCAAAAAGTAAGACTACTGACGTCCCCCCAGTAGGGCTGTCAATCTTTTGCTATAATCTCATTCAGATTTCATTCCTTATTTTATTTTGTTCCCCCCCTCCCCCTTTTCTTCCCAATTGTACTTGGCCAATTCCCCAAGTCTTCGGAGCCGTCCCGGTCGCTGCTCCACCCCCTCTGCTGATCTGGGGAGGGCTGCAGACTACTACATGCCTCCTCCGATACATGTGGAGTCGCCAGCCGCTCTTTTCCCCTGACAGTGAGGAGTTTCGCCAGGGGGACGTAGCGCGTGGGAGAATCACACTATTCTCCCCAGTTCCCCCTCCCCCCTGAACAGGCGCCCCGACCGACCAAAGGAGGCGCTAGCGCTAGTGCAGTGACCAGGATGCATACCCACATCCGGCTTCCCACCTGCAGACACGGCCAATTGTGTCTGTAGGACGCCCGACCAAGCCGGAGGTAACCCGGGGATTTGATCCGGCGATCCCTGTGTTGGTAGGCAATGGAATAGTCAGCTACTCTGTGCCCCTTCATTCCTTATTTTTGATATTTGAATCATATTCAAAATTTTAATGCTCAAATTTAGCTTATGTACCTGTACTAGGTGTGGGACCATATGAACATTTCATGTCACGATTATCCTGGCCAAAATAATTGTGATTCACGACATCATCGAAATAATCACCAAAATATGCTTAAAATTCATAAAATAGCACTAAAACAAACTTTCCAGTGATCGTGGCAGCAGTGATTGTAGCCAGTTAATTATTTCATATAAAAAGATAGATTTTGTATTTCACAGTATAAATAAGGGTTTGAAAACTGTCCAGTAGAGCTTCTGTTCATGGAACCAATGTCGAAACAGTTGCTTTTTAAACGTATTCATGCAAAAACAGCTGCTTTCTAAATGAAGTCGTGGTCCAACCTTAAACTAGGTTTTAACCTACTTTTAGTGAACATCCTTTTTAGTGAAAAACAAACAAGGACAGAAGACCCTCACCCACACCCAGCAGGTCATCCCAATGACAACTTGCTCTCCTAGGGCCCAACAAAACCTCCTCTACTTTTACACTGTGTGACAGACAGGCTATCCAGATCCCATGCGAGACCATCCGGATCCCATGACGGATGGACAGAGGTAGCATCTCGGAAGACGCCATTCCTTCGCAAAACAACTAGCAAAAAAATGGCTGGACAGGAACCAGTCAGCCAACAAACAGAAGAAACACTTACCTGATCGTGCAGAAAAGACAGATGGCAAAAAGCAGGAAAAAAATCTCTGAAGTGAGAGTCCAAACTCCGTTCCTAACACCAAATCTGTCACTGGTAGATGTGAGTCAACGCATGCATGAGCGTAAGTGGTTTACGGCGTGTAACTCCCAGCGTGCAGTGCAGAGAGAGAGGGCGAGCTAGACAGATTTTCCAAGTCACTCGTTAGGATATTCACGATTTCCCAATTTACAATTATCCCGATAATGGAAATTCACCACGACCAACTTTTCATGAGTGTTTTTTAATCATAATCCGCAATCAAATCCTACATCAGGGTTCCCCAATTAGTTTTCCCCCAAGGGCCAAATTATGTCATGCATGCCAAGCCAAGGGCCAAAACGTCCAGCCCCCCCCCCCCCCCCAATTGCGCTAGTAAAAGTTGTTTTATGTGCAGATGATGTTGTTGCTGCTATTACAATTATTATTATCATCATTTTTTTTTTAAATATCAGTATTAGTATTATTAGTAATTGCAGATTAAGGTGATTTAGATGAGACACGATATCACAAAAAAAAAAAAAAACATATGCCATCACCCTATTGTCACTTAAAAACCTCTGATATTCTTGGGCTTTTTGGCTCTGTAGTCCGGATTAAAAATGACACAAGAGCATTGCGCAGGTCTCACATCCTCTCCAACACAGGGCCTTTGCTCAGCCAGTGAAGCATTATTATGCAGCAAAAGATCCTTGTGTTCCGCTGACATTTCCTCCAGCAGTGCTCTGAAAAGGCGATGTTGCAGACTAGAACTCTCGCGAACGAAATGTACCAGTCCCATCACGGTATCCATCACCTCTTTCATTTCCCTACACAGCTTAGTGCACAACACTGATTTGTGAATAATACAATGAAATGCCAAGAGCGCTGGGTTAACAGCAGCAAGCCTGCTCACCAAGCCCCTGTGTTGTCCCACCATTGACGGAGTCCCAACAGTGACGACGGACACAATTTTGCTCACATCCAAGCCATTCTTCTCAAAGAACTGTGTTAAATCATTAGAGATGACTTCCCCAGCTGTACGCCCAAACATAGGAAGCATAAAAAGTAGCTCTTCCCAAAAGGTCTTCCCATCAATAAAAATCTTGAGAACACAGATCGTTGTTCCATATGGGTTTGGTCACAGGATGAGTCTATGGCTAGTGGTATGGCTTCTTCTTCCTTCAAATCAGCAAGTAGATTGGAAAAACACTCCTCCGCTAAAAGCTCTACTCTTCTTGTTGCCGTGTTTGACGACAATGGTTACCTGCTTTAATAGCTCCACAACCATTGCTTGTTTTTGTCATCGTGACTTAAAACTTCACCAAACATCAATGCACACATCCCCCCCCCCTTCCCCAATTGTATCCAGCCAGTTACCCCACTCTTCTGAGCCGTCCCGGTCGCTGCTCCACCCCTTCTGCCGATCCGGGGAGGGCTGCAGACTACCACATGCCTCCTCCGATACACGTGGAGTCGCAAGCCGCTTCTTTTCACCTGACAGTGAGGAGTTTCACTGGGGGAACGTAGCACATGAGAGGGTCACGCTATTCCCCCCAGTTCCCCCTCTACCCTGACAGGTGCCCTGACTGACCAGAGGAGGCACTAGTGCAGCGACCAGGACACACACCCACATCCGGCTTCCCACCTGCAGACACGGCCAATGGTGTCTGTAGGGACGCCCGACTAAGCCGGAGGTAACACAGGGATTCGACTCGGCGATCTCCATGTTGGTAGGCAATGGAATAGACCACCACGCCACCTGGACACCCTCTACTTGTGTGTTTGTACATGTGCGAGACTCTGTGGCGTGGGCCTCGGCACATGGCGCATGATCTATGAGCTCGACGCAAGAAACGGGATGATGTCGGGGACACGGCGTAGAGCATAAACGTAGCGCATCAAAGCAAGTGTTAAAAGGCAGTATAGTTTTGGGCTTAAAAAAAAAAGAAGCCAAAAACCTTTGTGTTTATCCGGAATTTTCAACAAAGGCAGCAGCCAGTAATGCAAAGGTGGCTCACCTTCGAGGCAGGAAAAACCCTGCTGTGTGAGAGCGATGTTAAGATGCATTCTCACTGTTACAAACGACTATCGTTCCTTGTAGAAGTGTGTGCTAGAAATACATACCATACAAGCAGGTTCTGTATTTTGAATGGCTTGTGCCTTTTCTGTCTGCTTGGCTTTCCATTCATTGTTTTAGCCGACCACCTCCGCTCTCGATGTGGCTGAAAGAGCAATCACAACATAAACGTCGAGTGTTCGCTTCAGAATACTGCTTGTTTTCAGCAGTTTTTGTGAAAGGTGCATGCACAGATTAGTCGCGGTCACTGTTTCCTGAAGGCCACATAGATGGAGGCTTGTTTTTGAGGGAAGAGCATAAAAGAGTTGATTGGGCTGGGGCTCTGAGCAGGAAGTCTGGAGCCAGGCCAGAGACTGCATCCGCCGCTAACACACAGTAGAGGCCACTGTGACTGTCGAATTCAGCTCAGCGGGCCGAGTGCCTGTGGCACTGCTACAAGGACACGTTGGCTGCAAACCCTGTATTCCTTCAACACAGACACCTGCACCCTCTCATTTAAGCTCCTTTTTTGGGGTCCTCACACCACAAGCTAACCATTGTGTTGTGCTCTATTATACGGTTTTATGGATAATGTTATAAGGGCTTAATGTGACAAGAAATTGGTCCTGTTTCCTGTCGGAGAAAAAGAAAATTGCAGTTAATGACATCCATCAAACCTATTGGGTCCCGATGAGACCGGTGCTTTGACAGGATTTCACCAGTGGGGTTGATGTAAATTTGGTAAAATTTGGTTAGTTTGGTAAAATTATACATTCCATTTATAATTCAGCCCAGCATTTACACTATTCACACAAGGTGTATAATTCATTTATATCTTCCACAGTGTAATTTGAGACAGCTTGTCATTATCAGCAGATTTAAAAGTCACCCTGCCTGTGCCTGATGTGCGGCGGGTGGACCATCATTAAAACCATTAAAAAAAATGTTTAGCTCATAGGGAAAGCTATCTAGAGGTAAAGGACATGACTTTGGATATGTTGCAATATTTCAACCCCTCCCCACCCAAAATTGTTATACACCTGAGAGTTTGAATCCTGTTTTGAATGACTTCCCCTATGACTTGATTTAATGATAAATTGACTAAAAATCACCATGAAAAAAAAAGAAGGGCAGCACGGTGGCTCAGTGGTTAGCACAGTCGCCTCACAGCAAGAAGGTCCTGGGTTCGAGCCCCAGGGTAGTCCAACATTGGGGGTCATCCCAGGTTGTCCTCTGTGTGGAGTTTGCATGTTCTCCCCGTGTCTGCGTGAGTTTCCTCCGGGTGCTCCGGTTTCTCCCATAGTCCAAAGACATGTGAATAGGTATTACTAAATTGTCCCTAGGTATGAATGTCTGTGTGGTGGCCTGTCCAGGGTGTCTCCCCGCCTGCCGCTCAATGACTGCTGGGATAGGCTCCAGCATCCCCGCGACCCTGAGAGCAGGATAAGCGGTTCGGATAATGGATGGATGGATAAAGATCCCCACTCAAGCTGATAGAACTGTAAAGCTGAACATACTCCGACACAGAAGTTGAGCGATGAGTAAAATGACTTGTGTCACGTGCCGTCTGTAGTGCAAACAGCAAGCACCAACCACTGTGTCAGATATGAAAAAGTGCTGGTTTTAGCACTTTTATGACGTTTTTCCAAAAGAAAGTACAAATCTGTAGGTTGCTTTGACGCTGGAGAATAGAGCAATGTCCTGGGCAGTCGCAGCGGGTCAAGTAGACGCCACCAACTCGTGGCCACATGCTGCCGGTGTAGGGATTTTATATTGAAATGAATAGGAGCATCCTCCTTGATGTGGCAACAGTGTTTTTCTGGCCTTAATGGAATAAGTGTTGGGTGATAGAAAATACTGGGAATTACCTGAAATTAATCTTTCTCATGCACAGACTTCAGGAATAGCATCATTTGCTGTTCAAAAATGTGTCCTGGACAGTTGACCTTCTTTACTATTTGTCTTTCCTTTAGGGAAAAATTAACCCTTTAAATTTGACATAAATTGTAATGTTTAAATCCTGATAAAAATCGTTATATCCATCCATTATCCAAACCGCTTATCGTGCTCTCAGGGTCGTGGGGATGCTGGAGCCTATCCCAGCAGTCATTGAGCGGCAGGCGGGGAGACACTCTGGACAGGCCGCCAGTCCATCACAGGGATAATGTGATGTAATTTAAATATTAAATGCAAATAAAACAAAATTTATGCTGTTTACTAGAGCCAGAGATATTGATTATAAGAATTTTAATCATAACATTATCTGCCATGTCGAGCCTATTACGGTTAAATGATTACTGATTGAAGATAAGATTTGCATTATTTTATCACTTTAATTCATGTCTAATGATTTCTCTTAGCAGTTTTAAAATTATTGTAAAGCATGGTCTTTTTTTGCAATTTACTTAAATATACTCGCAGTCATGACGGTGTCTCAACGTGACACATTAGCGTAAAGGTGTTTACACAGTGATTGCTATCTTGGTATGGTATGCCAATTTTATTAAGATAAAATAGCTGTAGTATTCATTTAGATTTTTGGGGCATGGAATAGTCGAGGCAATTATAGCCCATTATCACAAATTACAAATTTACCTCAGTGGGCTTTATAGCAACACAAGGTCCTGTCCTTAGACCTTCGCATCGGATAAGGAGTAACTCCCTGAAAAAAACCCTTTAACAGTAGAAAAAATAGGAAGAAACCTCAAGGAGAGCAACAGAGGAGGGATCTCTCTCCCAAGACGGACAACGTGCGATGGATGTTGTGTTTACACAATTTACACAATACAACATTGAAAGAGGATGACAGAATTATAATGGAATTGTAAGGTATGTGAAGAACATGATGAGGAGGATGCCAAGCAGTGTCCAGACACCACTGGAACAGCCCAGGACCCGAGCCACGTAACCAGCATGTACACTTGGCAGGAGGACAGACTACACATGCACACAGGGGAGACTCACATCACACCATTCACATATGCAGGAGAAGAGACAAGAAAAAACGTTGGTCACACATTGGAGTGAGAAGGCTATAACATGGAAACAGGATAACAAAATTATATGATTTTAAGGCATTCATTCATCATCGGCCGCTTCTCCGGGGTCGGGTCGCGGTGGCAGCAAGCTAAGTAGGACCCTCCAGACGTCCCTCTCCCTAGCAACTCCCTGCAGCTTCTCCTGGGGGATCCCAAGGCATTCCCAGGGCAGATTGGACATGTAGTCGCCTCCAGGGAGTTCTGGGTTTATCCCGGGCTCTTCACCCAGTTGGCCGTGCCCGGTAAACCTCCAAAGGAAGGCGCCCAGTAGGCATCCTAATCAGATGCTCAAACCACCTCAACTGACTCCTTTCGACACGAAGGAGCAGCGGCTCTATTCCGAGCTTCCTCCAGACGTGCAAGCTCCTCACCCTATCTCTAAGGCTGAGCCCAGAAACCCTACGGAGGAAACTCATTTCCGCCACTTGTATCCGCGATCTCACCCTTCCGGTCACTACCCAAAGCTCATGACCATAGCTGAGGCTTGGAATGAAGATTGACTGGTAAATTGAGAGCTTTGCCTTCTGGCTCAGCTCCCTCTTCACCACAACGGTCCGGTACAACGTCCGCATTACTTCTGATGCTCCACCAATCCACCTGTCAATCTCCCGCTCCATCCTACCCTCACTCGTGGACAAGACCGAGATTTATAAGATATCTAAAAAAAAAAAAACATGACGAGGGGGATGCCAAGCAGGCGGCATGGTGGCGCAGTGGTTAGCGCTGTCTCCTCACAGCAAGAAGGTCCTGGGTTCAAACCCCGCAGTAGTCCAAGCTTGGGGGTCATCCCATGTCATCCTCTGTGTGGAGTTTGCATGTTCTCCCCGAGTCTGCGGTGGGTTTTCTCCGGGCGCTCCACTTCCCCCACCATCAAAAAGACATACATGTTAGGGTTTAGACTCCTGTCTGTGCCCCTGACTGAGGTGTGGCGAGACGAACTGGAGTGGGTACCCGGGTGCTGCACGGCGGCTACCCACTGCTCCTAGCTACACAGCTAGGATGGGTTAAATGCAGAGAAGGAATTGCCCCATGGGGATTAATAAAAGTAGTAAAAAAAAAAAACACAATCCAGGTGGTGAACCACCGTCACCATGAAGACCTGGGAGGAGGACCGACTACACATGCACACGGGAGACTTGCATCACACCATTGAAATGCACAGAAGAGAAACGAAAAGACATCATTCCGAGAGAGAGAAAAGACGTGAGAATAGAACAGTTTGCAATAATCTATACTCTATAATCTAATATTGAGAGATGATCAGCTATTTCGTTCATCACTAGCAGTATGAACATCCAATATGTCCGCTGGGGTATCTTTCATTTGCTTTCAAAATGCGACGTACAGTCAATTTCCTATCCAGCTATACCTGCTCTATAGATTTGCATGGTAGACCAGTAAGGTCCACTGTATTGAAAAAGTAAATAATTTCTTACCAATCTGCAATGCACTCGCATAATTAATTAATTAATTGACCAATTAATTGGATTGATTGTAGCTTTATTAAACTTTCTCACTTCTAACCCACCTGACTTGACCAGCATAGCTGCTGACAATAAAGCCTGCAGTGGCCTTTCACAAAATCACATCATACCATAATGTTATATTTGATCATAGCTTTGATAAAACTGCATGTGATGCTGATTGAAACTGATCATGTTTTGCACAAAATATCTAAATTAATCTGATGCGTTACCTGAATGTTCTATCAAAATTTGTTCCCTTTACACTAATCTGTGTTAACCATATTTGCCAAAACGAGAAGTCGGTGTTTGTGAGCTTTGCCCGTCATGGTTATATGGCACGGGGTCCGATAGTATAATTACCTGGCTATTTATTTTGTTTTTATTATAACTTGGCCCAAATGGTCGGACGTCAGGTTTGAAAGTTCACACCAAATTCTCATGGGCCAGACGATTTTAATTTTAATATTTGACTGCTTGCGATGACATTGATTTGAAGATTGATACATTTCGATTGTTAAAGTGGTTTTAGGTGGATGTCTTTTATTAAACTTGAGAATGTCAAAACACGTTTTTTGAAAGAAAATGCCACAGACTTTTGACACGTCAGTAACCTCAAACTTTTCCCTAGTTTGAAAGTGAGAATGGTTGCTTGTGGCTGTAATGTTGCTGTAATGCGTCTTGCACCTTTGTTGCCCCCCTCCCCTCATGTATACATTTTTTCCGCCTCCTTAAGAGATGACCTTAGAGAGAAGAGGGGACACTAAAGATAAAGCTATTTTAGGCTTTTCATTGCAACTCTTCCCCAGTCCCCACTATTGCAGGCCAAGCTTCAGAAAGAAGTGCGGTGGATTTGCATAGCAAACGGCAGGCTGATTCTTCTTTTGCCCACATAAACCCTGCCATTCTGGCAAGACGTGACCAACACTAATCGCTTGATGAACTCTGTCACACTCCGTTGTCGGGCTGCAGCGCAGGGAGAGTGGCGGAGGTTGTGCACAGGGAGCACAGGGGAGTTAGGGGACCAAAGCGGATCATTGAGAGCTTGTGCGAGTGGCTTATTAGACACTGGAAAACGGAGAGCAGCAATTTCCGGACCGCCCTTCATCTCTTTTCCGCTGTAGAAAGCAGGGAACATAGAGGATAAAAATGCCCTTCTCCACATGTGAAACGGCTTGTCTTGTTGTCTCGTTGGTTACCTGCTCATGAGTGATACCGGCAAGTTTAAAACAGTTAAACCTTAGAGCTCAAAAGACACATTTTGCATCCAGATTCACATCCCTTCTTCTCGTTGAATTGCTCACAAAGAGGTGGGGCACATATCAAAATGAAACGGCACGACTTGAGCTTTCCAACTATGCTAGTTGTTTGTCTATGCGACGAAGTGTTGGTGAGAAAAATCATTTTGAATGCCCTTCATCTCTTCGCCGCTGCAGAAAGCAGGAAACATAAGAGGATAAAAATGCACTTTTCATATTTAAAGTGGCTGTAGACAACCCCCCCCCCCCCCAAGCGTTTCCAGGTGTTTTTATTGTTTGCCCACTGTTGTAAAAAACAACCAGATTGCTTTCTGTTTATTTTCAGCCTGGCTACTGTTCAAATCTAGAAACATCTGTAAGAATCCCAATTTGATCTCGAAACCCTGATCTCAGTGCTACAGTGCGATGATAAAGGCAGAGTAAAACATCTGGTAGTATTAACAAGTAGGCAGGTTGTGTTACTTACTGATCCAGTAGAAAGAATGCCCACCGAATGTCTGTTTGGAACCCGCTTAATTCCGGGGTGTTGTATCAAACGCCGTTTCCCCGTCATGATCCGTTTACTCCAGCCAAACAAAAGCGCTATCCTCTTCTTATTTTCCTATTTTGGTTGCACAATCATTGACACACTTCCTTTATGCCATAAGTCGAGCCTTAATTTTCCCTCAAGATTGTACATGATGGCAGACGGGTTCCCTATAAGCCTGAAAGCAAGGCTTCTAGGGAACCAATCTAACCGCTGATGGTGTCACCCCCCCCCCCCTTTTCTCCTCAACTGTATCCGGCCAATTACCCCACTCTTCCGAGCTGTCCTGATCTCTGCTGTACCCCCTCTACCAATCCGGGGAGGGCTGCAGACTACCACATGCCTCCTCCGATACATGTGGAGTCGCCAGCCGCGTCTTTTCACCTGACAGTGAGGGGTTTCGCCAGGGGGACGTAGCGCGTGGGAGGATCACGCTATTCACCTCAGTTCCCCCTCCCCCCCCAAACAAGTGCCCTGACCAACCAGAGGAGGCGCTAGTGCAACGACCAGGACACATACCCACACCCGGCTTCCCACCCGCAGACACGGGCAATTGTGTCTATGGGGGGCGCCCGACCGAGATGGTGTCATTATTTTATAGCATTACACTCTGCAATCCACATTTACTTTGTTATGATAAGCAAAAAAGTTGTCTACTGCTGCTTTAATCATAGTTTCAATCTGCATACAGCTCTCTGTCCATCTCCACACCCATTACTCTTGTTTGAATTACTCATGAACTCGTCGTTGCGTAGATATCGAACACGTCACAAGAAGAGCGGAACGGGAGCTTTGTAATTATGCGAGTCACATTTCTATATACCGAAGTAATGACGTTAAGATCAAACTTGTGCAAAACAATATCTTTACTAATTTCTTATCCCATTTTCACACTCTGCTTCTCAGTTGAATTAGTCACGAAGTCCCTACCGCTTCACAACATACCGCATATCAACATAAACAGTAGAAATTACACTTGCCGATGATGCTAGTTGTTTCACTGTGCGACAAAGCGTTTTCGAATAATCCAGTTTTGAAATTACAGCAACTTTCTGCATTGTTTACAACACGAGAACATTTTATTTGCATGCTCTTACAGTTACAACATTGTACTTATTTTCATTTAGGTAAGATGTATATAAATATTATATATTTATCTGTTTCAGTGAAAGCAAATTCTTCATCCAGTGATTCGGTGACAAGACTTAAGTGAATAAAACAACATTTATTTCCGTTAAGCACTACGAACATATTTTTTCAAATTGCTAAGGCATAGACTATCCCACCATCATGATTCTGATATTGCCAGATTTCAGACTATTTCCCCTACACAATTATGAAAAGATAGCTCTACTGCCAGCATTTTATGGTGAGATACATGTAAAAACATATCAGTTTCATAGACGCAAACGTTTTTTAAATGCCTGATAAAAAGGCTAATATGAAAATAAACTGCAAGTACATCAAATGATGGAAGAGCTGGATAGCATCTAGACTGTTCTGGGAAGATCAGGATAGAATCTACTGTTCTGGAGAGAGAGAAAAACAGTAATACAGTGTGTATGGCTAGCTCTCATAAAAACCAAGATAAGAGCTTTTAAGACTAGAACGCCCAAGATGGTCATTATGACTGCTTTGGAGTTTCATAATTTGGGGGGGGGGGGGTGCAGACCTGCCGCCCCCCAAATGCTCATAAAATTGCATATATTTGCATTAAAGTTATTTTTAGGTCAATTGCACACCCAAAAAAAAAAAAAATTAAGATAAGATCTACTTAAAATGACCTTTCGGGTCATCATGACCACTCATAATCTGCGAGTGATCGTGCGTGTCGTGTCACTATTTACGACATGTTTTGGTCGCGTCATTTCCCTTGTGAAGTTCATTGCTGTGTCCTAGACCAACCGGGTACCAACTCCAGGTGGTCTTGCCATGCCTCGCTCAGGGGCACAGACAGGAGTATTAACCCTAACATGCATGTCTTTTTGATGGTGGGGGAAACCGGAGCACCCGGAGAAAACCCACTGCAAACACGGGGAGAACATGCACCCCACACAGAGGATGACTTGGGATGACCCCAAGGTTGGACAACCCCGGGGTTCGAACCCAGGACCTTCTTGCTGTGAGACGACAGTGCTAACCACTGCGCCACCGTGCCGCCCATCTTATCTTGACAAAATATAGAGTTTAAAAACCGTGGGTGGCCATTTTGACCACTCACGGTCGTTCTAGTAGTTTTTAAGTTCTGGTTGTTGTTTGGGACTGTTTTAATATTTATTTTCAGTTCTTTTTTTTACATTTCACGTTTTATAGGCCTTGTTACGTTTGTCAGATCAGCAATATGTGTTTTCCGTTTTGTTTTTCAGGTAAAATTTTCACTTTTTCCAATTTTGCTATTCAAGTGCGACCATGTCTGTCTGAAGTTTAAATTGTTTAAAAATAGTATTATACTTGTTAAAATGTTAATTTTGGTGTCAGTCATTTCCTAACAGACATACTAACATATGGAATGCATTCATGTCTGAACTGGGTATTTATCTTGACAGAATATAGAGTTTAAAAACTGGCTGTTGATTTGACCGCCCATGGTCGTTTTAGGTAGGAGTGAAATCCCGGTCGTTCTAGTGTTAAAAGTAAAGGTAGTGAAATTACCCTGAACATAGCCTGGTGCTTATAGGGTTAAAGAACAGGTCACAACCACACTTACTTGTGAGCCGTCACTTCAGAGGACGGCTAAACAAGACCAGGGTTTGAACAAACCCATGTCTTGGCTGCGCAGGGCCTTAGGTTTGGCTGACATCTGATCACACACACAGGCAGTCTCATCTCATCTCACCCACCCACCCACCCACTCACTGGCTGTCACCAGTCTCCTGGGCACTTTCAACAAACTCCACCGGCGGTTTGGATGCAAGCGCGCCACCCACAGGGGCCGCTGCTCTCTTGACTCTGTTGTACTGGCTCACTCCACCAAGACCGGTTAGTTATAGGAGGCAAGAAAAGATCAACTCATAGCCATACGAAAAAAGGGCTGAGGTTTAATTCTGCAGAGACTTGGTGTTGGTGATTGCATTCAAAATGTTAAATGGAACTATTATAAATTGTATGAGAAATGTTTTCTGTTAGGTGTGTATTTTTAGCTTTCGCTTGAGCCTTTGCAGTGTCCCAGTTCAGCAGTGTGCACACTTTTGGGACAATTCTGTTGGCTCTGTTGTGCCTAGCAAGTTCAATTTATTTTCAAAGCCTTTGACAGTGTATTGACCTATGTGTGCTTCCCTCCCACTGCTCCCAAGTTTTTCCTCATTTTTTTGAATGTTAGTAAAAATACCCCCCCCCCCACCCCCACCCCACACACACACATACACACAGTGTTTTCAAAGGTCCAGTGCAAAATCTGTCTACCGAGCTGAACACACATGCTTCAGTAAGCCACTGGAACATTTTGAAATCATTACAAGCACTCTATTTTCCCGTGTTAAGAGAAGCATGATATTTTGAATAGACGCTAATAAGTCTCACGCCACATACGCCCCCCCCCCCCAAAAAAAGCTGAAACTAATGGGGTGAGGTGTAACCACAAAAGCCAAGGCAGCAGTCTTCTATTTCATCACTTTTCCAAGCCACTGGAGAGGAGCTGTACAGTTTCAACAAACACCACCCTCCTTGTCTAGTTCTCGTGTCTCTTCTGGTATTTGAGAGAGCTGGGACCAGAACTAAGAGCGACCCCCACCGTCCCCGCTCAAATGCAGATCAAGAGCTCTGGGACCGAGCTGCTGCACGGCTGAACACCACTGTTATCACATACATCTGTTGGCCTCACCTCATTATGTGCATAAATGTACACACATGCTGCTGCTGCTGCTGCTTCTTCTCTTAACACTAGAATGACCAAGGCTGTAATTTTGACGATTTTGGGTTTTCAAAGTTGTGGGGGGGTACAGACCTGCCGCTCCCTGAATGCTCCTAAAATTGCATATATTTGCATTAGAATTAATTTTAGTTCAGTTGCACAAAAAAAGTTATGATAAGATCTACCTAAAATGACCATGAGCTGTCAAAATGGCGGCTCGTAATTTGCATGTGACCATGCGTGTCATATCACTATTTATGACGTGTGTTAGTCGCATCATTTCTTTCGTGAAGTTCTTTGCTCTTACCTAGAAACACACTGGCATTCTCCAGTGCAGAGTAATAGTCTAAACTTGATTTTTGATTATTGCCAACGTCTGGTTACAGACGCCGTTTCGGACACACCATGACTACCACCAAGGCGTTGCAGTATTTACAGGTGTTGGACAGTGGCCATTTTAAATTCTTTGAAGAATAGTATTATATGTTTATTCACTAATTCATTCATCTTCAGCCGCTTCTCTGGGGTCGGGTCGTGGTGGCAGCAAGCTAAGTAGGGCCCTCCAAACGTCCCTCTCCCCAGCAACGCCCTGCAGCTCCTCCTGGGGGATCCCAAGGCGTTCCCAGGCCAGATTGGACATGTAGTCCCTCCAGCGAGTTCTGGGTCTACCCTGGAGTCTCTCCCCAGTTGGCTGTGCCCGGTAAACCTCCAAAGGAAAGCACCCAGGAGGCATCCTAATCAGATGCCCGAACCACCTCAGCTGGCTTCTTTCGACGCGAAGGAGCAGCGGCTCTACTCTAAGCTCACTCTGGGTGTCCGAGCTCCTCACCCTATCTCTAAGGCTGAGCCCAGACACCCTATGGAAGAAACTTATTTCAGCCGCTTGTTACCTGCGATCTCACCCTTTCGGTCCCTACCCAAAGCTCATGACCATAGATGAGGGTTAGAACAAAGATTGACTGGTAAATTGAGAGCTTTGCCTTCTGGCTCAGCTCCCTGTTCACCACAACCTACCGGTACAACGTCCGCATTACTGCTGATGCTGCACCAATCCGCCTGTCAATCTCCTGCTCCATCCTACCCTCACTCGTGAACAAGACCCTGAGATACTTGAACTCCTTCACTTGAGGCAACAACTCATCCCCAACCCGGAGGGAGCAATCCACCATTTTCCGGTAGAGAACCATGGCCTCAGACTTGGAGGTGCTGACTCTCATCCTGGTCATTTCACACTCAGCTGCAAACCGCCCCAGGACACACTCCTCACCTTGACTGCACCTTGATCCTTTCCATGAGTATCACAAACGGAATCGGAGACAAGGGACAACCTTGGCCCAGTCCGTCACCCACCAAAAACGTGTTGGGCTTTGTGCCGAGAATGCGGACACAGCTCTCACTTTGGTTCTACAAGCACCAGATATAATACAAGACATACTAACATACTATGCAATGCATTAATATCTCAATTGGGTATTCATCTTGAACTCAGAATATGGAGTTTAAAGACTGGCCTTCATTTTGATGGCTCATGGTCGTTTTAGGTAGGAGTGAAATCCCAGTCGTTCTAGTGTTTATCCCACAACAGTGTTGGCCTGATATAGATCTGCTGTCAGCTCTGCATTGCTCTTTACCCTCTTACACCTTGCCCTACCTGAGAGACTTGAAAACAGAAATTGAAACTGCTTCCAGCACAAAAACACACACAGACACACATACACGTTATATTGGAATCGTTGGCCAAGCCAGTGTGCCACTGTATGAGCAACTGACTTGAATAGATTTGTTTTTGCCTGTCTGTTCATTAGCATATTTTGCATACTCTCATTACTTAAGCCAGAGGGATTCTGTCACCTGCTGGTGAAGTTGCTGATTCCAACCTCAATCTTCTGAGTTATGTAAGCACTGCTGAAGGTGCCCCCCCCCCATTCCATCTTAGTTAAAGGTGATAGGATTGTGGACCTTATAAAGAATGTTAGCAGCTATCCAGCGGAAGCCGATTTACATTTAACCTACATCGATACTACAGGGATTAATGGAGACAAAGTGAGTGTAACCCCCTGCTTAAATGCAGAGAATGATGGCCCTGCTTGGGATGACCTTCTGCTGTCTAGACAGCTGTGGAGGTGGAGATGGCATTAAAAGCTGCCTCGGTTCTGCATGCGAGTGTTAATTTGAATGCCGGTGTTTTCCTCCGATGCCACCACCCAATAGACCCGAATTAACCGTTTGCTCGGTATGAGGAGAGTTGCATCACTGTTTCATGTTGCTCCTTTCAATGGTAAACAAAGGAGGTGGTGGGTGGGTGGGGGTGCATTATAGCTTGGAGACTCGGGTTCTCGGGTTTATCTTGTCCATTCCAGGATCAGTGTGAAGGGGAGTCTAAGTTTGAAATTGGAACTACCATGGAAATGTACATCTGACAGACTTATCAAATCGGTTAAAAAAATATTTTTGTGTCGAGCTCCGCACTGATTATGTATAATATGTAATGTATTTAGATTGTCAGTGCTCTTTTGACATTTTTCCAGCTGTGTATGGGTGGCGGGAGATTGATAAGTGAATAGGAAGTCGCCTAAAACCCATTTGTGCTGTTGGGGGGCTATTTTGGTAATGTATCTCAAAGCAGCTGGACATTGAACATGCAGGGTAAATTACTCGGTGGCCCGGTGGTTAGTAAAATTATTAAAAAACAAACAAAAACTGTTGCCTCACAGCAAAAAAAGTCCTGGGTTCGAACTCCAGGCCGTCCCAGGTTCTTTGTGCAGAGTCTGCATGTTCTCCCCGTGTCTGCGTGGGTTTCCTCCTGGTGCTCCGCTTTCCTCCCACAGTCCAAAGACATGCATGTTAGGGTTAATGCTCCTGCCTGTGCCCCTGACCAAGGCAATGGAAAGAAAAAATTGAGAGTTGGTCCCCGGGCGCTGTACTGCGGCTGCCCACTGCTCCTAGCATAGGATGGGTTAAATGCAGGGAACAAATTTCGTTGTGTGTATTTACAGTGACAAATAGTGTGTTCTTCAGAGTGTGTGTCCTTGGACCCTTTACGAGGTCAAAAGGGTGCGCTGTAATGAAATGAGAAGTGAGCGCCTTTCTTACTGACCGTTGTCTCCTCGTTTCCCTTCGACAGGATGAATCCAGGCTCAAGGCCGTCGTGATGGATGTGAAGCCTGTTGACCATGCCGAGTACAGCAAGAGGTTGATCATCAACATCAGGAAAATGGCTGCCCAGTAGGAACCTGACCTCGATTCACGCGAAATGATATTTTTAGTTTCCCCTCGTTTCCAAGACCAACCGATAATCCTTTTTGTTCTCCGCCCGTGTGTGTGCTTGTTTTTTGTTTTTTACTTTCCCATCATTGATCAGTAGCGTGAAGCTGCAGGGTGCGCTAATGGAGCAGTTTTGGCTGTTGGCCTTCTCTTTGAGAAATGGTGGACTGGCTCCTTGAAAACTGCTGGGGGGTTTTTTTGTGGGTTTTTTTTTTTTAATGAATAAACCTGTCAGAGGGACTTTAGGTGATGGAGAAATGGCCAGAGAGTGGGTCAGTTAAAGTGGAAAATAAATCTGTGTCTGTCTGGAGTTTGCTGGTGTTTTGAGGGCATGTAGGGGTGTAGGCTTTAAGCAGTGCACCTGCACTGTAGCTCGCACTCTTTCCATTCTCTGACTTACCTTCAAAGTGACGGGGCTGGACCTGCACATTCCCGATAAGACCGTTTATTCCCTATCTCAGTCCCTGCTTCACACATGCAAATAAAACCACACACACGTTAAGCTCGGTGGGCCTGGTGGAAATGTTCTAGACTGTATTTATGTAGATAAAAGGTTTGGTCTGTATTTGCTATACCATAAGTTGCTTTTGTTTTTTTTTTGTTAACTGGAAAAGTAAATGCAAAAATAAAGATGTTTGTTGTCAAACGCATTCTTCTCTGGTTGACAATGTTTTCTTGTTCGCTGAAATGAGCCGAGTGTTGTTCTCTGAAGCTTACTTTCAAACATGGCCACCCCGCAGTGAGCCAGATCCCCATCTCCGCCTGTTGAAAGGTGGATGGAATGAATGCGCTGCGTCTGTTCATCAGCTTCGGTATCTGTTGCGCTGTGTCGAGGGGATTTATTTGGGGGCTGACATGACGCTCCCTATCTCCAGAGGTGTTACTTATACGTGCCACATATTTCCTCGGTAAACGACTCATGTAGTGTTAGAGCGGAACATCAGCGATGCGGTGCCTCTCCATATTTTTCCCGATAACCATCTCTTCTGCTGAAGACTGCAAATGGTACACGTTGCACGTGCCAAGTGGTGAAGAAAGGGTACATAAACAGCGATCAGCCAAAACATTAGAGCCACTGACAGGAAAGTGAATAACATTGATTATCTCATTACAATGGCTAGGCAGAAAGTGAACAGTCAGTTGTTGAAGTTGAGGTGTTGGAAACAGGAAAAAATGGGAAAGCGTAAAGGATCTGAGTGACTGACAAGGGCCAACACGTGATGGCTAGAGGACTGGGTCAGAGTATCTCCAAAACGGCAGGTCTTGTGGGGGTGTTCCTGGTGTGTTCCTGGTATGCAGTGGTCAATACGTTCCAAAGTGGTCCAAGGAAGGACAACTGGTGAACCAGCGACAGGGTCATGGGCGCCCAAGGCTCACTGATGCGCATGGGGACCAAAGGCTTGCCCGTCTGATCCAATCCCACAGAAGAGCTACTGTGTCTCAAATTGCTGAGGAAGTTAATGCCGGCTATGCTAGACAGGTGTCAGCACAGTGCATCGCAGCTTGCTGTGTATAGTAGGGGCTGTGTAGCCTTAGACCAGTGCCCATGATGACCCCTGCCCATCACGGAAAGTGCCTACAATGGTCACTTGAGCGTCAGAACTGGACCATGGAGCAATGGAAGAAGGTGGCCTGGTCTGATGAATCACGTTTTCTTTACATCATGTGGATGGCCGGGTGCGTGTGCGCCATTTACCCGGGGAAGTGATGGCACCAGGATGCACTATACTAAGAAGGCCAGCCGGTGGAGGCAATGTGATGCTCTGGGCAATGTTCTGCTGGGAAACCTTGGGTCCTGGCATTCACGTGGATGTTAATTTGACACGTGCCACCTACCTAAACATCGTTGCAAACCAATTACACCCCTTATTGGCAACGGCATTCCCTGATGGCAGTGGCCCCTTTCAGCAGGATAATGCATCCTGCCACAAAACTTGTTCAGGAATGGTTTTAAGAACCATGACATAAAGTTCAAGGTGTTGTCTTGGCCTCCAAATTTCCAAGATCTCAATCCGATCGAACACCTGTGGGATGTGCTTGAAAAACAAGTCCGATCCACGGAGGCCCCATCTCACAACTTAGAGGACTTAAAGGATCTGCTGCTAACGTCTTGGTGCCAGATACCAGAGGACACCTTCAGAGGTCTTGTGGATTCCATGCCTCGACAGGTCAGAGCTGTTTTGGTGGCACGAGAGGGGACCTACACAATATTAGGCAGGTGGTTTTAATGTTTTGGCTGATTGGTGTATGATTTATATTTTATCTTCAAACTGTGCTACAAGATGTCAATTGAGCCTTTCTGGGGTTGGCTTCCCTATATCTCACTGCTGGCACTGTCTACTTCTTTCAGCTGTTACTTCCCCTATGACTTCCTGGGGATGCCTTTGCATTCTTCTGTAAAATAAGGGGGGATATGTTGTAGGTACTGTCAAAAGTTGGGACAGTGCTATATATGAATTCTTGACCCGTTCTGTCTGGCTACCTTGCCTGTTACTCCTGCAGCGACCAAGGAAATGGCCTCTGGGCTCTGCTTTTGTGGCTGCTGAAGTAAAGGGCAGGGAAGGTGGGGAGGAAGTTCATGTGGATAAATCTTTGTTCCTCTTTTTAGGACTCAAAACGCAACACAATCAGCCGAATTAAAAGATCTGAGAATTTTTGCATGCATATGGAAATGTTTTTTTTTTCAACTTTTAACACACAAATTTGTTTACATCCCTGTTAGTGAGCATTTCTCTTTAGCCAAGATAATATACCCGACAAGTGAGGCATACCAAGATGCTGATTAAACACCATGGTCAGTACACAGGTGACCTGTGCTGAGTACTGTGAAACCGGGTTTGCCAACCAGCCGTCAACTTACAGACAGTCTGTAAAAATATTCTGTTTAACCTTGCCCGTAAAAAAGTTAAACTGTCCACAGAAACGTGGTATTACTACTACTTGCCTCTTTGCCAGATCTCTTGACTGCCGTCTGGCTTTCCTCTAGTGGTGTAAGTGGTGCGGGGGAGTCGACTCTAAAAGAACCGATACTTCGACTCCGACAAGCCAAAGAACCGGGGTCAACTCTTGGAACACCGACTCTAAGGGTCGAAATGCTTTGGAGTCGACTGACTCTGATGACTTATTTTATTACAATACCATCTCAGTTGCTTGATTTGTGGCAACTCTGAATATGGGTAGACTGCAATAAGTGGGGTTATCCATCAGTACGTCCCCATGGCTATGGTTCTGATGCGGGCCTGGCAAAATTAAATGGGGTTTGAGGAGTCGACTCCAGAAAAATGTTAAAAAAAAAAAATTGGGGGGGAGTTACCCGACTATTCTGAGCTGTCCCGTCACTGCTCCACCTCCTCTGCCGATCTGGGGAGGGCTGCAGACTACCACATGTCTGGAGTCGCCAGCCGCTTCTTTTCACCTGACAGTGAGGAGTTTCACCAGGGGGACGTAGCGCGTCACAGATGATCAACTATTCCCCCCAGTTCCCCTTCCCCCGCGAACAGGCGCCCCGACCGACCAGAGGAGGCGCTTGTGCAGCGACCAGGACACATACCCACATTCGGCTTCCCAACCGCAGACACGGCCAGCTGTGTCTGTAGGGACGCCCGACCAAGTCGGAGGTAACGTGGGGATTTGAACCGCCGATCCCCGTGTTGTTAGGCAACGGAACAGACCGCCACGCCACTTGGACGCCCCCACATCCGGCATGCCCACCTGCAGACACGGCCAATCGTGTCTGTAGGGACACCCGACCAAGCCGGGGGTGACACGGGGTTTCGATCCCGCGATTCCCGTGTTGGTAGGCAACGTAATAGACCGAGCTACCTGTTGGTAAATAAGGGTTTACCGCTTTAAGAGCAAGAGCTGGGGTCGGACTCTGATTGGTTGGTAGGGAGGGGGGAATGAGCGTTGGTAAATAAGGGTTTACCACTTTAAGAGCAAGAGCTGGGGTCGGACTCTGATTGGTTGGTAGGGAGGGGGAATGAGTGTTGGTAAATAAGGGTTTCCCGCTTTAAGAGCAAGATGTGGGGTCGGACTCTGATTGGTTGGTAGGGAGGGGGGAATGAGTGTTGGTAAATAAGGGTTTACCGCTTTAAGAGCAAGAGCTGGGGTCGGACTCTGATTGGTTGGTAGGGAGGGGGGAATGAGTGTTGGTAAATAAGGGTTTACCGCTTTAAGAGCAAGATCTGGGGTCGGACTCGGATTGGTTGGTAGGGAGGGGGGAATGAGTGTTGGTAAATAAGGGTTTACCGCTTTAAGAGCAAGATCTGGGGTCGGACTCGGATTGGTTGGTAGGGAGGGGGGAATGAGTGTTGGGTAAATAAGGGTTTACCGCTTTAAGAGCAAGATCTGGGGTCGGACTCGGATTGGTTGGTAGGGAGGGGGGAATGAGTGTTGGTAAATAAGGGTTTTCCGCTTTAAGAGCAAGATCTGGGGTCGGACTCTGATTGGTTGGTAGGGAGGGGGGAATGAGTGTTGGTAAATAAGGGTTTCCCGCTTTAAGAGCAAGATCTGGGGTCGGACTCTGATTGGTTGGTAGGGAGGGGGGAATGAGTGTTGGTAAATAAGGGTTTCCCGCTTTAAGAGCAAGATGTGGGGTCGGACTCTGATTGGTTGGTAGGGAGGGGGGAATGAGTGTTGGTAAATAAGGGTTTACCGCTTTAAGAGCAAGATGTGGGGTCGGACTCTGATTGGTTGGTAGGGAGGGGGGAATGAGTGTTGGTAAATAAGGGTTTACCGCTTTAAGAGCAAGATGTGGGGTCGGACTCTGATTGGTTGGTAGGGAGGGGAGAATGAGTGTTGGTAAATAAGGGTTTACCGCTTTAAGAGCAAGATGTGGGGTCGGACTCTGATTGGTTGGTAGAGAGGGGGGAATGAGTGTTGGTAAATAAGGGTTTACCGCTTTAAGAGCAAGATCTGGGGTCGGACTCTGATTGGTTGGTAGGGAGGGGGAATGAGTGTTGGTAAATAAGGGTTTACCGCTTTTAGAGCAAGAGCTGGGGTAGGACTCTGATTGGTTGGTAGGGAGGGGGGAATGAGTGTTGGTAAATAAGGGTTTACCGCTTTAAGAGCAAGATCTGGGGTCGGACTCTGATTGGTTGGTAGGGAGGGGGGAATGAGGAAGTTGTTGTTGTTGTGTGGCGCGAACGGTATTGGGAGCTCCGCGCAAGTGAAAGGCAATATTATTACTAAGAACTGTGATATATTGGACCTATGTCAACGTTTTGTGCAGCTGTGAGGAAGGATTAAATGTGTTTCCAGAGACAGAAGACGGTGTCCTCGCCATTTTCAGACGAAGCGAACTAATGAACTGTGTTGGGTTGTACTCCGGAGTTTAGCTAGCTAGCTAGCACCAGGCGGTGACGGACAGCGCCAGCGAACTTCCGCCCTGGACCCCAAATAAATTCGGTTCCCCTGTAACTTCCGGCGAAGGTGGTCAGAAGACGGAGACAGGAAAAGTAACCTACCCTACCCGGACGCCCCGACTCCAGAAAACTTAAAAGTCGACCACCCCCAGTTTGACTCATTCGACGTAGCAGTTTTTTCTAGCTAAAGTTTGAGTGTGGATAGGTCAGTGTGCATGCCAATCAAAATTATTAACCAATACGTGGCTCGTACGCAACAGGTGAACGACAGTGGTGGCGGTAATGCGCCATATTGTTGTTTGCCAACCACCATAAAAGGCTAGAAGAAGAAGGTGAACGACAGTCCTCCGGAAGTAAAGAGAACGTGCCCTTTTCAGTCGACTTGGACGAAGGAGCTTCACCTTATGCTGTGACCGTAACGGTGTGGGAGGTAGACCACAATACAGGAGAGCTCTGCACCGTGGGGTGAGTATTATATGTAGTAGTCGTTCTCAAAGTTGGGTCCGCTCATAGCCGGGGGTCCCCGAAATGATTTGCTGTACGTTTTTAAACTGAGCTGTATCCTTAAAAAGTCCTTATCTTTCCCCCCAGTTTAAGTGGCTCAGCTGTCCCTCCCTCTCCACCTCATATCAAGCCGGTGTGCGGAGAGCGTTCTGGCACAAAATGGCCGCCGTGCGTCACCCAGGTGGGTGAGTTTCCCGCCTGGTCTCGTGCACACACCTTCTGCCTTCCTTCTCTCCATCATGTCAGCCAACTCCTTCCTTTTTCCAGTCATAATGCCAACATTCAAAGTCCCGAGCCTCACCTCCACACTCCTACCCTTCCTCCTCGCTCGCTCCCTCTGGACACGCCCTCTTCCTCTCCTTATCCCCCCCCCCCCAACAGTAGCATCGTTTCCACCGGCACCCTGCTGGCCAACAGTACCGGTGGTGGTCATGGGTAACCTGGGCTTCGACCCATCCGGTATGGAAATTTGATTTATTATCCGCATATTTGATTTGGCAAATGCCGGATGTCCTCCCTGACACAACCCTCCATTTATGCGGGCACTAAGAATGCACTGGCTTGTGCGTCCTCGGTGGCTGGGTCAGAACCACTGATATATAGTATATTTTATTTTGACATTTTGTGTCCAAAATAGTGGTGACAGTTAATAATAATAATAAAAACATGGTATGTCAGTAAAAAAAGAAAGTCCAACTCAGACATGTCAGTAAAAGCATGAATTTATGGTTGGCCAGAGACCGCTCTAAAGCCTGGACCTGACTACACAATAGTTTTTCTTTCACAGTGGTCACCATGTCGGATTAGGCAATCATAGTGCCATACATTCTTGCTGTGTCTTGGCCAGGAGACTGGCAACACTACAGGTATGACCCTGATCATATTGTAGCGAATTCAGGGGGCAGCCCGGGAGACCGTCGCCACGGCCGGGACGCGAACCCGTGTCTCCCGCTCCGCAAGCGACAACGTTACCCAGTCGACTAAAGGGTCCGACCCGTTAGTCAAGGACCAACGTGTCTACTTATCCATGCATGTTACAATGTGCTGCTTTTCACGATCTTATGCCGCTTCATAGGTCATTGGTGAGGAGGGTCTAGAAATTGTCAACCATGGAATAGAAATGCTTCACACATTGCTTTAGCCACATGGATGCCTGATTAGCCTAAACTGTTGGTTTGGACAAGTGATGACTTTTTACACCAACTGGCTCCGGAACATCGTAAGACCTTCGTCTCCTTTCGTGTCTTGGAGAAAGTTAACCATGCCTTCATCTCCGCCGGCCTTATAACTCCTTGTACCTAAGTATTAGTCAATTTTGTCTGCCCCACCTGCAGATAGTTCAAAATGCCAATTGCAAGGTGTCCGGGTAGCATAGCGGTCTATTCCATTGTCTACCAACACAGGGATCACCAGTTCGAATCCCCGTGTTACCTCCAGCTTGGTCGGACGTCCCTACAGACACATTTGGTCGTGTCTGCACGTGGGAAGCCGGATGTGGTTATGTGCCCTGGTCGCTACACTAGCGCCTCCTCTGCTCAGCCAGGGCGTCTGTTCAGGGGGGAGGGGGAACTGGGGGGAATAGCGTGATCCTCCCACGTGCTACGTCCCCCTGGCGGCACTCCTTACTGTCAGATGAAAAGAAGCGGCTGGCAACTCCACATGTATCGGAGGAGGCATGTAGTAGTCTGCAGCCCTCCCCGGATCGGCAGAGGGGGTGGAGCAGCGACCAGGATGGCTCAAAGAGTGGGGTAATTGGCCGGATACAATTGGGGAGAAAAAGTGTGGGTGTGGGTGTGGGGGTGCTTTGAGTGGTCGGTAAGACTAGAAAAGCGCTATATAAAATGCAGTCCATTTACCATTTTGAGCTAAATGCATGTTTATTTGAAACATGTCATGCAATGGGAGGGCAGAGTAGAAATGCACTACATACATGGGTATTAGTTGTTGCACTTAGTGTGGATATTAATTTTTGTACAATTATTGAATGATGATTTTTGAGGCCCCGTTGCCCTGAAATAATGGTATATCACTCAGGAATGTGGTCGTTTGTTTCTGTGTTACGCTCATGACATAGAAATGTTGGTATAATAAACTTTGATTACCGGTATATATTTTATTCTTTTCATTAAATTGGTAGCTATAATTGGTTAATTGACTGATGGGGTTATAGTATCCCACTGGTGGAAGTGCATGGTCACAATCTGGCCAGCTGGTAGTGAGGATAAAATTTCTGTGGCCCTCTCCATCATCAAAGTTACCCATCCCTGCCCTCATACAAATTAATGCCTACTCACACCGCAATGAGTGAAGTGAAATTTATTGACTGGGTTTGTTTTGTGAGCAGTTGGCATCCTGAACAAAGGAATGTCCGACAAAGATGTTGCCAGACAACTGAATGCTCATCTATCTACCATAAGCCACATCTAATGTCATTTCAGAGAGCACTGCTGTAGGCCTATGTCCAACCAGCCTCACCACCACAGACCATGTGTGACCACGCCAGCCCAGGCTCTCTGCCTCCTCTCCTGCGGGATTGTCTGACACCAGCCACATGGATGTCTGATTAGCTTAAACTGTTGGTTAGGACAACTGATGACTTTTGCACCATCTGTCAGAAACTGTCACGGGGGAGCCCTTCAGCATGCCTGTCATCCTCTCTCTAATCCATCACCCTTCCCTTTTTTTTCAGGTATCTGTGACCAACATATACACTACCGTTCAAAAGTTTGGGATCACCCAAACAATTTTGTGTTTTCCATGAAAAGTCACACTTATTCACCACCATATGTTGTGAAATGAATAGAAAATAGAGTCAAGACATTGACAAGGTTAGAAATAATGATTTGTATTTGAAATAAGATTTTTTTTACATCAAACTTTGCTTTCGTCAAAGAATCCTCCAATTACAGCAATTACAGCATTGCAGACCTTTGGCATTCTAGCTGTTAATTTGTTGAGGTAATCTGGAGAAATTGCACCCCACGCTTCCAGAAGCAGCTCCCACAAGTTGGATTGGTTGGATGGGCACTTCTTGCGTACCATACGGTCAAGCTGCTCCCACAACAGCTCAATGGGGTTCAGATCTGGTGACTGCGCTGGCCACTCCATTACCGATAGAATACCAGCTGCCTGCTTCTGCTCTAAATAGTTCTTGCACAATTTGGAGGTGTGTTTAGGGTCATTGTCCTGTTGTAGGATGAAATTGGCTCCAATCAAGCGCTGTCCACTGGGTATGGCATGGCGTTGCAAAATGGAGTGATAGCCTTCCTTATTCAGAATCCCTTTTACCCTGTACAAATCTCCCACCTTACCAGCACCAAAGCAACCCCAGACCATCACATTACCTCCACCATGCTTAACAGATGGCGTCAGGCATTTTTCCAGCATCTTTTCATTTGTTCTGCGTCTCACAAACGTTCTTCTTTGTGATCCAAACACCTCAAACTTGGATTCATCCGTCCACAACACTTTTTTCCAGTCTTCCTCTGTCCAATGTCTGTGTTCTTTTGCCCATCTTAATCTTTTTCTTTTATTGGTCAGTCTCAGATATGGCTTTTTCTTTGCCACTCTGCCCTGAAGCCCAGAATCCTGCAGCCGCCTCTTCACTGTAGATGTTGACACTGGTGTTTTGCGGGTACTATTTAATGAAGATGCCAGTTGGGGACCTGTGAGGCGTCTGTTTCTCAAACTAGAGACTCTAATGTACTTATCTTCTTGCTCAGTTGTGCAACGCGGCCTCCCACTTCTTTTTCTACTCTGGTTAGAGCCTGTTTGTGCTGTCCTCTGAAGGGAGTAGTACACACCGGTGTAGGAAATCTTCAATTTCTTAGCAATTTCTCACATGGAATAGCCTTCATTTCTAAGAACAAGAATAGACTGTCGAGTTTCAGATGAAAGTTCTCTTTTTCTGGCCATTTTGAGCGTTTAATTGACCCCACAAATGTGATGCTCCAGAAACTCAATCTGCTCAAAGGAAGGTCAGTTTTGTAGCTTCTGTAACGAGCTAAACTGTTTTCAGATGTGTGAACATGATTGCACAAGGGTTTTCTAATCATCAATTAGCCTTCTGAGCCAATGAGCAAACACATTGTACCATTAGAACACTGGAGTGATAGTTGCTTGAAATGGGCCTCTATACACCTATGTAGATATTGCACCAAAAACCAGACATTTGCAGCTAGAATAGTCATTTACCACATTAGCAATGTATAGATTGTATTTCTTTAAAGTTAAGAATAGTTTAAAGTTATCTTCATTGAAAAGTACAGTGCTTTTCCTTCAAAAATATGGACATTTCAATGTGATCCCAAACTTTTGAACGGTAGTGTAGGTATCTGTACAGTCCTATGAATTCAATAGATTAGGGCCCAGTGCATTTATCTCAACTGACTGATTCCTTTATCTGAGTTGGAGCTCAGTAAATTCTTTGAAATTGTTGCATTCATATTTTTGGTCAATATAATTTGAAATGAGGTGGCGCAGTGGTTAGCGCGGTCGCCTCACAGTAAGAAGGTTCTGGGTTCGAGCCCCGGGGTACTCCAACCTTGGGGGGTTGCCCCGGGTCGTCCTGTGTGGAGTTTGCATGTGTGTGCATGGGTTTCCTCCGGGGGCTCCGGTTTCCTCCCACAGTCCAAAGACATGTAGGTCAGGTGAATCGACCATACTAAATTGTCCCTAGGTGTGAATGTGTGTGGGTCTGTGTGTGATAGTCTGGCGGCCTGTCCAGGGTGTCTCCCCGTCTGCCACCCAATGACTGCTGGGATAGGCTCCAGCATCCCCGTGACCCTGAGAGCAGGATAAGCGGTTTGAAAAATGGACGGATGGAATCAGGAACACTTTATTTGTCATTTCACTTCATGCACTTGCGTACATGAAATGAAACGAAAGGCCATTTCCCACAGCCCCCAGCAGTACAACACAAAGACAAAAATACATCCAAAAACTACAAAATGTGGTGAGAGGCGGATATAGCCGTGACTTAGTGAATATGTCATTTAGGAAGAGCTCATATTGTTTTTAACCGCAGTAGATGGGAAGGACTTGAAATCTGTAGTTGGCATGAAAAAAAGTAAAATGGTCAAAAAGCAGGACTGCAGAGATGATTTTTGGTACAGAGGTAAAGCTTCTAAAGACTCCGAGTGCTCCCGTGTACAGTCATTGAAATTGGCTGGACACTTGAATCCGAAGTTCTTGGAATTTCCTGTTATGAATTTATGGGCGTGAGTCTGGGCGTGTGATGGCATGGGATGTGACGGCGCATTTGCGACAAGCATGGGCGCAAGTCCATGAATACCGGGATGGCCTCCAGCACTTTACCCGTGCCCCTGTCCATAGGGTTAGTGGTTGTGTCAGGAAGAGCATCCGACGTAAAATTTTGCCAAATCATTAAGTGGATTGACAAGGCCGCCATCGGTGCTGTGCCCTCACAGGGTACCGATAGAACCATCAAATCCGCTGTGGCGACCCCTGGGCACAGGGAGACAGAATGGGAAACGGCGCAAGCCGAAAGGAGACGAGTCGGTCACAGGCCAATGACAAATGTCAGCCGCGCTATAAGACATGTAAATGACCTATTATAATGATGTGGGTAAGATTAACATTCATCATTTTTATAGCGCACAATTGGCTTCATTGAAATGTTATCCAGAATGATTCCTTTGCCAGGATGGGATCAGCGGCCATGCATTCTCCACCAGAAAGAGAGTTGGTATTGAGAATATAATGAAGTATTACCATTCAGTTATGAGCCAAACGCCAGTTCTGCTGTGGCAGAGCCGTCAAACGATTACAAAGGCGTGTTCTGTGGCGCTCTCCTGTGACCGGGCTGAGTTTTAGAGATAGCGTGCATGCTGCTTCAAGCTGTCCCGGGCTTAGTGTAATGGGCCAACCGCGGGCTCCTCTGCCGCGGTATCAACAGATGTTTCAACGTGAACCTTTCTGAGTGCTACCTCAGCGGCGCCCATCTGCGTTACACAGGCGTTTATGGGTTTGACATTTCTGCCCCGTCATGAGAAAATGCGATTTGTGAGATGAATCTTTGAATTAACCTGTCAGCCACGAAGAATGAAACGCATTCTAAATCCAATCACCCACAGCATTTAAAGGGCGACGCCATCTGCGTTCTCTTCCGCGTTCTTCAAATGGAAACGGCCACTCGGCCGTCAGCAAAAAGCAGTGACGGGGGGTTCGCTGGTGCCCCCCGCCCCCCATACACACATCCCCGCCCCCCCTTATTCTCCCCAATTGTATCTGGCCAATTACCCTATGCTTCTGAGCTGTCCCGGTCGCTGCTCCACCACCTCTGCCGATCCGGTGAGGTCTGCAAGACTACCACATGCTTCCTCTGATACACGTGGAGTCGCCGGCCGCTTCTGTGAGGAGTGAGGAGTTTCCCCAGGGGGATGTAGCGCATGGGAGGATCACGCTACCCCCCCCCCCCGAACAGGCACCCTGACCGGCCAGAGGAGGCGCTAGTGCTGCGACCGGGACACACACCCACATCCGGCTTCCCACCCACAGACACGACCAATTGTGTCTGTAGAGACGCCCGACCAAGCCAGAGGTGGCGGGGATTCGATCCGGCGATCCCCGTGTTGGTAGGCAGAAAATAGCGTTTTGATGCTAAAACATATGTACTTCAACCGAAATTTGAATTGTCGGATTTGAATACATAGGGAACAGTACAGGGAAGCTAGAGAATGATATGAAAACCTCAACAAAAATTAAAAATAAATAAAGGACCCCATTTATCGTGATGGACAGGTTCATGGACGAGATCAGGCAGGAGTCTCCATTGGCTATGATGTTCGCGGATGACGTTGTGATCTGTAGCGAGAGTAGGGTGCAGGTGGAGGAGATCCTGGAGAGGTGGAGGTATGCACTGGAGAGAAGAGGAATGAAAGTCAGTAGGAGCAAGACAGAATACATATGTGTGAATGAGAGTGAGGATGCAAGGAGTGGAGGTGACGAAGGTGGATGAGTTTAAATACTTGGTGTGAACTGTACAAAGTAACGGGGAGTGCAGGACAGAGGTGAAGAAGAGAGTGCAGGCAGGGTGGAGTGGGTGGAGAAGAGTGTCAGGAGTGATGTGTGACAGAAGGGTACCAGCAAGAGTTAAAGGGAAGGTTTACAAGATGGTTGTGAGACCAGCTATGTTGTATGGTTTGGAGACAGTGGCACTGATGAAAAGACAGGAGGTGGAGCTGGAGGTGGCAGAGTTGAAGATGCAAAGATTTTCATTGGGAGTGACGAAGAAGGACAGGATTAGGAAGGAGTATATTAGAGGGACAGCTCAGGTTGGACAGTTTGGAGACAAAGCAAGAGAGACAAGATGGAGATGGTTTGGACATGTGTGGAGGAGAGATGCTGGGTATATTGGGAGAAGGATGCTGAATATGGAGCTGCCAGGGAAGAGGAGAAGAGGGAGGCCAAAGAGGAGGTTTATGGATGTGGTGAGAGAGGACATGCAGGTGGCTGGTGTGACAGAGGAAGATGTAGAGGATAGGAAGAGATGGAAACGGATGATCCGCTGTGGCGCCCCCTAACGGGAGCAGCCGAAAGTAGTAGTAGATTTAATTGGTTGAGGCACATGGGAATCCTTGATAGCTTCAGCCCCTCTGCTCTGTGTTGCTTAGTATTCCTTTGCTTTATATTCAGTGATAACCAATCCTGGTCACGGCTTCCATCTATTCAAGGTCACATAAGACAAGGTCAAAAGGAGCCATAAATTCAGTTGTAATTAGAGATTCCTGCATGTTGGTCATCGCAGTACAAGATACTGTACAAACGGTTATGGTTGGTAGTAGAACCAACACAAGTACAGAAATGGAGACGTTTATGTATAGAAAAGATGTGTATACAGAGAGAGTGTTGCATAAGAACAAAGGGCAAAATACAAAGAAGATTATTCAAAATTTCCATTGCTGCTGTTCCCTTGATAACAAAATATTCTTAAATATGACTGAAAACTTCTGTTTTAATAAATATGCTAATTATCTCCTTTAATTGCCTATAGGCAGAGTAGTGTGTGTGTGTGTGTGTATGTATGTGTGTGTGTGTGTGTTATTTATGTGTGCAGCAATTTAAGTACATCTGTGTGCCAGCATGGAAAAACACTTACAAATATGGATGTATTTCCTTCTAGGCTATTGTAGGGGAAAACGGTGTCAAATCGGAAATGAAGCAGTTAATCCTCTTTGAAGTCGGTTGCATATATCCATGGACAGGGGTGTTGCACAAAATTCTGGGCCCTATACATAAGTAGTCTCTGTGGGCCCCTTTCCTCTTTTGTCTCTCACGCATCACTTTTTTGAGTTCTACCCAAGGCTCAGCGTTTTCGGTTTTAACCGATTTTCACCGAAAAATACCCAGATTGTTTAAAGGGAGCAGATCGGTTTAAACTGATTTTCACCCAGATTTTATGTTTCCACGGATCCAAAAGTTGTTCCTGTTCGTGTGAGGTTATGTAACGGTGTCCTCTTGTGGCGAAATTCGGCATGCTGGATGGCTTTGAAAAATACAAACCGAAAACGCCGAGTCTTGAGCATACTGTATATTATTTACAGTCACAGTACATCAACCTATTTTAACCTAACTTCACCCAACCTTAACCTCACTTAACTATCTTGCAGTGATTGAAAAAATGTACGGTATCGCTTCAAACTTTGATGCATCTTAGGGTACTGATGCTAACACCCATGATGTTTATTCCTCAGTAAATGCCCACTGACGGGACTTCTTTGAAAAGGCATTGATTAGATCTTTAAAAGTCCAATTGTTTTGCTAATTGGCTTTCAGTTGAGAGTAGTGGCGGGCTGTTCAGCCTGTCCTGGGACATCGTTGATCTGATCTTTACTTGTGCTTTTATCAGCAGTCACTCGTGACAGGATTAGATGAGGTGCATTGAGAGATGCTCGTGAGGGGCGGACTAAACTATTTTGGACTTTTTTGTAAGGGGTGAGAAGGGCCTCAGAGAGCCTCCACTATTTTCTTTAAGTCCCTCAGCCAATGTGTTGAGCCAATTTTAACTGAAGTTATGACACTAATTAGTTAGAAATAAAAATTGGCAAACCAAAACAAACTTTTAATTCCTGGCTTTCCGAGGCCCCCCCCCCACTACTATGCCCCTGTCCATGGAAACTGTACAATAGTGCCATTCAGGAAATTCAATATTTGTGTGTGTGTGTGTGTATCTGCAGCTAATCTTGCATACTACTGGACCTATCAGCCTAACATTGTTTTTGCAGTTATGACTGTATCGTCAAGAACTTCTCGTGGTTGAAGTGATTCAGAACCTTTGAAATAAGTTTGTTCTTGCTACCGCCGCTCCCGCTCTTCATTGCTTGACCAACGCTGCTCTCTGTCGCTGCCCAATCTGAGTCAACCGGAGGTTGACATAGACCTGGTCCACATCGCTTACCTTTAACTGTGTGTGACGGCTACCTCACTGCACTGCTGCAGCTGGCATGTGTGGTGTCCACACAAGACAGCATTGCTGCTGCGGTGCTGCTGCTGCTGCCAGCCCTACATTGAGTTTGCCTTTGATAATGGCCATCAATAATCCAACATTTTATTTCATTTCATTACATTATCAATTTATTTTAGACACATGCAGCCTCTGCTTTCTCCTAACATGCAGTTGCTAAAATGGTTAAAAAAATAAATATTTTTTAACCATTTACACTTATGCATGCGCGATTCACTTCTATGGGTGACTCAGATCATGCAGCAACATATCAAAAGTTATTAAAATAATCTTGATGGGGGCGCCCCGGTGGCTCACCCGGTAGAGCACATATTACATAAGGCTGAGTCCTTACTGCAGTGGCCTGGGTTTGAATCCGGCCCGGGCCCTTTGCTGCATATCATCCCTTCTCTTGGACCGCCCAAGTGCCATCATTCCACACAGTATGTGGGCCGGATGAAGTGTCGGGTGTGGGACGGGTCTGGGCCACAGCAATTTTGCTGTCTGGGTTGTCGCCAAGTCTGAGCACTGGAGAAAGGGAGATACGCCCGGCAGAGATCTGCACTCTACTGTGTGCACTGTTGTAGTTGTGTTCTGGCGATCTATGTTGCAGCTACCTCAATGTGGAATTGATCAATCAAAATAATCTAATCATGAGTCCACTCCTGAATATTATGGCATTCAGTGTCTAAAAATCACTCTTTCCTTCGACTCCTTTTGTAATTAAAGGAGCAAATGGTTATGGGTGGGGTAACTGTGGTTGCAGATGGCTAGCAGTGGGTTAGCCATGCTCTCTTATCCTTCTGGTTGTTTATTTGTATCGCTGCCATTTCTTCATAATGCCCAACAGGCCCTTGGTGAGGTGAGCAAGTGCGCTGGCCAGGCTGACCAGGAAAGCCTTTAGCCCTGACACCATGGAGAAAGAAGGGCAGCAGGACATCTGGGTTGCTGCTGTAGCATTAATGGAATGGATTGAGCACCTCATGTATCTCAAGATTCATGGGCTTGGGCCTTTGCAGGACCAGGTTGGACTGTACGTGCTGGGATGGTGACTATGCATGTGTGTTCTGTGCATGTGCGGCATTTTAGCCTACTCTTGGGACCTATTGACCAAACACTAGTCAGGTGGCGGCAGTGCAGACCCCTCACAGCTGCCCTAATCAAGGGTTATGTTGATGAGGCAGTGTCTGAGCAGCTCTTCAACTGGGAGCAGAAAGCACTGACAACCAAATGTTGTGCAGGTGGAAAGGTGGAGCTGATCGTTGTAATAATTGTGATAATCAAATAAAGTAATAATCCGTTGTTGCTTCTGAAAACAAACATTGAATCTGGTGATACAAATAACGTCTCTGGCCCTTATGCTATTTCCACTTTAATTGGATTTGGGTATAGGTGTTGGGCGGGGTGGGGGGTGGGGGGGTCTGTTTGCTTTTCTCAAGGACCAGATTATAAGGCGATATTGCGAGTTTGTCTTATTTTTCTATCTGCTGTGTGTGCTAGTCATGGCGTGGGCTTGATAAAGTCTTGAAAAAACACTTTAATTCAATCTCACAGAATGTTGGAGGTTAGATTTTCTCCATACAGTTTGTCTGGTAAATATTTGGTAGTAAAGCTCTATCCCAAGATCATATACTTTTACTCAATGGAATTTTCTTCAAATCAGCAGTTAACCAGGCATCTGGGTAGCGTAGCGGTCTATTCCGTTACCTACCAACACGGGGATCGCCAGTTCGAATCCCTGTGTTACCTCCGGCTTGGTCGGGCCACCCTACAGACGTACTTGGCCGTATGTGCAGGTAGAATGTGGGTATGTGTCCTGGTCGCTGCACTAGTGCCTCCTCTGGTCGGTCAGGGCACCTGTTCAGGGTTGAGGGGGAACTGGGGGGAATAGTGTGGTCCTCCTATGCGCTACGTCCCCCTGGCAAAACTCCTCACTGTTAGGTGAAAAGAGGCGGCTGGCGATTCCACGTGTATCGGAGGAGGCATGTGGTAGTCTGCAGCCCTCCCCGGATTGGCAGAGGGGGTGGAGGAGCGACCGGGACGGCTCGGAAGAGTGGGGAAATTGGCCGGATACAATTGGGGAGAAAAGGGGGGGGGGTCAATAGTTAGCCAAGGTAGCATTATATGGTTAAGTGTGATGGTTTGATATTGCTTAAGATGACTGGAACGACCCCAGAATGCTACACCTGTGACCCTGCTTCTGGCTGATCCAAACAAGTGATTTAAGAAGTGGCAACAGGCACAAACTTCACCCCTGAACTTTGGGCGCTACTGATCTTCAAAACAATGCAACAGACAGGACTATGTCTTTTGAAATAGGGAGTTGAGCCTATGAAGTTAATCAAGCAATCTGACGAAGTTATTGTCAAATTGATTGGTAACCTTTTTTGTGACTTTGAATTACAATAAGCTAGTAGTTTTTGGTCAGATGACCTAAATGAAAGTGGAAGTAGAGTGGAGGTATAAAGATGGTACCACCCCATTCAGGACCTTCAAAAGTAAAGCATAGAAATGTGTAATCAGTTCTTAGGTGTGTTGGGAGCCAGTGAAGAGAGGCCAGCACAGGGGTACTGTGGTCCCTCTTTCTGGTGCCTTACAGTGGCATTTTTTTTATACAATTTTCCCCCTTTTCCTCCCCAATTGTACCCGGCCAATTACCCCACTCTTCCGAGCTGTCCCAGTCACTGCCCCACCCCCTCTGCTGATCCAGGGAGGGCTGCAGACTACCACATGCCTCCTCCAATTCATATAGAGTCGCCAGCCGCTTCTTTTTCCATGACAGTGACGAGTTTCGCCAGGGGGATGTAGCGCGTGGGAGGATCACGCTATTCCCCCCCAGTCCCCCCCGAACAGGCGCCTGTACAGGTGTCTGTAGAGACGCCTGACCAAGCCGGAGGTAACACGGGGATTCGAACCGAAGATCCCTGTGTTGGTAGGCAACGGAATAGACCGCTGTGCTACCCGGATGCCTGTTCATTTATTTATTTATTTATTTATTTATTTTGATGTTTGTTTGTGCACGATATTGTGCTGAGTAGAATGCGATCGTGGGCATGATAGTTGAGCCAACTGTAAAATCACTAATATTTTACCATGCGTGTCTTCAGTATTCCCTTCTTCGTTTTTTTTTAAAGGTGTGGACATCAATATGAATGAGTGCACATGCAGGCGTGATCACATTTGCAAGCGTGTGCATTTTTTTTTTTCATGTCCACTTAGTGCATGGCACGTGCATTACCATATATGCCGACATTTCCATACGGTACCGGGCTCGTCTTGTCACTCACTTTTCAAGAACTCAAATCACGACTGCAAGGCGCCGTTTGAATGATGCCCGTAGATCCTTTTTTTCCCCTTCCTTCTCAGTAGTCCATTACATTGCCGGGGGGAAAATAAATAAATAAATAGACAAATAAATAAATAAAACAATGGGGGAACATCAAAGGTCTACTAGCACATCACTGAAATTACTATTCCTGATAAGGTTTCCCATTTCAAAATGGCTTTGAAGTTTCATGTTTCTCTTTTGTAAAGCTGACATAGGAGCAGACACCCCGTCCTTTGAGAGGCGCCCGCCTTCGTTCTGTATGTACAGGTGCACATGACCTTGTCTAGGTTTTCCTTAATTGGATGACCTACTGCTTTTGAATAAGGGCTGCTCATCAATGAATACTGAGGAGGGGTATCATCTGCGAGTTCATTAAAGTGTCAGAATAACAAGTGATCAGACGTTCAGGGAGAAGTGGGGCTGCTCTGCCGGTGCTCCCTGCTACTCTGAAAATGTTATTATGATTTTTCTTTTTTTAATTTACTTTCTTCTTGAAAATGCCCCCCCCTTTTTTCCCCCCTTTAGTTAGTGAGTACATCACCAACAGCCAGTTATGATGTCACCTACGTTTATAGGGATTATGACATGAAATGGCCCAGATTAAATTCAGGTGAGTGGAGTTCAGCTCTCATGCCAACACAACCCTCCAGCCTCCCTCCTTGTCCCAATCCCCTCATCCTCCACCCTGCTCTATGCTACTACTACTACTACTACTACTACTACTTTCGGCTGCTGCTGTTAGGGGTCGCCAAAGTGGATCCTCCATTTCCATCTCTTCCTGTCCTCTGCATCTTCCTCTGTCACACCAGCCACCTGCATGTCCTCCCTCACCACACCCCTAAACCTCCTCTGTGGCCTTCCTCTTTTCCTTCCCTGGCAGCTCCATATTCAGCATCCTTCTCCCAATAGAAGGTTCTTAGCATTGTGAAGGACCCCATCCACCCTTCCCACATCCACTTCGCCCTCCTACCCTCTGGCAGGAGGTACCGGAGCATCCGTGCTGCCTCCACCAGACTATGCAACAGTTTCATTCCTCAGGCTGTGAGGTTCCTCAACCGCCTGAACACTTAGACGTTCCATAAAAGGTCTTTTTGATCGTCTTACTTACTGTCCTTGTCAGGTGTGCTTGTGATGTTTAGGTCTGTGAAGTCATTCTAGTTTTTAATGCACTTTTTGTTTTTAATATTTATTGTGTGTTATTGTTTTTATGTGGCACTGAGGTCCTTGTGAAACATACTTTCGTTCCCTTGTATGTATGAGACATGCATATAAGGCAATGACAAATAAAAGCAGTCTAAGTCTAATATACCCAGCATCTCTCCTCCACACATGTCCAAGCCATCTCAGTCTTGCCTCACTTGTGTTGACGGGTCCTCTGTTCAATATTGTGTAAAATTCCTTATGATTATTGTGATAGGCTGATATTTTCCATATCACCCAAACAAGGGGTTTCCTTCAAGACTGAGTGCAGGACCTGTGTACATAGTGTGTATACCTGTAAGACACCAGAGCTTAGAGAAAAACCTCTTGCACATCAGTTGAGAGCATCTGAACCACAACACCCCATTACATCTCTCTCGCTGTCTCTTCCCCTCTCTCGCTCCACTGTCCCTAAATTCACTAAGGAGATTCACTTTCAGCATTTTCCAGTATGTCTTTCTATTGCAGTCGTATGTGTCAGCCCACTACTGGAAAATTATATAGTGTTGTCTTGGAGAGAGACACAGCAGTATATTTATCAAATATTTTCTGGCTTTTTCTTGTTGTATTTTTCCCACTTGTACAGATTTAATGTCTCCAGTGTGTGCCGGCACAACCTCTCTCTAGTGTGTAATGGGTGTGGAACTGAAGCTAATGCATTCAAACATGTTTGTTTGATTTACTTGCCAAGGTCTTGCTGGGGGAAAAAAAATCATAGATTTGCTCGCTCCTCTGTGTCTCCGCTGGATACAGATCTTATCGCCGTGTCGAGTAGGTCAGGTTTTTGGAGGAGTTTCCCCTTGGTCTCTCTTCAGCATAGTGGGTAGCCTGGAGCCTCAGGCCTTGCTCTTTCTCAGCGGCCGTGCTCTCCTGGAGCTCCGTTAGATCCCCTGTGGTTACCGAGTAATTTTTCCCACACTTCAACAGCCACCCCATTTGCACAGATGCCCTGAGCGCCTTCTTTTACCCGGTGCAAGATCAGTTGTCCTGTTTACTTACTGTCAATGCAATCTTCTCTTCTTTCTAGAACGAGACATACAAAAGCTTGGGAGACAGCAAGAATGACTGGACTGATTCACTGGCTGACAGGAATGCCTGTGCTGGCAGCCATAGACAAGGCATGGTGGGGAAGAGATTTTGACGTCTTTCTACAAACCCTTGGAGACAAGGCTGTGTCTCAAGAAACCTTTCAGTAAGTGTGCGTGTGGAAAACACTGCTGCCAAAGAATGAAGGGTAAATATAAATAATGACACCCAGAGACTTTTTGCACATTTGTTTTAATGCATTTAGGTTGGCAGTAGCTAAGGGGGTAGATCAGGTTATATGGTAACTAGAGGGTTGCCGGTTCAATCCTCGGCTCCTGGCAAAAATATTGATGTGTTCTTGAGCAAGACACCCAACCCCTAGCTGCTCCTGATGAGCTGGCTTGCATGGGTGAATGTGAGACATAAATTAATTGTAAAGCTCTTCGAGTGCCTGTTCCAACTAGAAAAGTGTTATTAGGTGTCTGGGTAGCTTAGCGGTCTATTCCGTTGCCTACCAACTCGGGATCGCCGGTTCGAATCCCCATGTTAGCTCCGGCTTGGTTGGGCGTCCCTACAGACACAATTGGCTTGTGTCTGCGGTAGGGTTGGGTATCGTTTGAAATGTTTCGATACCAATACCAAAAACCAATACCTTCGATGCGATACCTAAACAATACTTTTCCGATACTATGTATTATGAAAACCTTATAGGATTATCAGCAGACTACTTTTCTATACAGCGAGCACCATAATTCATTGACACGTTGTGTTAATTTGGTTCTGTACTCGAGCACTTTGAGATTGAAAGTGAGGTCAACAATGACAATGAGGTCAATGTGCAGACTGACATCTTTAATGTATGTGAGCCTATTTATATACATCGTCATAACCGTCCTTACCTGTTATTACTAGCAGTGGCACCAGAAGAAGACCCAGCATCAGATGTCCCAGAGCTAACGTTAACGCTGGCAGCAGCACGGACATTGACGTTATCAAACACAGAGCAGTTGTCCACTCGTAAATTTATCCCATGCGTGATCAGATGTTTCGTCATATTCGACGTATTCCCAGACTTGCATTTGATGATGGCTTTGCAGCGGTTGCATTTTACTGTGTCAGGTTTGCTGTCTATTTTTACAAAGTGTAAAACGCATAGTAGCTCACTGAATCTTGCCCGCCAGTTTTCAACTCCAACGCAGTCACGAGACGCACACGCGTACCAAATAGCTTCATGCTGATTTGTCAGTCAGTCGCCTGTGTACAACAACGCTGGTAGTGATTGGCTGGCTGCGATAGCATTCACGTCGTCTACCGTAAAGTATCGAAATTTGGCACCGTTTTTTTCCAAGTTGAGCTGGGGTGCGCAATCTTCTTCTTGCATATGGAGGATAAGCAAAGCTTGACTTGGTTTTCTCTTTAGCCTTTAACGTTAGGCATATTTATTTAGGCAAATACAGCAGGTCTCTTGGCTCTACTACCAAGTACCGACTCTTACAACAAGCCTACAACACACTGTCACACACAGAGAACGTGGCGATGTCACATGTCACATCTGAATGTACCGTAAAGCCTTAGACAGAACAATAATATGCTGGTACCGTAATACAATGAGTGAGGGCGCCATCAAATAACAACACTTCACACCCAGACTTGCATTTGATGATGGCTTTGCAGCGGTTGCATTTTACTGTGTCAGGTGTGCTGTCTATTTTTACAAAGTGTAGCCACGCTTTGGATCGCATAGTAGCTCACTGAATCTTGCCTGCCAGTTTTCAACTCCCAACGCAGTCACGAGACGCAAACGTATACCAAATAGCTTCATGCTGATATCGCAGTCAGTCGCCTGCGTACATTAACGCTGGTAGTGATTGGCTGGCTGCGTTAGCGTTCACGTTGTCTACCGTAAAGTATCAAAATTTGGCACCATTTTTTTTCCAAAGAGTTTGATACTCGGTAGGACCGAGGTATTTCGGTCGGTGCCATATAGGCACCATTTTCGATACCCAACCCTAGTCTGCGGGTGGGAAGCCGGATGTGGGTACGTGTCTTGGTCGCTGCACTAGCGCCTCCTTTGGTCGGTCGGGGCACCTGTTCGGGAATAGCGTGATCCTCCCATGCGCTACGTCTGCCTGGTGATACTCCTCACTGTCAGGTGAGAAGAAGCGGCTGGTGACGCCACATGTATCAGAGGAGACTTGTGGTAGTTTGCAGCCCTCCCCGGATCACCAGAGGGGGTGGAGCAGCGACCGGAACGGCTCAGAAGAGTGGGGTAATTGGCCAAGTACAATTGTGAGGAAAAAAAAAGGGGGGGGGGTTCAGATTGCTAAGTCTGGGAAATAAGGCCTCCAACAGAACAAAACAAACAAGTGACACCTATATGTTTGAACGATCTTGGCAACAGCAATAGCTCTGAACGCCGTGGTTTGTTTAAATCATCACGTCCCCGCCATCTCTGAACAACTGCCACATTATTGTCTTGGTATAAAGGTGACAGCTCAGATGTGCTGGTGCCTCAGCTTCTGCCCTGTCAAACCCATTGCTGCTGTTCGGCACACGCCCTGCAGACATCATCTCACGTTGTTACTTAGATCGGTTTGCGTCCATATTTGCCCATCAGAATGAGCAAAATCCTCTTAGCGGCAGAGAGAGGAGCAGAGGAGGATGCTTTGTGAAAAACATTCAAAACAGAAAGTGAAGGTAATGTGCAGTGTTACTGTGAAGAGCTATAATTAAACAAGAGCATAAAATGCCAGATGTGTTTTCTTCGGAGGAGCTCCGGGCGGTGTACGCATGTCTGTGTTGGGAGAGATAACACTGCAGTGTGGGCGGGACTGTCTCCTTAAGCCACTGGTAGTCTGCACGGGTGCTCATTGTGTTTTGCCTAATTGAAGTCCCACTTTGGCCTGGTAGTGACCTGTGTGTTTTGTGGCTGTTGTTTGAAGTTTTCTTGTTGCAGACGCCGCGGGGGGGATTTTAATGGGCTATATGTCTGGACAGCCTTTAGACTGTTTATCCCGTCAGCAACTTCAGTGTTGAGAAGCATACAGGGACTGTGGCAAGACTGGATGAATTTGAGCGAAGTATGTCACATTTGACCCCGAGGACAAGTTCTTGGAGACATGCTGGAAGCTCTCCAGAAGAGTGCAAGGCAGCAGGCAGTGCCAGGCCTGGCTCCACTCCCGGGCTTCAAAACAGAGTAAAGTGTTGGTTGGTGCAACATCAAAATTCCTCCTTTTTATGCTTGTGACTGCTGAAACCGACAACAACCCCTTTCACTGGTTATGTCTTCCATTAGTAAAGGCAGAGGGCCTGTTATTGTCCTCATCTATTTTCTGTTACCTGAGTTAACCTGACAGACTGTCAGCCAGGAATTTGGTGACACAAAGGACAGTACCAGTGAGGGTACCAGTGACGGTACCAGTGACGGTACCAGTGAGGGTCAAAAAGGGTTTTCATCTGTAGATTGAGTTTCACAGGAGAGGAAAGAGACAAGGATATTTTCATACAATCACGCTAAACAAATAGGAGAAACCTTTCCCAAGATTGTTGCCAAGTCATCAGAATCGGATCACTTTATTCATCCCCGAGGGGAAATTGGGTTCTACTACAGACACTCACGCTCCAGTAAGAAAAAACTAAAAACTAACAGGATACAAGATAACAAGCAAATAGAAACAAATAGAAACAAGAAGAACAGAAATAAATAGAAATAAAAGATAAAATAATAAATAGAAATGAGAACAAAATGTATCAACAAGCGTGGTGCACATAACACCCTATCTATACTGCACTACTGCAGCACAAAACAAGCAGGGTACCACAAGTGGAAGGGCCAGTCCAGTGACCATTAACTGCGAGTGTGTGACACTAAAGTTTGATGGCCACAGGCAGGAATGACTCCTGTTGGCGCTCTGTAGTGCATTTCGGCAGAATGAGTCTATTACTAAAAGTGCTCCTGTGCCCGACCAGCACATCATGGAGTGGGTGGGAGACATTGTCCATGATGGCACATAACTTCAACAGCGTCCTCCTCTCAGAAACCGCCGCCGGAGAATCCAGTTCCACCCCCACAATGTCACTGGCCTTGTGGATCAGTTTATTGAGCCTGTTTGCATCCGCTACCCTCAATCTGCTGCCCCAACCCAACACACAACAGGAAACAGGAGAGCACTGGCCACCACAGACTCATACCACACCAGAATAGATGATCGGCGGGTCGAATCCCCATGTTACCTCCCGCTTGGTTGGGCGTCCCTACAGACATAATTGGCCGTGTCAAGCTGGATGCGGGTATGTGTCCTGGTCGCTGCACTAGCGCCTCTGGTGGGTCGGGGCGCCTGTTCACGGGGGAGGGGGAACTGGGGTGGGGGGAAAGTGTGATCCTCCCACGCGCTATGTCCCCCTGGTGAAACTCCTCACTGTCAGGTGAAAAGAAGCAGCTGGCAACTCCACATGTATGGGAGGAGGCATCTGGTAGTCTGCAGCCTTCCCCGGATCGGCAGAGGGGCTGGAGCAGCGATCCGGATGGCTTGGAAGAGTGGGGTAATTTGCCAAGTACAATTAGGGAGAAGGGGGGGGGGGTAAAAAAAAAAAGACAATCGCCTAACAGTGAAGGTTCAGCAGTTCTGGTGCTTTATGTGAGTAGTTAAAGGACGTGAGGATTTCAGGCCTGTACGTTAATGGCAGCCTGTTATACTGCAACCATTAGCTGCACAGAAGCATCAGTAATTTACCACACACCTTTTGCAGGGACATAAGTTTGCTTTTACTGTTAGGAAAGAGTGTGTGCTGGCAACAAGAGTGCAGTTTCACAACACAAATGTTGGTCATAGTCAATGTGAAGCTTCAGTACTGTGTGCAAAACAGTGAAATAGTTTACAAGAGTAAATTCTTTTTTTGTGAGTTTATCTGCTTTTTACAAATGAAGATCTCTGCTGGCTAAGATTTAGTGTTAAATTTGTTTGAGTTGCAGATGCGTACCCATTAAAGACCACCTGATAACCGCCGTTACGCGTCACGGTATTTGCCTGTTCTACCCGTCTGTCGGTGAGTGAACACTTCATACAGGGGCTCCAAAAATCCCGAGACCCCTTTCTTTTTAAGGAAACCCTAAAACCGTGAGTGAAAACACACAGAATCAAATCTGTGAAATCAATAGCAGCCTCCTTTCAGCAGCGTACAGCTGTCATTTTGACCTGTCCAGTCTGAGGCGTTACTGCCTCTTTCTGGTGTAGAGGGGAACCCAGGTGGCTTCGAGGCCGGCCTTGCAAATACTGACACATCCAGCAGCACGTCTGATCCTTGGTGAGCGTCCTGTGAGCCAAAACCACACGGTGACCCCCGCTGCAGGTAGTTCAGAGAGAAGAGAAAGAGGAAGCTGGGTTGCAAACTTGAGAATAAGTGTCACTTGCGCACTTTTTAGTTGGGCAATGTGATCATTCAGAAATGTACTCCAGTTGAAAAACTAGTCAGTGGGGCTTTATTGTTATTGATGTTACCAGTGTCTTTTGTTTTCATTTTCATTCTGCACAACGTTGAAGACATCTTCTCAGGCAGTACTCAAGCATTGTTAATCATGGCGAAGCCCCTTACATTGTATGACTGTCATGCCTTTTTATCACACTGAAAAGCTGTTGAGCTAGATTTCTTTCAAACACAAATAAATAGGTTCAGTAAGCACTACCTTACATTATTTGCGTCTGCAGTTATTGCTACAGATATGCAGACTTTTACTAAGCATGATCAATTCATCACATTTTATGGTTTGCGGCGAGGAAGAAGCTTTGTGTACTTCTGGACCCAGAGGCTTTCTGCATGTGCAGGCAAAGGTAATTATTTTTGTTCGACACTTCACTCCCATCTTCAAGCACAGGCTCATAAATCACACCGGCCCAATCCCACGTTAGGTATCTGCCCCCGAGAACGCTGCAGCAGTAAATACGATAAACAAATGCTCTTTCTGCGAATATCGAAATTGGCTAATGACGCAGGTTTGAATTCTCTTCAGCCCACTATCATTTTCCACTGGTTTGAGTAACGCACGCAAATACGACAGCAAATCAAGCAGAGGCTAATCATAATCATCCTGCGGGACGCTAAAGCACGGCCACTCCGTAAAGGGGAAAAAAAACAAGTCTCTGTATTCACTGTGGTAATGTCGTCTGAACAACAAATGTCAACATGTGTGGACACAATCAAATGGGTTTCTTTTTTTCCATTGGTTTACAAGCACTGTTGATTTTAGTGTGTTGTGCACAATGGAGCCTTAAAGGGAGCGTATACCTTTAATAAAAAGTAAACAGCATTCATTTAAGGTGGTATGTAATTGAAATCAACATGATGGGGGAGACCCTTCCCTTGACTTACAGCTCTGTTTATGTAGTCGTATGCATGTTCGTCTGTGGGTGTGCTGACTTGTTCAGTGTGTGTTCAGTGTGCAAATGCAAATGCATGCACATGAAGGGGTGTGCCTTTATGTCCCAATATCTCTACATGCTCTTCGGCTTTCGATGTGGGAAGATGGCTGCGCGAATTCACGTTTGCGGCGGCCTCACCCTGTGCCGGTGTGGAAAGATGGGGGTGCGAGTTCACATTTGCGGTGGCCTCACCCAGTACAGTCCATCTAATGTCTTTGTCCATTAAGTTTTGTCTTGGTTTGATGGCTGGGAGAGCTGGCGCTGGTTCGGCTGGGAGAGCGGGGCAGGCTAAGCTAACTGCTAGCCCATGCAGACCGGCTGGTCCGATAACACCGAGGGCGGTCTGGCGATGGCCTCACCTGGCATTGATTGTGGTGTTTTTGATGTTGTCGTGAGGAGTGCGGGGTGGTGTGTCGACAGTGTCTAACTGGGAGACCTGGTGCTGGATCGGCTGGGAGAGCTTGGTCTGGTCCATCCGGTGGGCCCGGGGACCACGGCCCTTTCCTGGAGCTGCGCCTGAGGAGGAAATGCTGAGGGCTTTCTGACAGGGCGCAGAGACGGGTGGGCTAAGCTAACTGCTAACCCATGCAGACCGGCGGTTCCGACAGTCATCCTGGCTGGCGTTGTTCCCTTGGACAGTGATTTTTTTTTGTTTAGTTTGGATATATGTGTTAGTTCTGGTTTGTGTGTTCTTGTAGTTTTTGGATGTGTTTTTGTCTTTGTCTGGTACTGCTGTGGGCTGGGGGAAACGGCATTTCGTTTAATTTCATGTACGCAAGTGCATGAATTGAAATGACAAAGTGTTCCTGATGCGGACAATTGAGCCAAGCCACACAGCAGATGAGAGAAAATACCGTCTGACTGGCAACTCTCTGAGAGTCCTGTTTGATGTCATCAATAACATTGTCACTCCTGCATCTCTTGATTTGACTGTCTTTGCAAATAATGATTGTTGTAACATTCTCTTTCTTTGTGAGTAAAATTAGAGCTGTCAGGGCTAGCATCATCCCGTCTTCTACTCCCTTTTCTGTTTATACAACTCGGCTGTCAATTTTGGACTGCTTCTCTCCTATTTCCTTGCAAGACCTCATTGATCTGGTGGGCAGTATTAACCCTTCCTGAAGCCTTATAGATATTTTACCATCTTCATTGCTTAAAAATGTACTTGGGTCTATTGCTTCATGCCTAGTCTCTATTATAAACAACTCCCTGCAATCTGGTTGTGTCTCAGCTTATTTTAAAAACGCAGTTGTTCAGCCTCTTCTGAAAAAGCTGACCTTGATCCATCCCTCATCAAAAACTATAGGCCAATATATAAGCTGCCTTTTATCTCAAAAATTTTAGAGAAAGTTGTTGCCAAACAGTTCACTGCTGTCTTGTCTGCACACAACATTTTAGATAAATTCCAATCTGGCTTCCGTTAGAAACATTCCACTGCAACTGCTCTTCTCAGAGTCTCCAATGACATAATGATGTCTTCTGATGTGGGTGAATGCTCTGTTTTGATGCTGCTGGATCTTAGCACAGCTTTTGATACTGTAGATCACAGCATCCTGACTGAAAGGCTTAAGCAGTAGGTGGATGTCTCTGGGAGCACACTAGACTGGTTCTCAGATAGGAGTTTTTCTGTGTTGCTTGGTCGCTACATGTCTGAAACTGCAGCTCTTTCCTGTGGTGTGCCCCAGGTTTCTGTCTTGGGTCCAAGTTTATTTGCTGTGTATATGCTTCCCTTAGGTCATTTTAGCAAATGTAAAGGTATCTCATATCACTGTTACACTGATGATATTCAGCTGTATGTCTCTTTTAAGCCTGATAAGAATTACAAACTGTGCATGTACAAATGTCTGATTGCCATTAAGGACTGGATAGCTAACAACTTTTTACGGCTAAGCACAGATAAGACTGAGGTCCTTATCATTGCTTCAGATAGTATAGCTTCCAAGTTTGCTCAGTGTATTGCTCCGTTTCTTCAGCTGTACAGTCTACTCTTAGTAATCTCTGTTAAATTTGATCTGGTGGTGTATTTTGATCAACATGTCAAATCATTGACCCGTACACATTTCTTCCATTTAAGAAAAATTGCCAAACTCCAGTCTGTTGTATCACAACCTAAGCTAGAGATGATCATTCATGCTTTTGCATCATCTCGGCTAGACTACTCCAATTCCCTTTTCACCTGCCTCAGCAAGTCATCCCTGGACCATCTACAAATGGTCCAGAATGCTGCTGGAAGGCTGTTGACCAGGTCCAGCAGGGCGACTCACATTACACCCAGGACCGCCAATCCATCCATCCATTATCCTAACCGCTTATCCTGCTCTCAAGGTCGCGGGGATGCTGGAGCCTATCCCAGCAGTCATTAGGCGGCAAGTGGGGAGACACTCTGGACAGGCCGCCAGGCCATATCACTCACGCACACATACACACACACGCACACGCACACACACATATCCATACTTATAAACAATTTAGTATGGCTAATTCACCTGACCTGCATGTCTTTGGACTATGGGAGGAAACTGGAGCACCCGGAGGAAATCCACACAGACACGGGGAGAACATGCAAACTCCACACAGAGGATGACCTGAGACGACCCCCAAGGTTGGACTACCCTGGGGCTCGAACCCAGGACCTTCTTGCTGTGAGGTGACTGCGCTAACTGGTGAAAATGTATACAGGCAGCTTGGCATGGTCATTAACTCGTATCCTCCACCAACCCCCACCCAACAGAAATATGCCTGCTCTGTCCCCATCTATCTCTGTGGACAACACTAGACTCGAAAACATGGAACAGTTCCCATATCTTGGCAGCCTTCTTTCCTCTAAAGCTAACATTGACATCGAAATACACCATCGTCTTAGTTGTGCCAGCCGGGCCTTATCAAGATTGAGAAAAAGGGTTTTTGGAAACCACAACCTTCAGGCCAGGACAACAAGTCTGGTGTACAAAGCGGTAGTGCTGCCCACCCTACTGGATGGGTCAGAAACAAGGACCATATTTATTTAGCAGGCACCTGAAGGCACCTCAGGAAGATCCTTAAGATCAGCTGGGAGGATAAGTGCACTAACTTGTGCATCAACTTAAGTGTCCTCAAGTCCTTTACTCTCAGCTCCTGACAGGATGCCATGCCCCAAGAAGACAAAAGAAGCAATATAAAGATAACATCGAGTCCCACATCAAAAGGTTTGTGTAGATCAGTCACTGTGTTATCGCTGATGTTTATTGAGCCACTGCAGACACCGTACTAAGGAACACTCAGTTATACAGGTTACCGGGTGGGGGCCCGCGTGGTGATAGTGCTGGATGCCAGCTACCTGTATGTTGTCTTATTGCATCCTCGTCGTGTTGGTTAATAAACCAGGTTATGAGTACTAACCCTGCGTCATTCATGAGAACACGAAACAGTTTGAGTCAACCTTTAACACCTGGGAACATGCAGCAAAAAACAGGGAGGCCTAGAGACTGGCTGTCTGTGAGGGTGCTGTGAGCTACAACCATGACGACCTCCACCGTGTTGCTGAAAACAAGCGCAGACACAGAAAGGAGCGAGTTACCAGAAAGGCCAAAATCACATCCTCAACCACTCTTTCACACCCTTGCCCACATGGCCCCAAATAATTGGCTCCAGGATTGGCCTCTATGCCCATGTAAAGACCCATAGGGATCCAGAAGGAGGACAGTCATACTCGATCCCGAGTGACCGCCGATGATGATGGTGTGTGTGCATGGGTGCCTATGCCTATGTAGCCCCCGTCACTGAGTACGTCTCTCTGTTTACATGTATGTGTTTAGTAGGAGAGAGAGAGCACACACATGAGTTGATATGAATAAAGCAGAGTTGCTTGTTTTTGTTTTGTTTGTTTTTTTTTGGGTGATGGGGGGGCATTCACTGGACCTTTTCAGGTGCCCTGCCATTTCTGTGGGCAGGCCTGATCACACCTATCTTATCTTTTTTTACATTGGCTTCCCATCAAGTTAAGGATTAATTTTAAGGTTCTCGTTTTCACATATAGAGAGAGCCTTGCATGGTTCAGGCACCTGTGTACATCCGTGACCTGCTCCACCCTTATATCACCAGTAGGTCATGTAGGTCTTCTGGCCAGGGCTTACGGCTTGTTCCTCGCTCTCGACTGAAAACAAAAGGTGATTGTGCCCTTGAAGTCGTGGCTCTGACACTGTGGAACACTGTTCCTATAGAAACACGATCTGCGGTCTCTGCTGACGCCTTTAAAAAGCAGCTGAAGACTCATTTATTCAAACTGCCTTTGTCTCATCTGGTGCTGCCTAGTGTTTGTAATTTTGTGCATTTTTAAGGTTTTTGTTGCTTATATTTTATTATTTGTTTCTTTGTTACTGTTTTTATCGTCTATTTTTAACAATTTTACTTTTTTTCTTCTCCCTAATTGTACTTGGCCAATTCCCCTATTTTCTGAGCCGTCCCGGTCGCTGCTCCACCCCCTCTGCCAATCCGGGGAGGGCTTCAGACTACCATGTCTCCTCCGGTACATGTGGAGTCGCCAGCCGCTTCTTTTCACCGGACATTGAGGAATTTCGCCAGGGGGACGTATTGCATGGGAGGATCACGCTATTCCCCCCCAGTCCCCCCCTGCGAACAGGTGCCCCGACCGACCAGAGGAGGCACTAGTGCAACGACCAGGGCACATACCCAAATCTGGCTTCCCAACCACAGACACAGCCAATTGTGTCTGTAGGGATGCCCGACCAAGCCGGACGTAACACAAGGATTCGAACCACCCATCCCTGTGTTGGTAGGCAATGGAATAGAATGCTACGCCACCCGGACCCCCAACAATTTTACTCTTGTGAAACACTTTGTGACCTTGCCTGTGAAAGGGGCTATACTACACAACATTTACTTACTTACTTACTTACTTTTCCCAATTTCTCCTCTCCACCACAAATTGATTTGGCCACAATTGATTATGGCTTGAAATGTCTTTTCGATGGTCTGTGGGCTAAGTAGAAAAGGGAGTGATTGGCTTAAGATGAGGTATGGGGTTGTTAGGTTTGAATGAAAAGAGGTGTAAATCAAGTCAGGAAGTGAGGCAAGGTTATTTCTGAAAGTGTCAAGTAGGATAGATGAGAACGGCCGAATGACGAGGGCAAGACGAAGGCTGACAATGATTTCTCACTACAGATAAGAACAGGGTGAAGATTAAGGTTTCCCTTTAAACAACGGGACATCACAACAGCTCGACCCTTTGTACCCTTTATTCAGCAGCATGCAAACACCAGTGTACTCGCACAATTATTGATGTCTCCACATCCTCATAATGAAAGTGTGAATATATTCTCATGGCACTGGAGCTTACCTCTGAATATTGATCATGCCACTCTCAACAGGGAAGCGCTCTTCATCCCATGCCATGTTTCCCTGATCTGATGATTAAGGAGATGACAAAACTAATGGCAGTGCCTGGTTAATATTGGAGCTCACACACACACACTGGCCCTAACCGGTCCTACTGATCAATGGTTGGATTGGGCCCAGACTGTGTTTACATACTGCCTTTAGGCCCCTTTATTGGATTGGCTGTGTCTGTATTCCTGTCGTGAATGCCCTCTCATTAACCAAAGGCCCTTATGGGCTGGTTAAATAAAGCACTTTCAATACTCTCTGCTTGTTTATTGCTACTATTGATTACCTGGTATCAGATTGAGTTTTAAGTCTTTCTGATAGTGTGTGTGTGGTTTGGGGTGTGTGTGTGGGTGTTTCGGAGGAGGGAGAAAGATTAGATTTGTACTGTACATATAGCAAGTGTGTTGATTGTAATACCCTGGGAAACAGGAGTGCCTGAGGGGAATAGGGCACTTTTATTCACTAGTCAAACTCTTGGGGTCGTGCGGTGTATGGGACACGAGAGTTGCGAATAAGAGCTCTTTATCTCTCATTCTTCCACGCCGGCTCGCCACAATATGTTACCATATCATCCCCCTTACATATATCCCACTGAGAAATGATGGTAATGTGTGATCTTCAACTTCCACCATTTGATCCTCGGGTCCGCCTTCACTCTCTTCCTCTTCTTGGTCTCCAAAGTCATCCTACAGACCACCATCTGATGCTGCCTAGCTACGGAGTCCCATCACCGCCTTGCAATCTCCAATCCCTTTCAGATCGTGCCTCCTACATAAGACATAGTCCACCTGTGTGGACTTTACTCTTATACGTCACCCTGTGTTCCCTTTCTTCTTGAAATATGTATGCACCACAGCCATTTCCATCCTTTTTGTAAAATCCACCACTGTTTGTCCTTCCACATTCCTCTCTTTGACACCATGCCTACACATCACTTCCTCATCACCTCTGTTCCCTTCACCAACATGCCCATTGAAGTCTGTTCCAATCACCACTCTCTCCTCCTTGGGTACACTCTCCTCCACTTCATTCAACTCACTCCAGAATTCTTCTTTCTCTTCCATCTCACACCCACCTTGCGGGGCATATGTACTGATGACATTTATCAGCACACCTTTGATTTCCAGCTTCATACACATCACTCTGTCAAGTCAATTTTATTTGTATAGCCCAATATCACAAATTACAAATTTGCCTCAAGGGGCTTTACGGTAACACAACATCCGACAACACAACTGTCCGACACTCTCTTCACCTCCAACACACTCTTGACCTACTCTTCCTTCAGAATTACCCCTACCCCATTTCTCCTCCCATTCGCTCCATGGTAGAAGAGTTTGAAACGTCCTCCGATGCTCCTGGCCTTACTCCCCTTCCACCTGGTCTCTTGCACACACAGTATACCTACCATCCTTCTCCCCATCATATCAGCCAGCTCTCTACCAGTCATAGTGCCAACATTCAGGTTACGACTCTCACCTCCACACTCCTACCCTTCCTCCTCTCCCGCTGCCTTTGCACATGCCTTTCCCCTCTCCTCCATCACCCAACAGATTAAATCGCCTTTGGATTAAATTTAGGCATGAATTTGAAATTTAAAAGGATGTTTTGGCTGGACCATGAAAAAACATGAGGTCATTTTATTTTCTCAGTTCTACATTCTCTGAAGTCACCGCCTTTTGCAGTTTTAGGGCAGTGTGTGTAAACAGCATTTAGCAATACACAGGATGTGATATAACGACATGTCTTGTGCCATATTCTAGACCTGGCTTTCATACTGAAAACCAATTAAGAGAAGTGATTAATACATTGAACCGTGCAGTGACCGGGTGTGCTGGCCCGTAAGCTGGTGCTGCTGTGACCATGGGCAAATAAATCAATTGAGCTGATGAATGGCATTTTTTCCGCAGTTTGTTTTTGAAAATACAAAAGACCTCCTTGGGAAAACAAGTAATTCAAGGTGTTCCTTTTGTCTATGGACTTTTAATTCTGTTCATTCGGATGGGAGGAGTGTTAATCGTTGTGCTTCTCAAGTGAAGGGTCCATGAAATAGGTGGAGGATTGTTTTGGTGTGAGTTCTTACATCAGCGAAAATCAAATTGATATAGCCCTTCTGACGAACTTATGAGAGGAACAGAGGACTCAACTTCAATCCTGTGCGAGAGCTCGGGAGCGCTTATTTGGCCCCTTGTATTGTCCCTTTTAAGAGGCAGATAATAACTGGAAAATCAGCTGTAACGTTTATTCAGTGGTGTTCATCATAGGCTGTGCCAAAAACAGATATGTCTCACGGTCTCGACCTTTTTCCGGTACACCTCCAGCCCATGTCTTCTATGTAGCACCGCCCATTTGCTCACATATAGGAGTCACTTGGCTCCTCTGATTAGGCTTGATTTCTCAGTTATTGCGGTTATTATTCCCCTGACCCCCGCAGACTTTACAGGAGGGACAGAAGTTGGTATAATTCTGAGTTATGAGTGGCGTGAGGATGACATTTCACCTTTGGGTTGGAGGCCTCTGTCATGTTGAATGTGCGTTTCGCTGGCACATGCTGACAAAACGCTAAGCGCCGTGTGAGAGCGCAGGAAGACGTTTGACCTGATCTCTGTCAGTATCGGTGCGATAATGCCTCCCTCGGAGCGAGGTGTCCCCCTCCCCGTGTCAGACACCCCGTGTCCTGTGTGCTGAGAGAGGGAATAAAGAGGAACTGAATCGTGGTCTTTTTTTAATGTGCTGTGTGTGTATAGTTTTCCTCGTGGTTTTTCTTAATCAGAATCAGAATCGACTTTATTGGCCAAGTGTGCTTATAAATTAGAGAGGAACTTATTCCTTTGAGGTTTTCTCTCTGCCATCCTAGTGGATATTTCTTTGTGTTCCTTCTTAGGTATTCCTGAAACATGTTGCATCATTTAATTTATGCATTAATAAAACCGGGGGGTGCCAATTAGTGTTCCTTGTGACTAGCGTTGAGTACACAGTTGAGTTGACTTGAAAGGCATTCATGGTATAGTGGTTAGCATAGCTGCCTTCCATGCAGTTGACCCGGGTTCGATTCCCTGCCAACGCACTCATTCTTTGGTGGCACAGTGGCCCAATGGGTAGCGCTGTCACCTCACAGCAAGAAGGTCCTGGTTTCGAACCCTGGGGTTGTCCAACCTTGGGGGTCATCACAGGTCGTCCTCTGTGTGGGGTTCGCATGTTCTCCCCGTGTCTGCGGTGGGTTTTCTCCGGCTGCTCCGGTTTCCCCCACCATCAAAAAGACATGCATGTTAGGGTTAATACTCCTGTCTGTGCCCCTGACCGAGGCATGGCAAGACGAAGTGGAGTTGGTCCCCAGGTGCTGCACGGCGGCGCCGACTGCTCCTACCTACACAGTTAGGATGGGTTAAATGCAGAGAGGAATTTCCCAACAGGGATCAATAAAGTATATCCATCCATCCATCCATTATCCAAACCGCTTATCCTGCTCTCAGGGTCGTGGGAATGCTGGAGCCTATCCCAGCAGTCATTGGATGGCAAGCGGGGAGACACCCTGGACAGGCCGCCAGGCCATCACAGGGCCGATACACACACACACACACACACACATATACACACGTTCATACCTAGGGACAATTTAGTACGGCCGATTCACCTGACTTGCATGTCTTTGGACTGTGGGAGGAAACCGGAGCACCCGGAGGAAACCCACACAGACATGGGGAGAACATGCAAACTCCACACAGAGGACGACCTGGGATGACCCCTACGGTCGGCCAACCCCAGGGCTCGAACCCAGGACCTTCTTGCTGTGAGGCAACCGTGCTAACCACTGCACCACTGTGCCGCCTCAGTAACATCAAAATAAAAATTTAAAAAATAATAACCTCGTCCAATCAAGCAGGTTTATGTTCACAGCTACAGCAATAGCGACGCTACTTCACATCCCGTAACAGATGATCCATTATGCGCACCCATTATGAATTCAGAGATAGTATTTCTCCATTTCGTCTCGGCCCTCATTTATCTTGCCCAGAGTTTTAGGAATCCTCCATGTCGGACCTGGCCTCTAATGTCACCAGTCCAGTGTTGACATTTTCAGATGTAATGAGCGCTCCTTCCCTGCTAATGCACCGGCTGATCTGTACTCACATCACTTTAGATCAAGTCGTTTATGCAGGCCTTTTAAAATGGAGGTTTATTACAAACAAAATGGTTTGTACCACAACCAAGTCAAGTTCATTTATAGAGCACATTTCATACGCAAAGGCAGAGCTTTATATAAAGGCTTAAAATACATTGAATAAATACATTAAATAAGAGATAAACTACAATATAGAGATTACATAACAAGAATATTAAAGGAATAAGAGCATTTTTATAAGGAAGGAAGTTAAAAGATAACCAAGGGTAGATCATACGTACATAAATAGGGAAAAGCCGTGATAAACAATTATACAGTATATGTACCCGGGGTGTACGTTCTCTTTTTAGGCTTTTGTTGGTTGACCTATTGAATTGGTTTGATGCACCCATGCACCCTCCTACATCAGGGAGGGGAAGAACATAAAGTAGGGCTGTGGCAGTTGCAGTAAAATCACAAATTTACTTATGGGTAAAAATAAAAGGATAAACAAAACAGTGAATTTTATTTAGCTTGACCTCAAGCATCCTTCCTCCACAGGGAGCCTTCTCTCGTCTCGGCGTCCATATTCAAAACAAAAGAGGGTTAATGTTTGGTTATAAAGGGTTGTGTTTTTCTCGTCAAAACTATATATGTCCAGATGACCTCATGTCTCAGTATTCATTTTCAAAAAAAATGTGTGCAGGTGCGTGGAATGAAATGACAAAATAAATATTCCTGATTCCTGAGAAGCCGGCAGCCATACCAGCATGTACCCTGGCTCTGCCGAATGACAGACTCTACGCAGGTGTGGGCTTGGCTAATGCTTGGATGGGAGACCTCCTGGGAAAAACTTAGTTGCTGCTGGAAGAGGTGTTGGTGGGCCAGTAGGGGGCAGTCTTCCCTCTGGTCCTAATTTTTTTTTAAAAACGTGTCTCAAGGCCGTGATGGGGACACTTTGCTGTAGGATGAGACATAAAACCGAGGTCCTGACTCACTGTGGTCATTAAGGATCCCATGGCACTTATTGCAAAGAGTAAGGGGTCCCCTGGTGTCCTGGCTAAATTCCCAACCTGGCTCTCTCCACCTGGCTACCTAATCATCCCTCTGTGTAATTCACTCAATGAGTTCTCCCTCGCCACCTCAAGCTGATGTGTGGTGAACGTTCTGGTGCAAAATGGCTGCCGTGCATCACTCAGGTGGGTGCTACACGTTGTGGTGGTTGAGGTGAGTTACCCCCTTCATTGTGAAGTACTTTGGCTATCTATCAAGATAAAGCACTATATAAATGCAATCTATTATTATTAAAAGAGGGTTACCAAAGGGGCAGCACGGTGGCGCAGTGGTTAGTGCGGTCGCCTTACAGCAAGAACGTCCTGGGTTCGAGCCCCGGGGTAGTCCAACCTTGGTTGGTCGTCCTTTGTGTGGAGTTTGCATGTTCTCCAGGGGCTCCTGAGGGCAGGATAAGCGGTTCAGATAACGGATGGGTCACCAAAGGGTTTTGTTTTTCTCATGAAAACTATTTAACCAGATAACCTCATTTCTCTGTACTCTATCCGTGGTTTATTTAACACCTTCATCCAACTTTTTCTAATGTTTTTTGCAACAAAATCAATTGTACACTGGTTTACATAATCCATATGTATTTTGATATTCATGTTTGTACAACTTAAACCACAGGAGCTTTGCCCTACATTATTTAGTAATTGTAAAGTAAAGAATGTTTTGTAATTACCCCGGGCGGTAGACTAAATATGTTTACTTTTATGCCTCTGCATTATTCATGCTGTCTGTGAGAATTCTTATAAGAATTTCAGCACCCCAATTACTATTTGTTTTTCCTGCCAACTCAAGCCCACTGTCAAGACTTATAGTTTATGAATTTCATGCCATTTCGATTAAAGTTTTAACACAGCCACATGTATTATTGTTGCATTAATTCAGCTGTATTTTTGTGCTATGAAAAAGGAACGAAAGTTCATAATATTTCTATAATCTTACCATAGATCATTGTCATTTATGGTCATTACAACAAGCATGAACCTCTTTGCTAACACTTTATGACCTATGACCTTGTTATGACGTTTTCATCTGAGAAACTGACCTGTTTCAATATCTAAATTAAAGTTTGAGACTATTTTTTTTTAAAGATGCACCTATTCATAAGGGATTCCACGGGTGGAGTGGGCAGCGCGGTGGCCCAGTGGTTAGCTCTGTTGCCTCACAGCAAGACGGTCCTGGGTTCGAACCCCAGACCATCCCAGGTCCTTTATGTGTGGAGTTTGCATGTACTGCCCGTGTCTGTGTGGGTTTCCACCAGGTGCTCCAGTTTCCTCCCATCATTAAAGACGTGTGTTAGGAGTTTATATTCCTGTCTGCACCCCTGACCAACGCAATAGCATAAAGAACGGGAATTGGTCCCCGGGTGCTGCACTGTGGCTGCCCACTGCTCTTATACCATAGGATGGGTTAAATGCAGAGGTTGAATTTTGTTGTATGCTTGCTTACAATGATTACTACTACTACTTTCGGCTGCTCCCATTAGGGGTCGCCACAGCGGATCATCCGTTTCCATTTCTTCCTGTCTTCTGCATCTTCCTCTGTCACACCAGCCACCTGCATGTCCTCCCTCACCACATCCATAAACCTCCTCTTTGGCCTTCCTCTTTTCCTCTTCCCTGGCAGCTCAATATTCATCATCCTTCTCCCAATGTACCCAGCATCTCTCCTCCACACATGTCCAAGCCATCTCCATCTTGCCTCTCTTGCTTTGTCTCCAAACCGTCCAATTTGAGCGGTCCCTCTAATATAATCATTCCTAATCCTGTCCTTCTTCGTCATTCCCAATGAAAATCCTAGCATCTTCAACTCTTCTACCTCCAGCTCTGCCTCCTGTCTTTTCGTCAGTGCCACTTAGCAGTTTGGTTTCATGCCATGAAAGAGCACCACAGATGTGATGTTTGCTTTGAGAATGTTGATGGAGAAGCATAGAGAAGGCCAGAAGGAGTTACACTTTGTCTTTGTGGATTTAGAGAAAGCATGTGACAGGGTGCCGAGAGAGGTGGTGTGGTATTGTATGAGGAAGTCGGGAGTGGTAGTGAAGTATGTAGGAGTGGTGCAGGATATGTATGAGGGAAGTGTGACAGTGGTGAGGTGTGCAGTTGGAATGACAGATGGGTTCAAGGTGGAGGTGAGATTACATCAAGGATTGGCTCTGAGCCCTTTCTTGTTTGCAATGGTGATGGACAGGTTGATGGATGAGATCAGGCAGGAGTCTCTGTGGACAGTGATGTTCCTGGATTACATTGTGATCTGTAGCGAGAGTAGGGAGCAGGTTGAGGAGAGCCTGGAGAGGTGGGAGCTATGTGCTGGAGTGAAGACAAATGAAAGTCAGTAGGCGCAAGACAGAATACCTATGCGTGAACAAGGCGGGCGACAACAGAATGGTGAGGATGCAAGGAGTCGAAGTGACGAAGGTGGATGTGTATAAATACTTGGGGTCAACCGTTCAAAGTAATGGGGAGTGCAGAGGAGAGGTAAAGAAGAGAGTGCAGGCAGGGTGGAGTGGGTGGAGAAGAGTTTCAGGAGTTATTTGTGACAGAAGGGTACCAGTAAGAGTTAAAGGGAAGGTTTACAAGATGGCAGTGAGACCAGCTATGTTATATGGTTTGGAGACAGTGGCACTGATGAAAAGACAGGAGGTGGAGCAGGAGGTGGCAGAGTTGAAGATGATAAGGTTTTCATTGGGAGTGATGGAGGACAGGATTAGGAATAATTATATTAGAGGGACAGCTCAGGTTGGACGGTTTGGAGACAAAGCAAGAGAGACAAGATGGAGATGGTTTGGACATGTGTGGAGGAGAGATGCTGGGTATATTGGGAGAAGGATGCTGAATATGGAGCTGCCAGGGAAGAGGAAAAGAGGAAGGCCAAAGAGGAGGTTTATGTATGGGGTGAGGGAGTTCATGCAGGTGGCTGGTGTGACAGAGGAAGATGCAGAGGAACAAGAAGAGATGGAAACGGATGACCTGCTGTGTCGCCCCCTAATGGGAGCAGCCAAAAATAGTGGTAGATTGTACGCAATCAATGTTTTGTTAAAAATGTGAATAAATTCATGTATTTTGTAAGTGATTCTGATATCCTCCGTACTTTTGCCAGTATGGCCATGAAATAGATGTTAAATTGCATTCTAAATGGTACTAGAACGGTGTTAAAAGTGTGAAACTCAGCTTGATGAAACCTGCAGAAACCCTGATCATGCTTCCGTTTTTTTCTCTGTGCAGCTGATTTTACTGTGCTGTTACTGTGACTGCCATGATTTTCAGTGTCGAGTGAGAAATTCATGTTTCATCATTACAACCAGTACAATATGGGGGCTTCTGGGTAGCGTAGCAGTCTATTTTGTTGCCTACCAACAAGTGGATCCTGGTTCGAATCCCCGTGTTACCTCCAGCTTGGTCGGGCGTCCCTACAGACACAATTGGCCGTGTCTGCGGGTAGGAAGTCAGATGTGGGTACGTGTCCTGGTCGCTGCACTAACACCTCCTCTGGTCGGTCGGGGCGCCTGTTCAGGGGGGAGGGGGAACGGGAGGGAATAGCGTGATCCTCCCACGTGCTACGTCCCCCTGGTGAAACTCCTCACTGTCAGGTGAAAAGAAGCGTCTGGCGACTCCACATGTATCAGAGGAGGCATGTGGTAGTCTGCAGCCCTCCCTGGATTGGCAGAGGGGGTGGGGCAGTGACCGGGGAGGCTCGAAAGAGTGGGGTAATTGGCTGGATACAATTGGAGAGAGAAAGGGGAAAAATCCAAAAAATAAAAAAATCCCGTACAATATACATATCTAACAAACTGCAGCTATGTAAAAAGTTAGATCTGTTATTCACAAGTGGAGGACTGACCACTGCAGCCATTGTTTCTTAAATGTTGTAGATGAAGCAGAACAGGTTCATTGACTCATCCTAGCAAGATTATTTGCTGCGCCCTCTGATGGCTGAAAGGGAAGCAAAATGTCAATTTGCAGCAGTGTAGTACTAGTTAAGCAAGCTTACACTTTGATGTGGGACTTTTTTTCCAACGTTATATGTTTTAAATATAATACAATATTTTGCACAGAGCTATTGCATCGGGTGCCATGGTAGCGCAGCAGTTAGCGCGGTTGCCTCATAGCAGGTAGGTCCTGGGTTTGAGCCGCGGGTAGTCGAACCTTGGGGGTCATCCCGGGTCGTCCTCTGTGTGGAGTTTGCATGTTCTCCCCGTGTCTGCGTGGGTTTCCTGCGGGGGCTCCGGTTTCCTCCCACAGTCCAAAGACATGTAGGTCAGGTGAATCGGCCGTACTAAATTGTCCCTAAGGGGGTGTGGATGGGTGGGCCCTGTGATGGTCTGGCGGCCTGTCCAGGGTGTCTTCCCGCCTGCCGCCCAGTGAGTACTGGGGTAGGCTCCAGCATCCCCGTGACCTTGAGAGCAGGATAAGCGGTTTGGATAATGGATGGATGGATGGATGGATATTGCATCAGCAGTGTTATTCCAGATAGTAGACAAAAGCAAAACAAAGTACCCTTTCAGAGGGCATTACAAATTCCCAATACTCATAGTAGTCATAGTGAAAAATACAGAAGATGAAATGAACTACAGACATTGGACAATTAGACAAAAATAATAAATAAAAGAATAGATAAATAATAAAGCCTCCATCCAATTGATAAGTCTAGGCTTAATGGAGCTTGTACAGTCCAATAGGATCCCAACTGAATCTAGACTCTTACGCTATGGGAGGCAGCTCAGTTTTAGTCTACGATGTTATATCTATGTGTATGTACGGTTTTTTTTGTTCTTTGCGTTGACGTCCGTAAGCATGCAGAAGTGGCCGCTTGTGGGCTTTGCCTTGCGGATGGCGCAGCGTGAACGCAGACCCTTGTCCAGAGCTTGTAAGAGCAGATCAAACGCCTTCACACAGCGTCGTCTTAATTGAGTGCACTGGACAGTTGGCGTGTGCATCACAGGATCTGTGGGCAGAACCAGTGCCTGTCCTCAAATGTCAGCTTTCTTCTCGCCACGAATTAAAAGCATCGCCTCTCTCCCCCACGTCCTTGTGGGGGGGTTGTTATGTGTGTGTGTGTGTGTGTGTGAGAGGGGGAGGGGGGGGGAGAGAGACACAGAGTAAGTCTGTTTGATCTGACAAGCCTGAATTTAATTGACTGTGATGGGGTTAGAGAGGGCATATGAGAGAGGGAGGACAGAGTGGAAGCAAAGGTTTGTGGTTTCCATCTTTGCCACGCTGCTCTCTCTCCCTTTGTCTTGTTGACGGAGAGAAGTGCAGGGCCTTGGATGACTCTCTCTGTCTGGGGGAGAAAAGGAATTTGTTATTCTGGACAGATGGAGGAATCTTCTGCAGCAGTTACTCCCTTAACTTATGCTCCCCCCCCCTTCCCAAATAGACCATAAAGCAAACTAAAACAGCAAATGAATTAGTTATCACACCAGCATTTTAAAGCAGAACCCAGACCCAGACCCTCTGATTGCTTTGCTTGGCATTACTGATGGATTGGCTCCTCATCTGACATTCGCAGAGTGCCGCGTGGTTACCTTTGCTTCGCTCTTGGCCAGACATGCAGTTCTGCTCAGGTGGAAGGATGTTGCCCCGCCCACACTTAGTCAGTGCCTTCGAGATTCCGCTTCCGGTGTGGGGAAGATGGCTGCGCGAATAAGCGTTTGCAGCGGCCTCACCCAGTGCCGGTATCGGAAGATGGCAGCGCAAATCCACATTTGCGGCGGCCTCACCCAGTACCCTCCATGCAGTGTCTTTGTCCATGTCTGCGTCAAAGTTTTGTCTTCGTTAGATGGCTGGGAGGGCAGGCGCTGGATCAGCTGGTAGAGCGGGGCAGGCTAAGCTAACTGCTAGCCCATGCAGATCAGCAGTTCCGATAACACCGAGGGCGGTCTGGCAGCGGCCTCACCAGGCGTTGACTGTGGTGTGGTGTTTTGATGTCATCGTGAGGAGTGCGGGGAGGTGTGTCGAGGGTGTCTGCCTGGGAGAGCTTGGTCTGCTTTGTCCGGTGGGCCTGGGGACCACGGCCCCTGCCTGGAGTTGCGTTCTGACAGGACGTGGAAGTGGGACAGGCTAAGCTAACTGCTAGCCCATGCAGACCGGCGGTTCCGACGTTCATCCTGGCTGGCGTTCGTTCTATGGACAGGGATTTTTTTTGGATATGTGTGTTCTTGTAGTTTTTAGATGTTTTTGTCTTTGTTGTACTGCTGTGGGCTGGGGGGGGAGGGCGAACGGCATTTCATTTAATTTCATGTACACAAGTGCACGAAGTGAAATGACAAATAGTGTTCCTGATTCCTGCTTGCTGAGCTGTAATGTCCTGCCTCACCCTGGAGATGTTGCGCTTCTCAGTCAGTGGTTCTGAGAAGAAATTACATAAAACTTGGGAACCCTTTCCAACGTAACACCCAAACGATAGAACATGACACTTAACCTCTGCCCTGGACATAAAAATAACAACCGACTTCATGGAAATAGCTGCAGCTTTGCTTGTTATTTATTTATTGTGAAATATTCTGCCTTAAAACTACTCTGGACAATCTAAGGGGTGGGGGGATGGGGGTGGGAGGGAAGGGCTGTTTTATTTTATCGCTCTTATCAATGTCATCGTTATTGCTTGCTTTGCTTTCTTTTCTTTTAATGTATACTTTATCACAGCGCGGAACACATCTGCCCAACCCTGATAATAAAAAGATTTTGGAATATAAAGGAAGAGCTGTTACCACCTGAAGGAGGTTGAAGCTTATCACACCGTTTGTGCGCGGTCGCTGTGGGTTTTCAGTTTGGGGTTAGAAATTCATAGCGTCACAGCCGTCCCACCACGAACGACACCTTTTGATCAAAAAAACAAGCCTCATAACAAGATAGTGTAAATATTTAAATTCTGTTCGCCATCTTCTACACTTACTGACATGTCGCTCTACAGAAGAAGTCATTTCATTGTTTTAAGTTTCCAAAGTTTCTGACTTCTTTCTCCCCACCAGTTCTTTCCCTGCTGTTTCTAGGATATGGAAGTGTTGAAACAAGACTGAGGGAATTTGTGGAGTGCCTTAGATTCTCCCCCTGCTGAGGAGGGCTCTTTGTAGTGGGTTTTTTTTTCTCCATTGAGTTTAACATCTTATTTTTGGAGGCAGGGAGCAGGGAAAGGCTCCACGCTCACTCCATAATGGAGTGGCGCTCGCCACACTGCCTCACCGCTAGCTGTCACTGCAATGGGGATGTGATGCGGGAGCTTTTGTTCCCAGGCCCTCCAGGAGATGGCAAGACGCACTGTGTATTTTTACATTTACATAACAAATTCTTTCAATGCTGCTGCATCAAACGGTAAGATGCTCTTTGCTATTACGTTTGAATAATAAAAAAAAATCTTTGTCAACAGTTATTTTTCCTAGCCCTCTCCTTATGTCCTTGCATCCCAGAAGTTTTTTCTACCCCTTCTGGCAGTGAGAGTAATTCTCTTCTTTCAGCGCTCTCCAGCGAGGAAAAGCTCCACCAATGGTCATCCGTGTTTGTCCTCGCCGTTGGTCCCTGGGGGGGGGGGGAAAGCAAGATCATCCTGCTGCAGCCACAGTACAATCTACACGACACACCCACTTTACTACATGATACACCCACTTTACTACATGATACACCCACTTTACTACATGACACACCCACTTTACTACATGATACACCCACTTTACTACATGACACACCCACTTTACTACATGATACACCCACTTTACTACATGATACACCCACTTCACTTCATGACTCCCCCCCCCATGTTGTTACCCTAACAGTCTGTTACATGACATGTCTCCCCCATCCCTAACCCCAACCATCTCACTTCGCAAGCCTAAACCTAACCAAGTGGGTGTGTCATATAGTAAAGTGGGTGTGTCATTTAGGTTGTGCTGCAGCTGGATCAACTTGCTTTTCCCCCCTCAGCCAAGTGACAACACATCTTTATTGGAACATCTATCAAACATCATTGGGAATCAGAACAAAAAAGGAGCAAGATGATGAGAAAAATAGTAAGTAATAATTCGTCTGTTCCGCGTGTCCTTCCAACCCCAGTATAGTCTGGCCGCGGTATTTCTTGTTGTGATCTAAGAGGGAGCCTGAAAGATGACCAAGGGGCGTCTCTGCTCCATCTGAACATTTCGCCCACAATTCGACCACAGCAGCAAACAATCGGTGAAATCCTCAAATCTCGAAATCAATCCCTCATCTTTTGGACACTCGTGTATACAGTGTTGAACAGATATGAGGAAGATGAAGGCAATCCCACCTGTTGCATGGGAGGGTGGTTGGGACTGTAACACTGGTGTATTTTGGAAGCCAAGATCCTCACAAATCCTCAGTGGGGTTGACAGGTGAGGGTTTACAGGGCAGGGGTCCCCAATCTTTTTTGCACAGCGGACCAGTTTAATACTCACAATATTCTCGCGGACTGGTTGGCGTGAGGGGGCTTAATTACGACAGGAATACATGTTAAGTGTGGAAGTCGATAACGTCACAACATTTAAGTAATGTTTGGATAATAAACACACAGAGCGAATTTTCCTGGCATGAACATAAAAAACATTGCAACTCACCAATATCACTGAATCAGTGGGAGCTCTGGGCTTGTTTCCCTGCAACAAGACGGTCATGTCATGCGAGTCATCGGTTGCAATAAAGCCATATTTTAGGTACAACTTGTCATAGTTCCTTTTGAAGGAAGCTCTCTTCTTTTTTTTTTACATTCTCGGCCTCGGTTGTCTCTGCGTTATCTTCGGTAGACATTTTATTTCCCCTACTTCTTTCGAAGAAACTCTCAAGAGATGTTAGTTTTTACTCATGGTAGCTAGCTAGTTAGTTACAACACGTACATTGAGGAGGTAAGTTGGTGATGACCGACTGATGACCTCGCGTGGGTTGCATTACTCAAGTTCAACATCAGTATCCTCATCCTGTTGTGGCGTGACGGAATGGTGAGGAAAGGTGCAGCAAAGACATCGTGCCATGTTCAATGTAATTACCACACAAATAGCTTATAATGTTATGTGTTTATTATTCAGGTTTTTTCCATCCATCCATTATCCAAACTGCTTATCCTACTCAGGGTCGCGGGGATGCTGGAGCCTATCCCAGCAGTCATTGGGTGGCAGGCAGGGAGACACCCTGGACAGGCCACCAGACCATTATTTATTTTGCCAAATCCTATTGTTTCCTTGTGGCCCAGTAGCAAATGCTTTGTGGTCCACTGCCGGTCCATGGCACGTTGGTTGGGAACCACTAACATAGGGGTTAGGAGACTCAGATGGCTACAGGCCAATGCATCCCAAAATATATCCCAACCAGGCCATATTATAAAGCTGCCATATTTGCCCTGTTTAGCCTGAATGTCAGTTCTAGCAAGATCTGCATCACCAGCTGTAGTAGACAGTGACTGTGGGGCAAGAATGAGGTTCATAGCTTCACTGGAACAGATGCAGATAAACACTGGTATTACTGTTATTATCAATAACAACAATAACCACCCTCCTTATTATCATTGTCACGCTGAATCAACAGTACCTGAGATGATGAGCAGCATTTTGCCGCGGGCTCTGAAAGTGGTTATACCCACTACTTTCAGGTCTTTGTGAGGGCCAGGAACATCTGCACGTCAATCTCTAGTTGCTCTAAGACGTTCGTGTACTTTCCCAAGCCAAGTTTGCTGACCGGCTCTGGCAGGTGAGAACCTTTCAGAGAGGAGTTCATGTTGCAGCCATTGCTGCTGGTCACAGAGGAGATGCAGTCCATGTAGTTGCTGCTGCTGAGGCGGTGCTCCACAGAAGTGTTGTTCTGCTTCCTCTCGGGGCTGCTGACAGCAGTAGGGAACTCTGTATGACTGGGCAGGCTGTTCCCACTGCTGTTCCTCTCTTGCCAGTTGTCTGAGTCACTGCCGTTCCCCACACCTTCCATACTGTCAGAACGTGACAGAGACAGCAGAGAGCCCTCATAGAAGGTGCTCATGCTGGGCTTGCAGGGGTCATGGTTAGCCCTTCTCAGCTCCTTGATGGTCTCTGCTGGCATGGAGCTAGATATACTTGCTGGCAAAGCAATCATTGCTGGTTAAAGCACATCATTACACATCACTTCTGGTGTGCCAACATGAGAATGTCGCCATGGACACCAAATTTAAAAGTTGGGTATACTGCAAAATACAGAGGATTTACCTGGTGGTGATAGGCTTAATTATCATTGTGTGGGGCTTGAACGTCACAGACATTCATTTATATGTAAAAGTCCTGCACTCTAGCTTTAAGTTCTCCATCCACCTCTTCATTTCTCACATCTGTCTCTCAGACGTGTTGTGACCCTTTTTTTTCCATCTTTTCCTCTCTGCCAGTTAATGCTGCCTGTCTGACATGCAATTTTACATGGCGACTCACCTTTTCCTCATTCAATTCAAAGAGACGAGTCGGTGTTCATTCTTGATGACTTCTACTTTCGGGCCAGCCCTCATGTCTAATACATTCTCAAAACAAAAAAATGGTGCACTTAGGTCAAATGAGATTTTCTGTCATTCATTGAAACATTGACAGCCATGATTCAAACAGAAGATTGAAAAATATATTTTTGTTCTTTGTTTAAAGACTCAGAAGATCTAAACACCATACTTTGTGTAACCGTGCAGCAATAATAGAGATTAGACAAAGCACAAAAATATGTTGGCGGGGCTTCCCGTGAAGTGCGTTGTGTGGCAGGAGTGCCTATATCTTTGTTGTTTGTCATTGCCTGGACTTGACATCACTCACTCAGTGTAAATGGACATGGGGGAGCAGATGCCACTCCCTCGCATGATGCAGTCCAGCTACACTTCCCAAATATCAGGGGACTCATGATGGACAAGGTCAGGAAAACTTTGTGTGAGGAAAAACAGTCAAACGGAAAGCAGGAGAGACTTGGTATAAAGGATCTCTGTACTGAAAGAGTCAAGCTGGTTCATTGCATCTCCTTTGGTATGGCGCTTACATTTTGGCTCATTTAATTGGCATGTAATGAAGGAAGCGGTGGCAAAACGCGTCAATTCCTAAATAGTAACCAGAAGTAAAGGGCGCAGGGGTCACGGCCATAATGTCCTGAGAATATTCCTGTTCCAATAGAACGATTAAGAGAATTTCAAGGAAAATGAATTGAAGATAATGTATGACATCATCCTCATGGGGAATTTCTCCTTCTGCTTGCCCCTTCCAAATCCAGGAGGGGTGATCGTCTTTCTTCACAAAAGATGAATTTTGATTTGGTTATCGTTGTTATGTTTCCCCAGGGAAATGGACAGGTAAGAACCCAAACACACAACACACAGACATGGCAGTTACAGTAACACTCAGTTTAATGGTCAAGGGCAGGCAGGGGTCAGTACACAGGAAATCAGTCCTGACAGGCGACTAGATAGACAAAGGACAGACAGACAGGCAAAACAGCTTCAGAGCTCAAGTTCTAGTTACCAGGGTTTTCAGTACAAACAGGTGAACTGATCCGACGGAGGCAGGCAAAAGGAACAAGGTCCAAGGAACAGGCTAAAGACCTCAAACACAGGTAGACTGGTAGAACGAGTGTTAATGAAACGCTGGGTTGCTTTGCTGAAGACACAAGGTAATCTGGCATGGGAGCAGGGAAACCAGGGGAATATATGAGCTGGGAAGCTAATGAAGGAATGGGGAACTGGTGTGGGATACACAAGGTTGAGTGAGGACAAAACCAGGGGCAGGAACTGACATGACAAGACAGGTGAACTTCAGATTAAAAGAGGAAAGACAACAGACAATGATAGAAGTAATAGGCTGACTGACTCAAACTATGGAAGACAATGACTGCTGAAAATAAATGACTGAACTAAGCTGGGAGACTAAACTAAACCAGGAGACATAGTAAAATGACTGACTGGGACACATCGTAACAGTCGTTTCAATTTCATCAGGTCGTAGACAGTTTTCAACATTGCGTCTGCCAACAAAATCAACACGCTGTGTTAATACACTGATTAAAAATGCATTTGTTCATACCTGCCAGCCTGCAATTGCTTCCATATTTGGTAGAGCCAAAGCTATTTATTTATTTTATTTTATTTTTTTATTGTTTGTTCTTCTTTGTGAGGAAAAAGGTTGTTCAAGGTCATTTTACATCACGGTCACATCTGTGATACTAACACTTGAATGCAGGGTTATCTACTGACGCTGGGGCTTTATCCCTAACATCTGTAGGCCGCCCTGCACTTACTTGTCAAGCCTCCTTACTTACCTCATGTATTTCTGATGTATTTCTTGTGTCAACACATGTACAGTCTGAGTAGTGTATTGAAAACGCTACACACAGATCAATGATGTCTCATCAGTTGGATCCATATCGCCTGTTGCAATAATACCTGTACCCTTTAAGAAACCAGATTGTTATTTTGACTTCACACTGAGTTATTGACCGGGACACTTGGCTCACAGGGTAATATCGACAGGACATTGTTGGTTCATCACAGTCAAACCTTGAGGGGGATCATGAGGCTCTTGCACCCGTTGCCTCCCTCTCACTTGGAGCTGTTAAACTGCATTAAGCTGCAAATTTTGGCAGACCTGCGACCAAGTAGGAATTGTGAGAGGATCGTGCCATTCACAGCGGCACACTTTGAGCGACTGTAGCCTCTCTCACTTAGCTCGGAGGACGGCGAATGCAGGTAGAGCAAAGGCCTGATGGACTTGTCACAAAATCAATGCAGATATGCCCTGCCAGAGACAGCTGGAGTGAGCTGACATCTTCTTTGGGATAAGCATTGCTTTTTTTAACCCTTGTGTGGTATACTGAGATGTATTATCCTGTGTGTGGGAGAGGGCTCCCAGTGGATAAATTGCTAATGGATCTGTAGTAGATAACGAAGCAACATCCTTAAATATTCTTTTATCTAATGTTGCTAGTTATATTTTCCTTAGATGGATACATACTTGTAATAATAGTATATGATCTCCATGTAAGGCAAGGATAGGGGTTGAAGATGCTACTGTAACTCTGTTAAATCTTGTTCCGAAGCATCTAGAATGGGAAAAAAAAGCATGCAAGACTGCTTTTCATTGATTTCTCTTCAGCTTGTAATTGTATTCAGCCTCACGTCTTTGCAAATAGGCTGTTGTCAAATTTTAATTTTGATTTTTTTTTTTTGGGATTTCCCCCCATTTTTCTCCTCAATTGTATCTGGCCAATTACCCCACTCTTCCGAGCTATCCCGGTCGCCGCCCCACCCCCTCTGCCGATCCGGGGAGGGCTGCAGACTACCACATGTCTCCTCCGATACATGTGGAGTGGCCAGCCGCCTCTTCTCACATGGCAGTGAGGAGTTCCACCAGGGGGACGTAGTGCATGGGAGGATCACGCTACTCCCCCCTAGTCCCCCCCCCCCGAACAGGTGCCTCGACCGACCAGAGGAGGCGCTAGTGCAGCGACCAGGACACATCCCCACATCCGGCTTCCCACCCCTAGACACGGCCAATTGTGTCTGTAGAGATGCCTGACCAAGCCAGAGGTAACATGGGGACTTGAACCAGCGATCCCTGCGTTGGTAGGCAACGGAATAGACTGCCACGCTACCCGGACGCCCATAATTTTGATTTTAATATTATTTGCTGATAAATAGACTTTTTTGAATGGGAACAGAAAGTTTGAGTTAATGGTTCTCTATCTAGTACATGTCCATCTTCCACAAGGTCTCCTCAGGGCTGCATTCTTTCCCCGCTTTTATTTCTCTCATGTACAATTGACTGTCAGACATATCATAAAGACAGGTCTGTGCTTAAGTATGCAGATGACACTGTAATAGTCAGCCTTTTGCAGGCTGAGGAACAGAGTCATGGACCAGTGGTTGGAGAATTTGTCAGTTGGTGTGAACAGCCTTTCTTACAACAATGTTTCTAAGACCAAAGAGATGTCCATTGATTTTCATAGGAGACCTACTAATACTTCTCTTGTTCCTGCCATCATTTCTGGGGGCCTGTGACTAGTCCAGCAGTACAGATATTTGGGAATCATCCTGGTTGATAAAATTACCTTTGATGCCAACATTGATTTTAGTATGTAAAAAGGCAAACCGAAGACTGTTTTTCTTAAAGTTCGTCCCCAAACACGTTTTAAAATTTAAAAATACGCTAAGATAATTAATATATTGTTTAACAACGTTTTCCCACATAAAAAGTAAAAAAAAAAACCTGAAAAGGGGCTAGAAGCATATCTACTCTTTCTCCCTCACTGAGAAATTCAGGATCTATGAATAAGTAAATATAACAGGCTTCGTATCCCACCCAACACCGCTGCTTGCTCTAGGTTGGCCAGCGAAAGAGCGGTACGCATCAAGATGGGTAGCGTTAGAGCAAACATTGGTGATCCAGCCATACGTGTTTGAGCTTCAGTTAGACCCAGACTCAGACTCTGTTGTGCACCAAAGCCGGCAACTAGCTAGTTAACATATTCCATTTATGTTGTTTGTTAGCTTGTAACAAGGAAGACGATGATGAAACATGGAAGAGAAAGAAGCATTCTGGAGTGAGTTGGATGAAGTGGTGGGCAGTGTACCCATGGAGGAGAGAGTAGTGATTAGAGCAGACTTCAATGGTCATGTTGGTGAAGGGAATGGAGGTGGTGAGGAGGTGATGTGTAGGTATGGTGTAAAGGAGAGGAATGTGGAAGGACGGATGGTGGTGGATTTTGCGAAAGTATGGAAATGGCTGTGATGAATACACATTTCAAGAAGAGGGAGGAACAGGGTGACATGTAAGAGTGGAGGAAACTGCACACAGGTGAACTATATCTTATGCAGAAGGTGCAATCTGAAAGGGATTGGAGACTGCAAGGTGCTGATGGGAGAACGTAGCTAGTAGGCAGCATCGGATGGTGGCCTGTAGGATGACTTTGGAGATCAAGAAGAGGAAGAGAGTGAAGACAGAGCCGAGGATCAAATGGTGGAAGTTGAAGAAGGAAGACTTTTGTGTGGCGTTCAGGGAGGAGCTAAGATGAGCAATGGGTGGTAGTGAAGAGTGGCTGGATGGCTGGGCAACTACTGCAGAAATGGTGAGATAGACAGCTAGAAAGGTATGTGGTTTGTCATCTGGACAGATGAAGGAAGACAAGGAGACGTGGTGGTGGAATGAGGAAGTACAGGAATGTATATAGAAGAAGCGTTTGGTGAAGAAGGGGTGGGATAGTCAGAGAGATGAAAAAAGTAGACAGGAGTACAAGGAGATGCGACATAAAGTGAAGAGAGAGATGGTAAAGGCAAAGGAAAAGGTGCATGGTGAGTTGTATGACGGTTGGAAACTAAGGAAGGAGGAAAGCGCTTGTACCGATTGGCTAGACAGAGGGACCGAGCTGGGAAGGATGTGCAGCAGGTTATGGTGATGAAGGATAGAGATTGAAATGTGCTGACAAGCAAGTGTGTTGAGAAGGTGGAAGGAATACTTTGAGGGGCTGATGAATGATGAAAACAAGAGAGAGAGAAAGTTGGATGATGTGGGAATAGTGAATCAGGAAGTGCAGTGGATTAGCAAGGAGGAAGTGAGGGCAGCTATGAAGAGGATGGAGAGTAGATAGGCGATTGGTCCAAATGACATACCTGTGGCGGCATGGAGATGTTTAGGAGAAATCGCAATGGAGATTTTAACTAGATTGTTTAACACAATCTTGCAAAGTGAGAGGATGCCTGAGAAGTGGAGAAGTGTACTGGTACCAATTTTCAAGAATAAGGGTGATGTGCAGAGCTGCAGTAACTACAGAGATATAAAGTTGATCAGCCACAGCATGAATATATGGGAAAGAATAGTTGAAGCTAGGTTAAGAGGAGAGGTGATGATCAGCGAGCAGCAGTATGGTTTCTTACCATGAAAGAGCACCACAGATGCGATGTTTGCTTTGAGAGTGTATAGAGTACACAGTACACATTGAGTTACATTACATAAGCACTTTGGATGTCTAGAAAAGTGCTATATAAAATGTTATTATTATTATTATTATTATTATTATTATTACATTGTGTCTTTGTGGATTTAACCAAAGCATATAACAGGGTGGATGGATGGATGGATGGATGGTGTGGTATTGTATGAAGAAGTCGTGAGTGGCAGAGAAGTGTGTAAGAGTGGTGCTGGATATGTGTGAGGGCAGTGTGACTAGTGAGGTGTGTGGTAGGAGTGACGGATGGGTTCAAGGTGGAGGTGGGATTACATCAGGATTGGTTGTGAGCCCTTTTTTGTTTACAATGATAATACACAGGTTGATGGACAACGTCCAGCAGGAGTCTCCGTAGGCTATGATGTTTGCGGGTGACATTGTGATCTATAGTGAGAGTAGGGTGCAGGTTGAGGAGAGCCTAGAGAGGTGGAGGTATGCACTGGAGAGAAGAGGAATGAAAGTCAGCAGGAGCAAGACAGAATGTATATGCGTGAATGAGAGGGAAGACAGTGGAATGGTGAGGATGCAAGGAGTAGAGATGGCGAAGGTGATGGATTTAAATACTTGGAATCAACTGTTCAAAGTAATGGGGAGTGCAGAAGAGAGGTGAAGAAGAGAGTGCAGGCAGGGTGGAGTGGGTAGAGAAGAGTGTCAGGAGTGATATTTGACAGAAGGGTACTTGCAAGAGTGAAAGGGAAGGTTTGACAAGATGGTAGTGAGACTAGTTATGTTGTATGGTTTAGAGACAGTGGCGCTGACGAAAAGAGAGGAGGTGGAGCTGGAGGTGGCAGAGTCGAAGATGCTAAGATTTTCGTTGGGAGTGACAAAGGAGGACAGGATTAGGAATCTCAGGTTGGACAGTTTGGAGACAAAGCAAGAGAGGCAAGATTGAGATGGTTTGGACATGTGTGGAGGAGAGATGCTGGGTATATTGAGAGAAGGATACTGAATATGGAGCTGCCAGGCAAGAAGAAAAGAGGAAGGCCAAAGAGGAGGTTTATGGATGTGGTGAGGGACGACATGCAGGTGGTTGGCGTGACAGAGGAAGATGCAGAGGACAAAAAGTAATGGAAACGGATGATCTGCTGCCGTGGAGCAGGAGGAGGAAAAAGGAGACTTCCAACAGGCAGTGGCTGACACAGCAGTGGTTATGAAACATAGAATAACATCTGATATGAAGTTACAGTGTGTTCACATTGTCACGTTGTTATTACGTAATTACTTGCCAGAGGTCTAATCAAAGCTTGCAGAAAGATACATTCCTATTCCGTCTGGCTGAGATTTTTATATTACTTGTAATATCTTTTTATCTTGATAACCAATCAAGTTTGACTGGGGACTGGCTCATTGGGACAGTAATCTAAAATTCAAAACTGCCGAGACGTTAGGACAAGGCAACCCGCACCGCACTTAAGTTTATGGCTCCGAGAGTTTTGTTTGGGATCAAGCCTGGAAAGCACCAGAGGGGGGAACCCCCTGCTGCCAACGCACGACAATGGACACCGTTTGTGGCCTTCCCGGAACAGGGAGGACCCGCGCGAGCCCGGTAGGGATCGAAGTCCAGACTAGAAAAGAGCTTTACATTGCACACCGTGCCGTTTTTTTGGGTGAAAAATTATGCACCTCGGGCTGTCGTCATGGTTTCATATGGCTGAACTTTGAAATGTTAGCTAAATACATAGTTTACAGTTTTACTGTCGCCAAACAACTAGCAGCAGCTAGCAAAAACCTGACGTAGTTAATGCTATTAATAAGTCAAATTCCAACCATTTCAGCAGTATGGTGGGATTCTTTTGGTAAAAGCTCAAGGGTCCGATTTACATCCAAAAATGGGACACTCTCCTGTGTTAGCAGTCAGAATGTGTTAGCAGTCAGAATGCTAATACAAGCTAACTCTCTAAACCAGTGTTTCTCAACCCAGTCCTCAAGGAACCCCTATCCTGCAGATTTTCATTGTAACCCTGCATAGGTAGCCCTGCTTGTACTTACTCAACCAATCATCTCGCAGCACTTAATTATGCAAGGTGTGCAACATCTGACAAATGTCATTGCTGATTGGGTGAATAACTACAAACAGGTACCTATTCAGGGTTGCAAAGAAAATATGCAGGATAGGGGGTCCTTGAGGACTGGGTTGAGAAACACTGCTCTAAACTGACAAGTCTCCTCTGCGTAGGAGGTTCCAGGTTTCTTTGCCCGCCCACATTTGCATATTAGACAGCGATTGGCTTTCGGATTTGTGTCGTACCAAATCTGGCTTGCCCGGGGTAATGTTTGAATCTCAAATTTTATAGAAGTGCACGGACAGCGCCTCCCTCAGTAGAGGAATGTGAAAACACCGCTGTATTGACAAACTTTGTACAGATACAAGTCGGTGTAGTCAAGGCCAGACATTTTAGGGGACACAAACAGTAAGTGGAGAGGTACTTTAAGGAAGCTCAGAAGTTTTAATGCTGAAAAGTCTCTGCTGAAAGTCTTCTGTACTTCGTGTATTGAGTCAGTTTTAACATACACGTTGATCTGTTGGTTTGGTAATCTCAGTGTGAAAAACAAAAACTTGCTGAGGAAAAATTGTGAATGTGTGCCCTAAGTGACTGGTGTAAATTTAAATGATCTTTGCTACCCGTACCGAGTCAGAGCCACACAGGAAGCTCAGGCCATCTTATTGGACTCCCAGCACCCTTTACACAGTGAGTATAATTTGCTCCCGTGGAGGTTTTACCACCCAGTAGTTGACACTAACAGATATACGAGGTCTTTTATTCTATCAGTTATTGGCTTTTTAAACAAAATGGGACTGTGACTATCTGTCTCTTCTTGATGGGACTGTGACTAACCATCTCTTCTTCTGATGGTTCTGGTGATAAGTGACAATGACAACAGTGATGTTGCCACTAAACGTGTACTTATTTTTACTGTGTACTTGCTTTTATACGTGTATATATGTCTGTGTATTTTACGGATACCATTTTACTGTTACTTACTGCTGTTGTACGCCAAATTGCCCCTCGGGGACATCAGAGCTTTACTATAATAATTAATAATAATAACCATCATCGTCATTGCATTTATATAGTGCTTTTATAGAGACCCAAAGCGCTTCACAGTGAAGGGGGTAACTCACCTCAACCATCACCAATGTGTAGCACCACCCGGGTGATGCACGGCAGCCATTTTGCGCCAGAAATTTCACCACACATCAGCTTGAGGTGGAGAGGGAGGACTCATTGAGCCAATTACGTGGGGGAATGATTAGGCGGAGAGATGGAGAAAGTCAGGCTGGGAATTTTGCCAGGACACCGGGGAACACCTGCTCTTTGCAATAAGTGTCGTAAGATCTTTAATGACTACAGTGAGTCAGGACCTTGGTTTAACGTCTCATCCAAAGGACAGCATCTCCTACAGCACAGTGTCCCCGTCAATGCACTGGAATTTGAAATTTGTGGATTTTATTAGGAAGAGAGGGAAGACTGCCCCCTACTGGCCCACCAACACCACTTCCGGCAGCAACTCAGTTTTCCTGGGAGGTCTTCCATCCAAGTATCAGCCAAGCTCACACCTGCTTAGCTTCCGTCATTTGACAGAGCCAGGGTACATGTTGGTATGGCTGCCGGCATACTACTACTATGTAATACATACTACTCTATGCAATCTGTCAGCTGTAAAGAAAATCTGACACATTTGGAGATTGTTATTAGAAACTTGCTTGCAAGATGTAATGACACTGGCATTGGGTACTTTTCTTGTTTGCAACATGGTGTGATGGCTGTCAGAGGAAGCTGTGATTATCAGCTCTTGTCTCTGAGCAAATCTCAATCAATCATATATACAAAACTAAAAAACCAAAACACAACAAAGAAAAAATAATAATATGATAAACCTGTTTTAAGAAGTTAACTGTATTTACAAGTGTCTTTTAGACTAAAGGAGACAAATCTAGGGGGCACAAGCCAATAGATGGTAAAACATACAGATGGCAAAATCAATTTAATTCTAATGCTGGATAATATGGAAAATGTTATTATTATAGCAAACTCAGATAATTTTACACATTGTATTACAGTATCTGCTTACATATCCAAAACTACCATTTGACTGAGATACATCTTATTGAACTGTTTGGTAATGTAAAGTATAATATCGAACCAAATCTAGGTTTCAAATGATTATACCTCAGATATCTTGGACCTGGGCATCCAGGTAGCGTAGCAGTCTATCCCATTGCCTACCAACATGGGGATCGCAGCCCTCCCCGGATCGGCAGAGGGGGCAGAGCAGTGACCAGGACGGCTCAGAAGAGTGGGATAATTGGCCGGATACAGTTAGGGAGAAAAAGGGAGGAAAATCAAAAGAAAAAAAAATATATAATCCAGTGAGTCATCCGTTTCTATCTCTTCCTGTCTTCTGCATCTTCCTCTGTCACACCAGCCACCTGCATGTCCTCCCCCACCACATCCATAAACCCTTTCTTTGGCCTTCCTCTTTTCTTCTTCCCTGGCAGCTCCATATTCAGCATCCTTTTCCCAATATACCCAGCATCTCTCCTCCACACATGTCCAAACCATCTCAATCTTGCCTCTCTTGCTTTGTCTCGAAACCGTCCAACCTGAGCTGTCCCTCTAATATACTCGTTCCTAATCCTGTCCTTCTTCATTACTCCCAATTAAAATCTTAGCATCTTCAACTCTGCCACCTCCAGCTCCACCTCCTGTCTTTTCATCAGTGCCACTGTCTTCAAACCATATAACATAGCTGGTCTCACTACCATCTTATAAACCTTCCCTTTAACTCTTGCTGGTACCCTGCTGTCGCAAATCACTCCTGACACTCTTCTCCACCCACTCCACCCTGCCTGCACTCTCTTCTTCACCTGTCTTCTGCACTCCCTGTTACTTTGTACAGTTGACCCCAAGTATTTAAGTATTTCACCTCTGTCCATGTATAATGATTAATTATGCTGTTGTCAACTGTGAAAAACCAACCCCATAGGTCGTTTGTACAAGCAGCTTATTACGACCTATAGTTAAGTTTTAAAGTTAAGCGACCTCTAGCGGTCGTGCTGCCTATAGCAATCTTAGTTACTATACTAGATGGCGAAACAACACATAAACGCACTGACTAAATATTCTGTTGTTCTCAAATTGTTTTAATCACTATTTACTGACTACTTACCTTTATTAGCCTGTCTATGAGGCGTTGTAAAAAGGATGTCAACAAGTAGATAAAACCCCACAATGCACAGAGGCGATAATATCTGTGGCATATCTCCTGCCGCCGGTAAGGGCACTAATTTAGGAAATGCTCCTGTGGGTCATATTAAGTATTTGCTTAGAGAATGTTGATGGAGAAGTATAAAGAAGGCCAGAAGGAGTTACATTGTATCTTTGTAGATTTAGAGAAAGCATACGACAGGGTGCCGAGAGAGGAGGTGTGGTATTGAATGAGGAAGTCGGAGTTGCAGAGAAGTATATAAGAGTTGTGCAGGATATGTATGAGGGAAGTGTGACAATGGTGAGGTGTGCGGTTGGAATGAAAGATGGGTTCAAGGTGGAGGTGGGATTACATCAAGGATCGGCTCTGAGCCCTTTCTTGTTTGCAGTGGTGATGGACAGGTTGATGGACAAGATCAGGCAGGAGTCTCCATGGACGATGATGTTTGCGGATGACATTGTGATCTGTAGCGAGAGTAGGGTGCAGGTTGAGGAGAGCCTGGAGAGGTGGAGGTATGCACTGGAGAGAAGAGGAATGAAAGTCAGTAGGAGCAAGACGGAATACCTATGCATGAATGAGAGGGAGGACAGTGGAATGGTGAGGATGCAAGGAGTGGAGGTGACGAAGGCATATGAGTTTAAGTACTTGGGGTCAACTGCTCAAAGTAACGGGGAGTGCAGAAGAGAGGTGAAGAAGAGAGGGCAGGCAGGGTGGAGTGGGTGGAGAAGAGTGTCAGGAGTGATTTGCGACAGAAGGGTACCAGCAAGAGTTAAAGGGAAGGTTTACAAGATGGTTGTGAGACCAGCTATGTTATATGGTCTGGAGACAGTGGCACTGACGAAAAGACAGGAGGCGGAGCTGGAGGTGGCAGAGTTGAAGATGTTAAGATTTTCATTGGGAGTGACGAAGAAGGACAGGATTAGGAATGATTATATTAGAGGGACCGCTCAAGTTGGACGGTTTGGAGACAAAGCAAGAGGTGGAGGAGAGATGCTGGGTACATTGGGAAAAGGATGCTGAATATGGAGCTGCCAGGGAAGAGGAGAAGAGGAAGGCCAAAGAGGAGGTTTATGGATGTGTTGAGGGAGGACATGCAGGTGGTTGGTGTGACAGAGGAAGATGGAGAAGACAGGAAGAAATGGAAACGGATGATCTGTGACGACGGGAGCAGCCGAAAGTAGTAGTAGTAGTAGTAGTAGTAGTAGTAGTAGTAGTAGTAGTAGTCCTGTGGGTCGTATTAGAGGGTGTACGACCTATGTGGTCATATGGGTTGGAGGACTTGTAGTGTGTGTGAATATGTGGCCGCCGTGCCAGACTATGTGATGCTGTTAATGTTCATCTTGGTGCCTGTAACATTACCTCTGATGATGTAAAGCCTTGTATGATTAAACTGTGGTGCATTCAGGCAAGTCAATTTTATTTGTACAGCCCAATATCACACATTACACATTTGCCTCAGGGGGCTTTACAGCAACACAACATCCTGTCCTTACACCCTCACATTGGATAAGGAACAACTCCCTAAAAAAACCTTTAACAGTAGAAAAAATAGGAAGAAACCTCAGGGAGAGCAACAGAGGAGGATCTCTCTCCCAAGACAGACAACATACAATGGATGTTGTGTTTACACAATTTGAAGAATACAGCACTGAAAGAGGATAACAGAATTATAATGCAATTATAAAATATATGAAGAATATGATGAGGAGGATGCTAAGAAGCGTCCAGAGGACATTGGAATAGCCTAGGACCTGAGCCACGCAACCACCATCACCATGTAGACAAAATAAACAATAAATAAATTTAAAAAAATTCACACATCTGAGTGAGAGAAACAGGATAACAAAATTATATGGATTTATAAGATATATAAAAAAAATGTGATGAGAGGGATGCCAAGCAGTGTCCAGGTGGTGACCACCATCACCATGGAGACCTGGGAAGAGGACAGACTGCACGTGTAAACAAAGGAAACTCACATCACACCACACACACAAGAAGAGAAAGGAGAAGACATCATTCAGAGAGACAGAGAAAAGGCGTGAGAGTACAGAACAGTTTGCAATAGTCAGTAATCTATACTGTATAATCTTGTGGGCAGAACAGTGCTTGGTAAATCCATTGAGACAGAAACCGACCTGCCATGCAATACAGGTTGTGACGCGCTCAACCCAAAGGCAACTAAATGTAGGCCAAGGCTAAAAGATGAGTTTTACGTTTGGATCTAAAGGACTTAACAGATTCTGATTGTCTGACGGCAGCAGGCAGGTTAATCCGATAGGAAAAGGCCTTGCAACCAGCTGACTTCTTTTTAACGTTGGGTACACACAAGAGCCCTGTATTTTGAGAGTGGAGAGCTCGAGATGGAATGTACGGTTTAAGGAGATCAGACAGTTATGATGGGGCAAGCCCGTGTAGGATTTTATAAGTCAGCAGAAGCACCCTGTATTCTGATCTAACATGGATAGGGAGCCAGTGAAGAGAGGCAAGAATTGGTGTAATATGGTCAAATTTTCTAGTTTTAGTTAGGATTCTAGCTGCAGCATTCTGAACCATCTGAAGACTTCTAGTACTAGCATGTGGCAGATCTGAAAACAGAACTTTAAAATAATCGAGTCTGGATGAAACAAATGCATGTATTAGAGTCTCTGCATCAGCCATGGACAGGAAAGACCGAATTTTAGCTGCTATGTTACATAATTGAAAAAAGGCAGTCTAATCTTGGTGATTTCTTTAATGTGCTTATCAAAGGAAAGGCTGGGATCAAACATAAAACCAAGGTTTTTGGCTGCCACACTTTTTTTTCGATTGTTATTGTTACTTGATCAAATTGGTGTCTGTGTCTAGCAGGGCCAACAACCAGCATCTGTTTTATCTGAATTTAAAAGCAGAAAATCTAGTGTCATCCATTTTTTCACAACAGCTCAGCAGGCCTCTAATTAGTCATTTGAATATGATCATCAGCCCTTATAGGCACATACAGCTGAGTATCATCAACATAGCAATGGACATTTATTCCATGACTGTGTAATTTGACCAACAGGTGAAATATAAAGAGAGAACATTAGAGGGCCAAGAACTGAGCCCTGAGGTATGCCATATTTAACGTCAGAGAAGTTTGATGTAATCTTATTATAGCAGACACAATGTGAGAGGAAGTATAGTTGTAATTGCCTATTTTGGTTAATATATTTATTTTAGAACCTATTAAGTATGATTAGTCTTGGACGTTCTAGGCCCACCTGATTTTCTCTGTGCCCACCTACACTGTGATTTCTGCCTACTCTACAGGTTGGAGGTTGCTGCTGTTGGACCTGTGTTTTAGGTTGCTGATGTTGGTGGTATGTTGGAGGTTGTTGGTGGGGGAGAGGGAGCTGAGCTCCCTCCTGCAATCACATCTAGTGCATGGGCATGGTGCTCTGCTAAATCTGTTGTCCTCTCAAAACATTGAATGGCACAATTAAGTATATCAGAAATTGCGGTCAAGGTGGCCTGATCTCGTTTCACTTGCTCCCTTAACATGCTTATGTGCACTGATGAAGTTGATGTTCTATGCCTTTTTGATTGCCTCCATGACTCTTGAGGTGGAGGTAGAGATGACCCCCCCCTCACCCCTCTCTTCTAGCATATCTAGGGCTTCATCATGGGCATCAGTTGACACTGGCAAAACGTGTGATGCTACAAGTGAAGAGGAGAGTGGATGAAGAGGTACTGAGAGTTGCAGCTATTTTGTTTTTTTTCAAGTGCTAACATTTTCTGAACTAACAATAATTCAGTGTATAGAATAATACCACATTAGCAAGCCAAATGCTATGTTTTTAAGGTTTAAAATGTGGTAAACTCTCTTAATTTACCGTGTGAATCTGTGGAGGTATCCCTAGGAACTTCTCGGTCGTCGTAACCATCTAATATTAATTGGGTACATCATATAAGTTATGCTTTTTAAGTTATGCTAATTTTATTTATAACAGCATAATCCATCCAACATAAGCAGAAGATTGCGATAGGTAGCTGTTGTGTTGCTAAGGGATGTGACAGGCTGTGGTTTGTGGAGGCCTGTCACATGGAGTTTGGTGTACATCTGACGTCCGTGTAACCCCTCTGCAGGGGAGCATTGAGTGGTGGCATACGTGGTTGCCCTGTAGATCTGCCCTCCAACTGCATCAACTCAAGACATCACAGTAGCCCTACCTATTCACACACACACACACACACACACACACACACACACGCATATATATATGTATATATATATATATACCTCCTTTTGTGAGAAATGTTATTTAATAAATTCTTATTATCGTCAAGTTAGATAACAAAACTGTGTACCATGATATGCCAGTATTTTAATTTCCTCCCGATACCAATATTGAAGTAGGAATTATTGCAGAGCCCTGCACTATATTCTTAGTTTTAAATCTTGCTTGAAAAAATGGTGTATGCCCTTTTTACCAACTAAATGAGAAAAAAAAATTCCAATGATGTTGCATGAAAATACGCAAATCTATATGAGCAAATGCTGGTTTGCCTCAAACACAGATTCTACCAGCATTCATCAACCACGTTTGTTTGGTATAAACACAGCTTCTTTGGACTCTGGTGCTCGTGTGTGGGTGTGACAGACCTGCTTGGATCCCATACAGACACAGTGGTGTTGCACTCTGTGCTGTGAGCATGTGTGTGTGTGTGTCACAGAGTAGGGGGGTGAGGAGTAGCACATCTAAAATATATGTGTTTTCTTCAACTGCATGTTTTGTGTGAGTGTTATTGTAACGTGCAGTGCTGTGTGTCAGTGTGGGTGTGTTTATCTGAGCGATGCCTGTGCTGGAGGGCAGAGAGAGAGCGAGAGAGAGAGAAGTTTGAACCCAACCTCAGAGGGCCTGTAGCTTTCTATAACGTGGGAGAGCATGGATGGTGGGTGGGTAGGGTAGGGAGTCGGTAGTGAAGGAGTCCTCATCTCTCCTGCTTTGGAATGTTGAATCTTCAAATGGTAATCTAGGAAGACGAGTGCAAAAGCCTTGACAGAAGCAAATAGTTCCAATGCCTGGGCTCCCTCTGCTTAAAGCTTAGGAGGTGAGCCATAGTTCACGTACCAGGGTGGTTCATGCGTTTGTCTGTAGCCATGTTTCCATTAACCTTCTTAATGTGCAATTTGAAATTGGGAACTAAAAAATGAGTAATGGAAACACGTGAATTTTGAAGGAAAAAAAACCTTCAAATATCTCAAAAAAGGATTATATGCTCGCACATGGTGGTTTTTCAGATGATTCGACAAAGCAGTATTTCAGAAAAATTGAAATGGAAACGTTTCTCACATTTAAGTCACATGTCATGGCCTGAAGAGTCACATGACAGTCAAAAACATCACGTGTTTCATGTGGTCTGATGAAGATACTGAACTTTTCTTAACATCGGTTCAAGGTAAAAAGATCACAGCCATTTTAGATAGCAAGCAACAAGGAAATACTAATATTTATAAGGAGCTTGAGGCAAATATGAGGGAGAGAGGACAGGACAAACCCTGGCATGTTCTTCAGAGAAAATGGAAGCCGTTGAAGCAGTGTCACCTTAAAAAAGAGCTCTGTAAGAGTGGTGCTGGGGGCAAAGCAAAGATTAAAAAAATTGTTTTTGATGTCATGGACCTAATATTGGGACAATTACCTATTGTTACATCAATGACCTCTGTTATCAACAGTATAGGTAAGGCAAACATTCTTTCAGTTTTAAATGACCTAACTAGCTAACTGAAAACATGCTGGCTAACGTTAAGTTGGCTGTTTAGGTTAATTGACAAACTATGTTGAATTAATTGATGTCCTAACAACATCATTCAATTTCATGTCAATAGGTAGGCCTACCCATCGCAGTCTTCTGCTTATGTTGGATGGATTATGCTGTTATGAATAAAATTAGCATAACTTAAAAAGCATAACTTATATGAAGTACCCAGTTAATATTAGATGGTGACAACAACCCAGAATTCCTAGGGAGACTTCCACAGATTCAGACGGTAAATTAAGAGAGTTTACCACATTTTTAAACCTTAAAAACATAGCGTTTGGTTTGCTACAGTGGTATTATTCTATACACTGAATTATTGTTAGTTCAGAAAATGTTAGCACTTGGAAAAAAAATAGCTGCTACTTCAGTACCTCTTCATTCACTCCCCTCTTCACTTGTAGCATCACATGTTTTGCCAGTGTAAACTGATGCCCATGATGAAGCCCTAGATATGCTAGAAGAGAGGGGTGAGGGGGTGGGGGTCATCTCTACCTCCACCTCAAGAGTCGTGGAGGCAACCAAAAAGGCATGGAACATCAACTTTATCAGTGCACATGAACATGTTAAGGGGGCAAGTGGAATGAGATCAGGCCACCTTGACCGCAATTTCTGGTATACTTAATCGTGCCGTTCAGTGCTTTCAGAGGACAACAGATTTAGCAGAGCACCATGCCCATGCACTAGATGTGATTGTAGGGAGCTCAGCTCCCCTTTCCCCACCAACAACCTCCAGCATACCAGCAGCAACCTCTGACATACCGCCAACATCAGCAACATAAAACATAGCACCAACAGCAGCAACCTCCAACTTGTAGGGTAGGCAGAAATCACAGTGTGGGTGGGCATAGAGAAAATCAGGTGGGCCTAGCCCGTCCAAGACCAATCATACTTAATAGGTTCTAAAACGCATACAAAAAGAGGCAATTAGAACTATACTTGCTATACTTGCTCTCGCATTGTGCTATAATAAGATTACATCAAAATTCTCTGACGTTAAATATGGCATACCTCAGGGCTCAGTTCTTGGCCCTCTAATTTTATCTCTTTATATTTCACCTCTTGTTCAAATTATACATAGTCATAGAATAAATTTCCATTGCTATGTGGTGATACTCAGCTGTATGTGCCTATAACAGCTGATGATCATACTCAAATGACTGATTTAGAGACCTGCTTGGCTGCTGTGAAAAATTGGATGTCATTAAACTTTCTGCTGTTAAATTCAGATAAAACTGAGATGCTGGTCATTGGCCCTGCTAGACACAGACACCAATTTGATCAAGTAACAATAACAGTCGAAAAAAGTATGGCAGCCAAAAACCTTGGATATAATGTTTGATCTTAGCCTTTCCTTTGATAAACACATTAAAGAAATCACCAAGACTGCCTTTTTTCAATTATGTAACATAGCTAAAATTCGGTTTTTCCTGTCCATGGCTGATGCAGAGACTCTATTACATACATTTGTTTCATCCAGACTTGATTATCTTAATGTTCTGTTTCCAGGTCTGCCACATGCTAGTAAGAAAAGTCTTCAGATGGTTCAGAATGCTGCAGCTAGAATCCTAACTAAAACTAGAAAATTTGACCATATTACACCAATTCTTGCCTCCCTTCATTGGCTCCCTATCCATGTTAGATCAGAATACAAGGTGCTTCTGCTGACTTATAAAATCCTACATGGGCTTGCCCCATCTTACCTCTCTGATCTCCTTAAAGCGTACATTACATCTCGATGTCTTCACTCTCAAAGTACAGGGCTCCTGTGTGTACCCTGAGTTAAAAAGAAGTCAGCTGGTGGCAGGGCCTTTTCCTATCAGGCCCCGTTCTTGTGGAATAAACTGCCTGCTGCCATCAGACAATCGGAGTCTGTCGAGTCCTTTAAATCCAAACTTAAAACTCATCTTTTAGCCTTGGCCTACATTTAGCTGCCTTTGGGTTGAGTGCCTCACAACCTGTACCGCATGGCGGGTCGGTTTCTGTCTCAATGGATTTACCAAGCACTGTTCTGCTGACAAGATTATAGCCTATAGATTACTGACTATTGCAAACTGTTCTGTACTGTCATATGTCTTTTCTCTCTCTCTGAGTGATGTCTTCTCCTTCCTCTTCTTGTGTGTGTGTGTGTGTGTGTGTGAATGGTGTGATGTGAGTGTCCTTTGTGTGCACGTGCAGTCTGTCCTCCTCCCAGGTCTCCATGGTGATAGTGGTCGCCACCTGGACACTGCTTGGCATCCCTCTCATCACTTTTTCTTTTTAAATATCTTATGAATCCATATAATTTTGTTATCCTGTTTCAATGTTATATCCTTCACTCACTCAGATGTGTGGCTAATTTTTTTACATTTTCTTGTGTACTTGGTGATGGTGGTTGCGTGGCTTGGGTCCTGCGCTGTTCCGGTGGCGTCTGGACACTTCTTAGCATCCTCCTCATCATGTTCTTCATATATTTTATAATCACATAATAATTGTGTTATCTTCTTTCAGTGCTGTATTGTGTAAATTGTGTAAACACAACATCCATTGCACGTTGTCCGTCTTGGGAGAGAGATCCCTCCTCTGTTGCTCTCCCTGAGGTTTCTTCCTATTTTTTCTACTGTTTTTAGGGAGTTGTTCCTTATCCAATGTGAGGGTGTAAGGACAGGATGTTGTGTTGCCATAAAGCCCATTGAGGTGAATGCGTAATGTGTGATATTGGGCCGTACAAATAAAGCCTACTTGCCTGAATGCACCACAGTTTAATCATACAAGGCTTTACATCATCAGAGGTAATGTTAGAGGCACCAAGATGAACATTAAAAGCATCACATAGCCTGGCATGGCGGCCACATATTCACACACACTACAAGTCCCCCAACCCAGACGACCACATAGGTCGTACACCCTCTAATACGTTTCCTAAATTAGCGCCTCTACCGGTGACAGGACATACGCCAGAGATCCTTTTCGCCTCTGTGCATTGTGGGGTTTTATCTAATTGGTGACATCCTTTTTACAACACCTCACAGACTGGCGAATAAAGGTAAGTAGTCAGTAAATAGTGATAAAAACAATTTGAGAACAACAGAATGCGTAGTCAGTAAGTTCTTGTGTTGTTTCACCGTCTAGTATAGTAACTAAGATTGCTATTGGCAGCACGACCGCTAGAGGTCGCTTAACTTTAAAAACGTTAGAGGTCGTAATAAACTGGTTGTAATCAGTCGTAATAAGCTGCTTGTGCAAACAACCTATGGGGTCGTTTTTTGACAGTTGACAACAGCACAATTAATCATTATCTATGGATAGATGTGAAATACTTAAATACTTGGGGTCAACTGTCCAAAGTAACGGGGAGTGCAGGAGAGAGGTGAAGAGGAGAGTGCAGGCAGGGTGGAGTGGGTGGAGAAGAGTGTCGGGAGTGATTTGTGACAGAAGGGCACCAGCAAGAGTTAAAGGGAAGGTTTACAAGATGGTTGTGAGACAAGCTATGTTGTATGGTTTGGAGACAGTGGCACTGACGAAAAGACAGGAGGTGGAGCTGGAGGAGGCGGAGCTGAAGATGTTAAGATTTTCATCAGGAGTGATGAAGAAGGACAGGATTAGGAACGAGTATAATAGAGGGACCGCTCAGGTTGGACGGTTTGGAGACAAAGCAAGAGAGACAAGATTGAGATGGTTTGGACATGTGTGGAGGAGAGATGCTGGGTATACTGGGAGAAGGATGCTGAATATGGAGCTGCCAGGGAAGAGGAGAAGAGGAAGGCCAAAGAGGAGGTTTATGGGTGTGGTGAGGGAGGACATGCAGGTGGCTGGTGTGACAAAGGAAGATGCAGAGGACAGGAAGAGATGGAGATGGATGATCTGCTGTGGCGCCCCCTAACGGGAGAAGCCGAAAGTAGTAGTAGTAGTAGTAGTCGTATGGATAGAGGTACACCAGCACCAACATGCTCAGTAACATTAAAAATGACACCTGAACATAGACTGGCATGGCGGCCACATACACACACACACACATGCACACCAGCATAAAATCCAACTGTACACCCAACAAAAACTATACCCAATAAACAATAATATTGAAATGGGCAATAGGCTACTACAGTCCGAAATTATAAATGAGCTTACTTTTGATGAGTACAGCAGGAGACGACGGCTCTTGGTGTTGAGCACCGAAATTGTTTCATGATATTTCACGAGTCAGTCAGCTCTCTTTCAAAGGAGAGCAGAGGCAAAGAGTTCAGTCTGTATGTCATCACTGATGCCATTTTTTATCCGACTTGCAGTTGGGAAGAGTCTTTCAACAGGACTGCCTGTTATGGGTGGGGTGACGGGGGCCCGTAGGAGACGGTTCATTTTGGGAAATATGTCACTGGGACATGTGTGGAGCACCAAAGTGATGGAAAGGCCCTGTCCGCTGTAACCTTTCTCCTCAGCACTTCATGTTCTGCGTCTTGCAGCGGTGGAAAAGTGTGTGCTGGCAGACGGTATTAACGGCTTGTCACCAAAGGTGTTTGACCGAGGCGAGCAAGCAGCAGCGGCTCTCATCAACCCGTACGCGTCCACCTTAAAACCAGTATTAAGTTCCACCTTCTGCATGTCTAGTCTGTCATTCCATGTATTTTCTAGGTCCGAGTTGTCCTTTACACGCGATGCTTTGCCCACGGTGGATCCAACCTGCGTATCGCCCAACTCAGCTGGCAACTTCCTCTTTCGAAACCCAGTGGCGTCCCAGCTCAGAATGTTTCTTCACCAGCTCATGTCAGTGTCATACTTTATCAGAGCCATTTTCTGTATTCCTCGCTGTATTGTAGTGTTCCTTAAGATGCTCAATTAGATTGGGATGTCCGGGTGGCTTGGCAGTCTATTCCGCTGCCTATCAACACAGGAATCACAGGTTTGAATCCCTGTGTTACCTCCGGCTTGTTCGGGCGTCCCTACAGACACAATTGGCCGTGACTGCGAGTGGAAAGCCTGAGGTGGGTATGTGTCCTGGTCGCTACACTAGCGCCTCCTAGGGTCGGTCGGGGTGCCTGTTCAGGGGGGAGGAGGGGGAAATTGGGAGAATAGTGTGATCCTCCCACACGCTAGGTTCCCCTGGTGAAACTCCTCACTGTCAGGTGAAAAGAAGCGGCTGGCAACTCCACGTATATCGGACGAGGCATGTGGTAGTCTGCAGCCCTCCCTGGCTCGGGAGAGGGGGGTGGAGCAGAGACCGGGACGGCTCGGGAGAGTAGTGTAATTCAGCATCCCTCGACCGCAGTCGAGCGTCATGCTTGTTGTTTGCTGATAGTAGACCGAGGTCTCAACTCCTTCGGAACCCAATTTCTGTCTGGGTTGGTCCCATAGCCTTTACCCCTCCCAGGGCATCTACAAGGCAGTAGTTCGTTATTTAACCCATAACTGGGGTAACCTTGGCTCAATTACCAGGACATGTCCACGTTCAAGTGGGCCATAATAATTGGTCTACGGGGGGTTACTCCTCTGGAGGTTTTCTCGCAGGGTTTTCCCCGCCCTTAGCCTTTGGCTACATAGCCTATCCCACAAGGCAGCAGGGGGCTGGTTACTTTCTAGGGTGCCAGCGATTCGCCCATAGCCAGACCCCCGTTGGTGATAACGGTCTGAACCACGAGAAGGTGGAGTTGACTTGCCTGGGAGAAGCTTTGTGTTGCGCTAGACATGTGTGTTTTTGACACACGCCACACCAGACTAGCTCACACCTAGGAGGTAGTTGGCCAGATACAATTGGACAGAAACAGGGGGTAACCCCCCCCCCCAAAAAAAGTTGTTCAATTAGATCAATGCAATCTGTAACTGATACGGTGGAAGATTGCAAGCCTTTAGTGGCATCGTCACTCATTTCAAACAACTAGTTGAACATGAACAGTAGAAACACAAGTTCTTTTCATTTGCATTTGCTGAAGTAGAGAGTCGGCTTCAAGTTTTGTGTGGCCGCAGCTTTCAGAGAATTCAGCAAGGGTCTCCAAAACGGAACCAGAAAGTGTCAAGACTTTACTTACTGCACTTGACCTGGAGCTCCATCAGACATCGCAGGATCTCTCGAGTTCTAAAGTTCGTTTCCCTGGTCGCAGCTGTTGTTGAATTTCCATAAATCTAGCTTGCCTGTGTGACCCTGTCATGACACTATGCAGGTTGTTAATGACATCGAAAAATGTTGAAATGCCGGGAGACACCTTTGATGCTGTGCACAGGACGAGGCTTAGGCGATGGGAATTGCAATGCACGTACATCCTTTCGCCTGACACTAAGGAGTTTCGCCAGGGGGATGTAGCATGTGGGAAAATCACGCTATTCCCTCCAGTCCCCCCCCCCTGAACAGGCGCCCCGACCGACCAGAGGAGGTGCTAGTGCAGCGACCAGGACACATGCCCACATCTGGCTTCCCGCCTGCAGACACGGCCAATTGTGTCTGTAGAGACGCCCGACCAAGCCGTAAGCAGGTAGCATCCAGACGTGGGCCACTTCAGGCAATGATGCAGCACTGATGGCCTTCTTCTGGCCCTGACAAAATGGATGTGAGCCTGAAGTGGCCCACATGTATAATAGAAAATATGGCCCAAATACGCCAAATCACATGTGGGCCTTTTTTGGCAAAGATGCGGTGCTCTGGGCAACATGTGATCTGGATGTGACCCTGAAGTGGCCCGTGTGGTAAATGGTGAATATGGCCCAAATATCACAAAACAAATATGGGCCACCTTTGGCAAATATGTGGCACATGCGGCATTGCTATGGCTTGGTTCTGGCCCAGATCTGGCAAACAGGAGCGGACCGCCCAAGTGCCATCATTTCACACCGTATGTGGGCTGGATGAAAGTGTCGGTGTGGGACGGATCCGGGCCACAGCAATTTTGCTACCTGGGTAGGTAACACGGGGATTCAAACTGGCGATTCCCGTGTTGGCAGGCAACAGAATAGACTGCCATGCTACTCAGACACCCCTGCCTCATCAGTTTTGAGCTTAAGGCCTGACACAGCCCATATACACACACCTGTGAACAGTGGTTTTACTCGCACCAAAGGTCCCAGCTACTACCCTGTACTCCACACAGGTAGACCGTTTATAACGAGCGACGGCTCTGCGGCTCCCTTGGGCATGTTGGGGCAGGTGGCACATGGAGTCCTGTTGTATTGCATAACTCATCAAATGTTGACAGGGTCATTCTGAAGTTATGGATCCACAGGATCTCTGTAAAATCATTGCGGACAATGACCTCCCAGAAGTCCCTGAGACGTGGCCGCTGCCAGGTATAGGGGGTTTGACTTGCCATCATTGCGTGCATCACGCACCTTCGCCGCCTTCGATGAAACAACACCATGGCTATTGCGGTGGATACGACAGAAACCACCACGCCCAGGTCTTGGAGATTCGTTCCCATGTGTAACTGGAAGGACTTTCATGAGTGGAGAAAACCCAGCTTGAATCGCAAAACATCTCTCAACGGCAACAGACCATTTGCAATTGTGTTTAGCCGACTTTAAAAAAAAATGCGCTTCTGCTTCTGTTTTGCACAAAACTGCAATGGAAATGCGGCGTGTGTCTCAGTCACTGAGCTTTGTGTTCTCTTCATTTCAAGGCATGTTTTGAGTTGCAGTATTGTTTTTACAAATTTCAAACAGACAGCAGAACGGATGGAAGATGAAACATGTTTTTTTACTTTCTAAACTTTAATCAGAGGGGATGATTAGCGTACCGATTCAACGTATTGACTGCAGAAGTGTTGCCAGGGTGGTGTTGGGGTGCTTTGAGTGTAATTTGATACGCGGACACTGCCAGTACATTGATTAGTCCCATTGGCTGCGATTAACACCCCTCATTGCATTTCAGACGCTAGGGTATCAAACTCTTCATGTTAAGGGGGGAAGGCGGTACGGTGGTGCAGTGGTTAGTGTGGTCACCTCACAGGAAGAAGGTCCTGGGTTCGAGCCCCGGGGTAGTCCAACCTTGGGGGTCGTCCCGGGTCGTCCTCTGTGTGGAGTTTGCATGTTCTCCCCGTATCTGCGTGGGTTTCCTCCGGGGGCTCCGGTTTCCTCCCACAGTCCAAAGACATGTAGGTCAGGTGAATCGGCCGTACTAAGTTGTCCGTAGGTGTGAATGTGTGTGTACGTGTGTGTGTGTCTGTCGGCCATGTGATGGACTGGCAGCCTGTCCAGGGTGTCGCCCTACGTGCTGCTCAATGACTGCTGGAATAGGCTCCAGCATCCCCTTGACCCTGAGCAGGATAAGCAGTTTGGATAATGGATGGATGGATGGATGGATGGATTAAGTGGGGTTGGGGTCGCTGTCGCCTCCTCGCCATAAGGTAAGTGAGAATGCATCAGCATGCTTTGTTTTCTTTGAAATTTGCAGCAATAAGGTCAGAATTCCATGTTGTCAATAGATCTGCACGATCCCAAAAACTCAGCCTACCAACAACAAGCAATATAGGTAGAAAATAATCCAATTATCACCGCCCAAACAAAGCTAATATATATTTGTGGTCAGTGTTGAAGAGGTCTCAGGGACCACCTGTACTGCTGGTTTTCTATCCTACCAGGTAGCTAGTTACATTCACCTGTTGTGTCTGGCTGAGATTTTTATATTCCGTGTAATATCTGTTTATCTTGCAACAAGGTGGCGCAGTGGTTAGCGCGGTCGTCTCACAGCAAGAAGGTCCTGGGTTTGAGCCCCAGGGTAGTCCAACCTTGGGGGTCGTCCCGGGTCATCCTCTGTGTGGAGTCTGCATGTTCTCTCCGTGTCTGCGTGGGTTTCCTCCGGTGGCTCCGGTTTCCTGCCACAGTCCAAAGACATGTAGGTCAGGTGACTCGGCCGTACTAAATTGTCCCTAGGTGTGAATGTGTGGGGGTGTCTGTGTGTCGGCCCTGTGATGGCCTAGCAGCCTGGTCAGGGTGTCTCCCCACCAGTGGCGGCTGGCCAGTACAGGGTGCTGGGGCGCTGCCCCCTTCAAATATCAGAAGATGAAAATCTACTTAGTTTATTGTTTATTTGACAGGGATAACGCACAATTTTACAATTGCACCAGAGTTAGCCGGCAGCTAATTTGCATCTGCAGTCCACTTAAACATGTTAAATGTAATTTAGTTGTATAATGCAAATAATTATGAAATAAAAGTGTTTTTCAGTCTGTGAGCGCCTGTCAGCAGCCATTAAATATTGGTTCCAAATCATATTTCGTTGATTGCTGTCTGAATACATACACTTCCTGGGTGAGGGGCACCAGCCAAACCATACCTCATGTAAGCCCTCAAACTTGTGATGAGCAGGTGACCTGAGGCTGCTGTCTGATTGGTTTCTTCAGATTTTCCAGGGGGCGCAGTTCTGTGCCGCCCCAGACACTCCCACTTTTATTGGCAGCGAACTGGTATTGTTTTAATGTTTTTTGATCTAATGTGATTGGACAATTCTCGTGGCTGTCAATCATGTTCACACCCACCACGACGCCTCGTCTCGACTGTCAGTCATCCACCGTCTACGAACCTAGATAAAATCTATAGGCTACATTGTCCTTCTGAATAACTTTGTGACTGTGTGGACATTAAAGCAGCTGTCAGGTGTGCTGCGCCAAGGTAAATCTTGCCCCCCCCAATTTTTTTTTTTTTTTAGCTCCAGCCACCACTGCTCCTCACCTGCCACCCATTGACTGCTGGGATAGGCTCTAGCATCCCCGCGACCCTGAGAGCAGGATAAGCAGTTTGGATAATGGATGGGTGGATGTTGTGTCAGGTATTCCAGCCATCCAATCACAACAGGTGAGTGTAATGAACGACCTGGTGGAGCAGAAAACCAGCAGTACAGGGGGATCCTGAGGACTGGGCTGAAAACCACTGGCCTGGACAGTGTCTGAGGAAATGTGATGTAACCTCAACCACCACCAGTGCATAAATATATGGATGGTATTTAAATGGTGAAATGCGTTGCAACACACTGTAACGCACCAAAGTTGTGTGCAAAAGATTCAAATGCAAAACAATGGCAGTGAACAGCACCGAGAAGAGGTAATACGTAAACCTGTGTACACTGCGCTACGTTACGCCTTTGTTTTGTGCCTCTCATTTCAGCAGGACAGTGATGCAGTTGTACCTTTTGCACAAAATTGCATTTTATGGATTTTCTACGGCATAATCATTAGATAAATGAACCGCCATGCCTTTTTCTGGAAGGTATATATCACTCTGAGGTTAAGGAAACTGTTGGGAAGATAACACATGTCTGACACTGGAAGCGGATGCCACTTTGTCTTGGTGGGGCAACTGAATGATTTTACGTAATTGTTCTTTGAGATGCTGAAAGCAGCGCTGCTGCTGGTACCTGAGTTTACAAAGGCAGGCGAGCTAATTGGGACTGACGTTCTGTTCTCATCTCGGCATCTTACCAAACTAATCGTGGCCGTTGAGCCAATTAGTGCATTGAAAAGCACTTAGTTTCCTCTCCAGAATGTTTTATTTGCTATTTATTCAGGGTGACGAAGAGTGTGCAGTGGAATAAAGATGGCAAAACTTCATGATTAAATGAAGCAACAGACTCTTGTCGTCAGTTAGCCGGTCGTCGCTAATCCCCACGGGCCGCGACGGCAGTCCCGTCACATTTGCATATTTGCTCAACTTCATGGAGATGGAATGTGTAAATGACTGTTTAATAGCTGCTCTTGCAAACATTCGTTTAGATTAACGTTAACTAAGTCTTCAGGTGCTACATTGTTGCGGTGTCTTACAGCTACCCCCCCTCCAACACACACCACCCCCACCCATCACTGCGCCCCTTTACACTCCCGCATCCACACAGACGCTAACACATCCACACATACATACACACACATATGCACACACATGCTCATGCTAAACAAACACAGCTAAGACGGCTACACGGTGGCGCAGTGGTTAGTGCTGTCGCTTCACAGCAAGAAGGTCCTGGGTTCGAACCTCGGGGTTGTCCAACCTTGGGGGATCATCCCAGGTTGTCCTCTGTGTGGAGTTCGCATGTTCTCCCCGTGTCTGCGGTGGGTTTTCTCCGGGTGCTCCGGTTTCCCCCACCATCAAAAAGACATGCATGTTGGGGGTAATACTCCTGTCTGTGCCCCTGACCGAGGCATGGCAAGACCAACTGGAGTTGGTCCCCGGGCGCTGCACGGCGGCTGCCCACTGCTCCTAGCTACACAGCTAGGATGGGTTAAATGCAGAGGAAGAATTTCCCCAAGAGGATTAATAAATTAGTAAAAAAAGGTAAATAAGAAAATGGTTCTATAGAGGCTTTTTACACAGCACTTCTTGGCCTTTTGGCTAAGATCAAGCGTAGTGTAGTGTAGTATAGTGTATTGTAGTATAGTGTAATGTAGTGTAGTGTGGTGTGATGTAGTGTAGTAGTATAGTGTAGTATAGTATAGTGTATTGTAGTATAGTGTGGTGTAGTGTAGTATAGTATAGTGTAGTGTAGTTTAGTGTATTGTAGTATAGTGTAGTGTGGTGTAGTGTAGTATAGTGTATTGTAGTATAGTGTAGTGTAGTGTGGTGTAGTGTATTGTAGTGTAGTATAGTGTATTATAGTGTAGTGTAGTATAGTGTATTGTAGTATAGTGTGGTGTGGTGTAGTGTAGTATAGTATAGTGTATTATAGTATAGTGTAGAATAGTGTAGTATAGTGTATTGTAGTATAGTGTAGTATGGTGTAGTGTAGTGTGGTGTAGTGTAGTATAGTGTAGTATAGTGTATTGTAGTATAGTGTGGTGTAGTGTAGTATAGTATAGTGTAGTGTAGTTTAGTGTATTGTAGTATATTGTAGTGTGGTGTGGTGTAGTGCAGTATAGTGTAGTATAGTGTATTGTAGTATAGTGTAGTGTAGTGTGGCGTAGTGTATTGTAGTGTAGTATAGTGTATTATAGTGTAGTGTAGTATAGTGTAGTGTGGTGTGGTGTAGTGTAGTATAGTGTATTATAGTATAGTGTAGAATAGTGTAGTGTAGTATAGTGTATTGTAGTATAGTGTAGTGTGGTGTAGTGTGGTATAGTGTAGTATAGTGTATTGTAGTATAGTGTGGTGTAGTGTAGTATAGTGTATTGTAGTATAGTGTGGTGTGGTGTAGTGTAGTATAGTATAGTGTATTGTAGTATAGTGTAGTGTAGTGTGGCGTAGTGTATTGTAGTGTAGTATAGTGTATTATAGTGTAGTGTAGTATAGTGTATTGTAGTATAGTGTAGTGTGGTGTGGTTTAGTGTAGTATAGTGTATTATAGTGTATTGTAGTATAGTGTAGTGTGGTGTAGTGAATTGTAGTGCAGTACAGTGTATTATAGTGTATTGTAGTATAGTGTGTTGTAGTATAGTGTAGTGTAGTGTGGTGTAGCGTAGTGTGGTGTAGTGTAGTGTAGTATAGTATAGTGTAGTGTAGTGTATTATAGTGTAGTGTATTATAGTGTATTGTAGTATAGTGTAGTGTGGTGTAGTGTAGTGTATTGTGGTGTAGTGTAGTGTGGTGTAGTGTAGTGTATTATAGTGTAGTGTATTATAGTGTATTGTAGTATAGTGTAGTGTGGTGTAGTGTAGTGTGGTGTAGCGTAGTGTGGTGTAGTGTAGTGTAGTATAGTATAGTGTAGTGTAGTGTATTATAGTGTAGTGTATTATAGTGTATTGTAGTATAGTGTAGTGTGGTGTAGTGTAGTGTAGTGTGGTGTAGTGTAGTGTGGTGTAGTGTAGTGTAGTGTAGTGTAGTATAGTGTATTGTAGTATAGTGTAATGTAGTGTAGTGTAGTGTAGTGTGTGGTAGCATTTTCAAGGCGGAATCACCGCACCATTAATCCGCCTCACCGTTCTGTGTAAGAGGTACGAACGCACAACGGGGTCGTTGTGACGGCGTTAAGCCGGCAGCGGAGGGGGTCACACAGCCGAATCAACGTCTGCGTCAAAGGGACAGCCGGCGCTGTTGTGTTAAGTCACGCCACCTCTGCTGCGAAACACCGGCATGCTATGTAAACCCACACACTGGGGTGTGATTACGCCGCCTTTGTTTGGTTCAGTGCAAGAAAAGAAAAAACAAAGCCGGCGTGAAGACGGCGGTATTGTGGGAGAGAGAGAGAGAGAGAGAGAGGAGCTCGTCGCTTGTCACATCCCCCAGACGAGTGATTAATCTGCGGGGAGGAAATGCTGCATGTGTGTCGTTAGCCTCTTGTCTGGAGCGGGGACCCCCTCCAGGAGCAGCGGCGGGGCCTTCCCATTGATCGCGTGTGTTAATTGCAGGCATTGATCAGAACAGAGGCGGACGCGGGGCTTCTTCAGCAGGCCCCTCGCCATCAGAGAGAGTAAACAAGAAGCGCTCGTTTCCCTCAAAAACTCCCATACATTTCCGTCACCTCCCACCCCGGTGCGGCAAAGTGCACATAAGCAGCTGCCGTGTTCGAGCAGGCGAGAGGGTGGGGGGTATTTGATTCCTGGAAAGCAACAGAAAATTTACTTTGGCGCCAACCCCTGTTTCGAGAAAAAAAAATCGTTCAACGCAGACGCATTGTTGTTGGAAAAACATGCTGCCGTTCGACAATTCCGGTGCATATTCCCTCTGACTCGAGGTCAAACAACAGCGGATTAGCGAGCCTCTAATCCACGCAGGTGGCGGTGTGGCCCGAGGCTGCTCCAACCCCTCTCGGTGTGCAGCCTGGTTAGCATGGAGGGTGGGACTCCACACGGAAGCTCTGAGGGGGGATTTTACGCCAAATAAATAGACAAAAATAAAAGAGCCGAAGTACGAAAGGGGGTTTATGCACAAAGGGGTGATATTAGCTTTGTGATTGAGTGGGGAGAGAGGGATCCCGAGGAAGAGGAGGGAGGGAAGAGTCACACGAGGTGTTAGTAGTGTGACTTTATGTGGCGCTCATTCTGTTAATTATCACGTCCCCCCCCCACCTCAACGTGCCACCCAAGCTTTCTTCATCTCTTTTTCAATTTTCTAATTGCTTGGTTTTAATTAAAGCCACACAGCGGTGACAGGGAGTCAATTAAAAGCTTAGAAGCGGGCAGATAGTCGCAGGCTGTGTTTTTTTGGGGGGGTGTTTCTGCTGGAGAACACTTCACCCCTGGTACTCTTGGTATGATTTCGGGTGTATCAGCAAGGCACCTCGCTCCTGCATGAATAAGAGATGCAGAATGTGGCGCGGTGGATGCTATATTGGGAAGCCCCTTGGCGTACTGGGATGTTTTGCAATAAGGGCTTTGCGGTGCCATCTACCCGCGCTGCTTTTGTATCGACATTGTGTATTTATGAGCCATTATCCCACTTCTCCGCTGTTGTGAACTGGCACACATCTCTTTTAGCGTGCGCTGGTTGATCACGCGTCTGTCCTCTGCAAAAAGGCCCGTCGCAGTGTTAATTCCTTGTGTTCCCCTTTCCTTGTATACGCCACCCTTCTGCTGATTTGTGCTTATTTTATAACTTGACTGTTCTTTTGTTAAGTATAGTTGGCATCTGTAGATGGGTTACGGATGCGCCCCGTTATTTCCTCTACCCCCTGAATCCAGGTGTTCGTCTCTGCAGTTCATCATTATACGCATATGCCGTGCTCCCTTCGGTTCTCTCGTTTATTTATTTATTTATTTATTCCAAACAACACCGCATCCCGTGTTTTCAAAAGCTTATTTTACGTCATGCCTGCTTTTAATAGCCTGGCGGAGTTTTGGCTCGTGCTTCTAATGACGTGTTCGGCGTCCTGTCGGATGATGCACCGAGGAGTCTTCTCGCGGAGCGAGGCCCCGGCTGCATGCTGCACTCTGCTGGAATCCGCCGCTACGAGACAATTACAATTAGGGCCCGGCCTTTGAAGTGCCTCACGAGTAAGTGGGCCAAGTCAGATGAGACTGTCTGTGAGCGAGGTTCCAAATTACCTCAAAGTTGAGAAAAATCAAAACAACGCCGCGTGAAACTCTGCCGGCTGGAAAGAAGCTGCCTGCGTTCCAGGCAGCGTTTTTCTGTCGGGGAGGATAACTCCCTTTGTAACTCTACAGACGTTTTACCTGCACCTCCCAGCGTTAAAACACACGGCTACAGGACAGGGGGGAAACCCAAAAAGCACGGTACGACCTCTTTAAATGGAGGTGTTTTGAAAGCGACTCATATAGAGTTTGCCGTCTGCGTCTGTTCTGGTTTTATTAGGTCAGTAGTATGTCGACATTATCTCATTTAGTCAATCTGGCTTCATGCAATGTGTACAGAAGTCGTTGCGGGTGGCACTTAGTGTAATCAGTGATTAGCTAGCTGATGCCGTCAAGTGGTAATAACTGTTTAATCGTCCGCTTCATTTCTAGTGAGTCTTTATGGCATGCAGTTAAGCTGTTGGCTCGGAGAATCCAGAGTGCATCCCATATGCACACCGAGTGGACGTCAAATGATCTGAAGTAAAGGGGGACACGTCTGTTTCGGTTGTCAAAGCAAGTCTGTGCAGTGTTGTTGCCTTGGTATTTTAACTTGGCTGTTGGACCTCCTCGTATTCCATTGCGTTGGGCTTGCGGCACAATATGAGCCAAAGTTTGCCACGTTTTTAGAGCGGTCGAACACCAGTACACTTAGTATGCCCCTTTTCCACCGCATGGTACTGGCTCTATTCGACTCTACTCGCTTTACTTTTTGGGATTTCATTTTCCACTGCAGGTAGTATCCCCTCACGGCGAAGCCCCGCTGGTCATTTGTGGGCGTGTTGACTTGTCTTTTTTCCCATCCATCCATTATCCGCACCGCTTATCCTGCTCTCAGGGTCGCGGGGATGCTGGAGCCTATCCCAGCAGCCATTGGGCGGCAGGCGGGGAGACACCCTGGACAGGCCACCAGGCCACTTTGGACTGTGGGAGGAAACCGGAGCCCCCGGAGGAAACCCACGTAGACACGGGGAGAACATGCAAACTCCACACAGAGGACGACCCGGGACGACCCCCAAGGTTGGACTACCCCGGGGCTCGAACCCAGGACCTTCTTGCTGTGAGGCGACCGCGCTAACTACTGCGCCACCGTGCTGCCCTAGTTTTTAAAAAAGATTTTATTTATATTTACATAAATTTAAATAAATATGCATCTATTCATATTTATTCATATTAATTTTATTTATTCATAGTGGCATTTTCATGTCACCTTTTAGTATCAGCTCAGCTCATTTGGTGGTACCAAAAAAAAAAGGACCTGGTACCCAGGTACTATCCCTAACTTTTGCCAAATGGAAAACCAAAAAAAAAAAAAAAATCGAGGAGAATTGAGTTTAGTTGAGCCGGTACCATGCAGTGGAAAAGGGGCATTACTGGTATCCCCAATTTTGGAAAAATACTCAAAGTACTGAGTTCTCACTTTTCCCCCCTTTTGGGGGTGGTTGGGATGGGGACCGTCTGTGTTCAGTGGGGGCCGTAATATTCAGACTTTCTGCATGCATGACATGTCTCTGGACAAAAATCCTCGGATACATAAGCGTTCAGGACTACACACTTTGTGATATACATTAACCAGAAAAGGTTACATTTTCTGAAACTTGTTTCCTTGCTTCAGCTTGAAAAAGCAGATATTTGAAGTATTTAAGCAGTACTTGATGTAGTTAAAGCACTACTTCACATAGCTGAACCAGTGCTTGATAGCTGAAGTAGTCGTTGAAGTAGCTGAAGCTGTGCGTAGATCAAGCTGTACTCGAATTAGCTGAATCAGTGATTGAAGTATTTCAAGCGGTACTAAAAATACAATGTAAGATACTTTCAGACAAATCTAACTTGAGCATACTTTATACTAATAAAACTAATACACTGGTATTGGTATAATTAAAAACATACTTGTAAAAACTACGACAAAGTGCCGTTACAACTGAGTGAGAGATAATCACATATTTTAAAGTACCCCTCCACTCAAAAATGTGTATTTCTTGTGTTTTTGTGTTCCCTATAATGTCTGGCCTTGACTATGCTGACTTTTATCTGTCCAACGTTTGTCACTAAAGCGGTGTTTTCAGATTCCTCTACTGGAGGAGCAACTGTCTCTGCACTTCTCTAAAATCTGAGATTCAAACAGTGGCGGCTGGTGCCAAAAATATTTGGGGGGGGGGCGCAATTTACCTTGGTGCAGCAGCATACCTGACAGCTGCTTTAATGTCACAGAGTTGTTAAGAAGGACAATGTAGCCTATAGAGCTTATCAGGGTTCGTAGACGGTGGATGATTGACAGGTGAGACGAGACGTGGTGGTGGGTGTGAACATGATTGACAGCCACGAGAATTGTCCAATCACGTTAGATCCAAAAAATTAAAACAATACCAATTCGCTGCCAATAAAAGTGGGAGTGTCTGGGGCGCACAGAACTGCGCCCCCTGGAAAATCTGAAGAAACCAATCAGACAGCAGCCTCAGGTCACCTGCTCACCACAAGTTTGAGGGTTTACATAAGGTATGGTTTGGCCGGCGCCCCTCACCCAGGAAGTATATGTATTCAGACAGGAAGTATATGTATTCAGACAGGAAGTATATGTATTCAGACAGAAATCAACCAAATACCACTTGAACCAATATTTAATGCCGCTGACAGGCGCTCACACACTGAAAAACACATTTATTTCATAATTATTTGCATTATACAACTAAATTATATTTAACATATTCAAGTAGATTTTCATCTCTTGATATTTGAAGGGGGCGGTGCCCCAGCGCCCTGTAGTAGCCAGCCGCCACTGGATCCAAACGTACCCCAGGTAAACTAGAATTGGTACGTCACAAATCTGAACGCCAATTGCTGTCTAATATGCAGATATAGGGCGGGCAAGGAAGCCTGAAAACCTCCTGACTTGTCAGTACAGAGAGCGACTTTGTATGAGCATAGTGGAAGTTTTGACATCAGACATGGTAGTGTGCAGTTTGAGGATGTAAACTGGACCCAGGAGCCTCCTTCCACCATCTACCAACAAATCCCACTATACTGCTGAAATGGCTGGAATTTATTTACAGACACCAGCTCAGATTCCTACAAACCTGCAGGGACTGTGTATCTGCAATGCTCATTTCAGTGAGCAGAAGTCACTGGGTTTTCACAAGAAATATGTTTTGAAGTCTGATGCTTTGCCGAGTATTTATCCTGGGACTGCGGGGGATAGCGAGTGGGGGTCCATCCGTCCATCCATTATCCGAACTGCTTATCCTGCTCCCAGGGTCGCTGGAGCCTATCCCAGCGGTCATTGGGCAGCAGGCGGGGAGACACCCTGGACAGGCCACCAGGCCATCACACAGGGCCCACACACACACACACACACACACACACACACACACACATTCATACCTAGGGACAATCTAGTATGGCCGAGTCACCTGACCTACATGTCTTTGGACTGTGGGAGGAAACCGGGGCCCCCGGAGGAAACCCACACTGACACGGGGAGAACATGCAAACTCCACACAGAGGACGGCCGGGGACGACCCCCCCAAGGATGGACTACCCCAGTGCTCGAACCCAGGACCTTCTTGCTCTGAGACAACTGCACTAACCACTGCGCCACCATGCCACCCACGAGTGGGAGTCAGTATGCAAATTATGTCTTTCTTTCTCTCAACCGGCAGTCAAAACGAAAGCTAACATCTCAAAGTTCAGCCATATGAAACAACGATGGCGTCCCAAGGCGGGTTATTTTTCCACCCGAAAAGCGGATCAGTGTGCAATGCAAAGCTCTTTTTTCTAGTCTGGACTTCGATCCCGACTGGGCTCACGCACAGCTCCCCCCCCCTGCTCCGGCGGTGCCACTAAAAGGCGTCCGTCGTCGTGCGCTCCGAGGGCTGACAGAGTGGCGGCGGCAGCGTTGGTAGACCTCGATGGTGGGGGATTCCCCCTTTCCGGTGCAGGTAGCCCCCACGTCCCGGCGGGTTTGAATTGTAGACTACTGCCGGTGAGCCAGTTCCCAGGCAAACTTGGTTGGCCATCAAGATAAACAGATATTACATGTAATATAAAAATCTCAGCCGGACGGAATATATCTCTCTGCAAATGTTGGGGCGTGAGGCCTTTGATACTTGCATATTCATAGATCCTGAATTTCCCAACCAGGGAGAAAGCGTAGACGTGCTTCCAGCCCATTTAGAGCTTTTTCTTTTTTAATTTCTATATGGGAAACCCACGTTAAACAATATATTAACCACCTTGGAGTATTCTTAGATTTTAAAATGTGTTTGGAGGGGAACGTTAAGATAAGCAATGTTTGGTTTGCCCTTTCACACATGAAATATACTTGTAAAAAGTATAATGCAGTGCTATTACAATTGAGCATGAGATAATCAAATTTTTAAACAAATACACTTTATTACATCTGTATTATATTGCTTTTATCATATTTCTTCAAAGTGCAATCAAGCACATTTTAAATATGTAGTACATTTTTAAAGTATAATTAAGTAGAAATTAATGTAGTGTATATGCATTTTAAGTAAGCAGATAAACAGTACACTTGCTCTTGAAACCTCCTTTACGTTGGACACTTCTGATACCATGAACACGTTTCTCCACCTGTGATGACGGTGCCTCGGTTCACAGGACATGACATGTGTTGCTATGCTGTGCTATCACGTTGTCACGTCTGATGTGTACACTGATAGACAGGTTCTCCTTGCTTTGCAGATGGAAAGTAGCATTTTTACAACATTCCTCTATTTTCAAATCGTTCCTCTCTTTCTATACATCCCCTTTATTCCAATAGGGACAATAACACACGCTATTAAATGTTTCTTCAGAATGAAAACTCATCTTAAAGCTCTTCATAAAATCAATTTCCATACATATGTACAACTTACGATTACCTTTAAAATTGCCCGCTGTCATTCCTGGTTCCTCATGCTGCATCCACGTGGAGTCAGTGGTGGCTGGAGGCTCAGAATATTGAGGAGGAGAACCAGTCCATGGCGTCGTGTTATTTTAAACAAGTTGACTACTTATTTATGCCTTCTTATGTTCAACGACAAATTAAGCAGTAAAACAATGGCTTTTAAGATTTCTTAAAAACAACATAATTTTATTTTTATTTAAGAAATTTATTTATTTAATTTTTACAAAACCCATGAAAATCTGTAATTATTAAAAACAAAGAAGTCCTGTAAAGGTCAACTTCAACAATGGAGGCATGGACACGTCCCCGTTGTTGGAGTTGGGCTTTAAGGCACTTTGCAATACTGTGTAAAAATACTGTTTACTGTAGGGATGAAATGAACCCCATCACACAAAAATAGCCCAGAAGCGGTGGCAGGTAATGCAGTGTGGAGGGCAGCGATGACATGTAGTAGGTGATGCAGGTCCAAGCTGGAGGCTGGTGACCTCCCCAGGTCATTCAACTGCAGTGGATGAGGAGGACATCTGGTACTGCTCTTACTGGTAGGGACAGGTCAGAGAAGGGTCTTCACCTCAAGACAACCCAGATGTCATCCACACCAAGGTTGGTCATGGTCTCCACAGCTCTCTAAGCCCCATGCTGGACTGATGGTCCAGACTTTGGCTGTGGATGGAAAATACATTGCAGTAGTGACTGATTTATACCGATGTAGGGTAGTGACAAAAGTAAAAGTTGGAAAACCCTGACTAGCTCGCTGCCATATGTTAATACGACTGCAGTATTTTCCTGTTTTAGAAATAATGAATAGAGTTATATAGCCCAAAAACAGTCTGCTATAGTGCCTTATGATAATCAGAGGGAAGAAATAGTACTCACTTGTGTGGCATTGTGTGGGTGCAGCATGGTCCCAGCTGTCAGAAGAATAGAGTTCTCTGGAGGGGAGAGAATCAACATTTACTCATTCCAATAAATCTGTTGATGGTGACGCTATCCACCAACACTGAAATGGCAGTAGCAGTAATATTACATATCAATCAATACCACCGTGATATGGTGTAAACATGCCAGATTTAGACAAAAGGCTCACGTTCATTTCCATCTCCTGTCCCTGGAATGAACACGTTAAGATGGCACACTGACACAACAGTAATAACTTTTACTACGGTGGATGAAGCCCAATTTTGTATTTCCTGTCACCGTTAATGCTTAATGTACGAAGTTAATATTAAGTTAGCTAATGTGAAAAATATGGATTCACAAAAACAAGTTTGAATAACAATGTCATGTGAGTCATGGCAAGGGTAGTTACTTTACTGTTATTACATCTGACTGTGTGTCTAATTGCTATGCTTATAATTTGCATATTGGAGTTTACCTTGAAGTATGACCGCTGTCTTCATTAGCATGCTTGCTAGCAGCAGCTCCGTGTTGCAGTTAACAAGTATGAACCTCAGATTTGGGGGGGGGGGTGCTCAATATGGGCGGAGTCAAAAGTTTGACCCCCGCCCACTTTGAGCACCGCCCCCGATCTGCAAACTTACTGAAACTGAAAAGACGGCAAACGGCAGCTGGCAAAACTTTATGGGGAAAACCACAAACTGCACAACGGAACGGCAGGACGGTAAGACAAAATTAATACATGGGTTGCTATGGTGATGTATTGTTTACAGGAAAAATTGTACAAACGCGTTTTGTGTTTGTTTTATTCAATTATATACAGGAGTCTCCGTGGACTTATGGTGTTCGCAGATGACATTGTGATCTGTAGTGAGAGTAGGGAGCAGGTGGAGGAGAGCCTGGAGAGGTGGAGGTATGCACTGGAGAGAAGAGGAATGAAAGTCAGTAGGAGCAAGACGGAATACCTATGCGTGAATGAGAGGGAGGACAGTGGAATGGTGAGGATGCAAGGAGTGGAGGTGACGAAGGTGTATGAGTTTAAATACTTGGGGTCAACCATTCAAGTTAACTGGGAGTGCAGAACAGAGGTGGAGAAGAGAGTACAGGCCGGGTGGAGTGGGTGGAGAAGAGTGTCAGGAGTGATTTGTGACAGCAGGGTACCAGCAAGAGTTAAAGGGAAGGTTTACAAGATGGTTGTGAGACAAGCTATGTTGTATGGTTTGGAGACAGTGGCACTGATGAAAAGACAGGAGGTGGAGCTGAAGGTGGCAGAGCAGAAGATGATAAGATTTTCATTGGGAGTGATGAAGAAGGACAGGATTAGGAACGAGTATATTAGAGGGACAGCACAGGTTGGACAGTTTGGAGACAAAGCAAGAGAGGCAAGATTGAGATGGTTTGGACATGTGTGGAGGAGAGATGCTGGGTATACTGGGAGAAGGATGCTGAATATGGAGCTGCCAGGGAAGAGGAGAAGAGGAAGGCCAAAGAGGAGGTTTATGGATGTGGTGAGGGAGGACATGCAGGTGGCTGGTGTGACAGAGGAAGATGCAGAGGACAGGAAGAGATGGAAACGGATGATCCGCTGTGGTGCCCCCTAACGGGAGCAGCCGAAACTAGTAGTAGTGGTACTAGTAGATATACAGTAATTCTGTCAGTTCATATGCCTATAAAATTAATCCGCCATCGTGATGTGCTACATAACATCCAGTTGTAAATTCTATCGCAGAAGACAGCAAAAACTTATTGTATTTAACTTTGGACACTAGTGCCATCTGCCATCGCTGTTGTCAGCCGGTGTCATCTGATTTTACCGTCCTGCACTCATCCACAATAATGACTTCCGGTTAGCTGTCTGCCGTTTACCGGATTCCATGTAAATGCACCGTCAAGTATAAAACTCTGCATACTGTCAGCAGCACAAATCTGAACAGAAACATGCACAAAGACGCTCTCAGCTTTATAATTCACTTTGAAAACCACCAGTAGACCCCTCTTCCCTTACACGTATTTACTCTGATTGACCTCTGCAGATGTGAACGAGCCAAATGCAGAATCCACACCCCATAAATGTACACAGTTAAGACCAAATGGCTGCTAAAATACACATTTTTATGCTTATATCCTAACACCTCATTCAGATAATCATGTTTTGGTATAAAATTGGAGCGTGAAATATCAGGCGGAGCTTTACTGGCAGTGCAGATGATCAGTCAAGTTCAAGCCAGGAAAAAATTAATTAGTGATATTAATTGGGACTGTAAATAAAATAACTAGCAAAGGGTTGCGTTTTCCTCAGAAAATGCATTTGCTGATTATAAATCGCTCAAGTTTTCTATTAATATCAACATGAATATTTTAGCAATGTGTGTGTTACTGTTATGTAACTAACAATATTTAGGTCTAGATTTATAGTTTTCTTAAAAGTTCATTCATAGAGTGTGACTGACTTTAAGGTACTATCATTAAAATGTTGACATTGTCATAGCAAAAAAAATGACTCGTGTATTCGGGCCAAAGAGTTGTCGGTTGCAAAATGTTGGCTTGGCCAGGTGCTGCAGATGTCTGGCCTTCAAAACGTGTGTTCTGGCCCAGAATCTTTATTTTGGCAGCCAAACCGTTAGGGGGCATCTCGCCATTTAGAAATCCAATGTCCTTCCGCATAACTGCGGTGAAATTAGTGTTATACCCCTTGACCACCGAAGGCGGACGTTAGCGGGTTTTTTTGGCCAGTGTGAAAACGCCATAATTGTCATTAGTAGCCATTAGTCGTCACGTGCAGGCTGCTGTGGCTTGTTTTATGTCATGCGATTCCTGCTTGTTGCAGATAGTGGTCGCTAGAGAAAGTTTTTACGGATTGTACCTTTAAATGCTATTAGGCTGCTGCTAGAGCGAAGATGTCACAGTGCCTAAAATTCCATTAAGTGTGTGTGTGTGTGTGTGCCTGTGTGTGTGTGTGTGTGTGTGGGGTCACATGCATATTATATAATAATACCTCAGTATGTGTGTGTCTCCGAGATATTAAAGCATGGTTAGAGAGTTTGATTAAATTAAGAAAGATGGAAAACAAACACTGAAAGGGAAGTGAAACAACTGAGTATTTGTTGTAATACAGTGTTGGTGTCTGAAACTGTGGGAAGTAGTGATGGTATTTTTTGTAATACAGTGTTGGTGTGTGAAGCTGTGGGAAGTAGTGATGGTATTTTTTGTAATACAGTGTTGGTGTCTGAAGCTGTGGGAAGTAGTGATGGTATTTTTTGCAATACAGTGTTGGTGTGTGAAGCTGTGGGAAGTAGTGATGGTATTTTCTGTAATACAGTGTTGGTGTGTGAAGCTGTGGGAAGTAGTGATGGTATTTTTTGTAATACAGTGTTGGTGTGTGAAGCTGTGGGAAGTAGTGATGGTATTTTTTGTAATACAGTGTTGGTGTGTGAAGCTGTGGGAAGTACCTAGTGGTGGGAATTTGGGCTCTTTTTAGTGAGCCGGATCATTTGGCTTAGCTCAGCAATAAGGACTGGCTCTTCCGGCTCCCAAAAAGCTCTTCGTTTAGGACCACTTCTGGCTTTCATAATTCAGTCAGAGTTAGCAATGTTTTGATTGGTATGTGTGCACATGTATCGCTTAAAATTATTCAATGTAATTATAGTAAACCTTGAAATTCCCAGAATACCATGATTTTACATCATGTTTGATATAAGAACTTTTAATAATGTAAAAACATCAAATACTATTACACATGTGTATTGAACATTTCATTTATATGGATATCCAACCATCCATCCATTATCCAAACCGCTTATCCTGCTCTCAGGGTTGGGAGGATGCTGGAGCCTATCCCACCCAGATAGTAAAATTGCTGTGGCCCGGACCCGTCCCACACCCGACATTACATCCGGCCCACATACCGCGTGGAATGATGGCACTTGGGCGGTCCACTCCTGTTTGCCAGATCTGGGCCAGAACCAAGCCATAGCAATATATGCCATATGTATGCCAAAGGTGGCCCATATTTGTTTTGTGATATTTGGGCCATAGTCACCATTTACCACACGGGCCACTTCTGGGTCACATCCAGATTACATGTTGCCCAGAGCACCGCAACTTTGCCAAAAAAGACCCACATTTGATTTGGCATATTTGGGCCATATTTGCTATTATACATGTGGGCCACTTCAGGCTCACACCCATTTTGTCAGGGCCAGAAGAAGACCATCAGTGCCTCATCATTACCCACATCCGGATGCTGTCTGGGCAGCAGTTATTGGGCGGCAGGCGGGGAAACACCCTGGACATGCCGCCAGGCCATCTCAGGGCTGACACACACGCACACACACACACACACACACACACACACACACACACACACACACACACACACACACACACACACACACACCTAGGGATAATTTAGTACAGCCGATTCACCTGACCTGCATGTCTTTGGACTGTGGGGGGAAACCGGAGCACCCGGAGGAAACCCACACATACACGGGGAGAACATGCAAACTCCACACAGAGGATGACCCGGGATGACCCCCAAGGTTGGACTACCCTGGGGCTCGAACCCAGGACCTTCTTGCTGTGAGGCGACCATGCTAACCACTGCGCCGCCTTATACTGATATTATATATGTATTTTATATTTTGTATTTTGCACCAGTCGCCAATACACAAAAGTCTCACCATGCTTGGCTCTTTATGTTATTATTTTGTCTTGTAATAATTTACAAAAAAAGAAAAGAGAAATCGGCTCTCAGATAGACAGGCTCCCATCGTTCTCTTAAAGGAGAGCCAACTCGTCCACGACCGACACATCACTCGTGGGAAGGAGCCCATCTGCTGCCTGGGTGGTCCCTGCCATTCATTTGTATGGGTAAGTTCTTTTTAACTTCAAAGTGAAGTACCTTAAGAAGACACACAGTGTCTAGTTGTGAAATACCTCTGTTGATGAGCCGATATTTCTGAAGGCGAGCAGGAATATTTCTTTTGTTGTGAAACTTCTGCCTGCGTTGCGATGACCACCGAGCATCTTCTCTCAGCACGCCGCGTCTGCTGCTCACAAGGTGCTGCTGAAGTACTGTCCCGGTATTTGCCTGAAAGAGGTCCCCGTCTGACACATGGCCTGATTTCATGTGTCCAGCAGGCACCAGGCTTATTAGGGCACGTCTCACTTGCAGAGCTGCAGGCGGTTCATAGTCGGAGGAAAATGGTGCATGTGGTCAGTCTGGTGAGGACTCGCAGGGGCTTGGGGTCTTTCGTTCGTTTTTACGTTTTGCTTGAAATGGTTAAATTTCTTTTTCTGATGTATTTGTTTTTATCTTCTAGCCTCTCAAGCCTCACTCAGCACAGTTCAGCTTTTCTTTTTTTTACATTTTTAACATTTAAAATACAAACAAAGTACAGAACAAGAGGTCTTGCTTGTTACCATCCAACACCAAAGACGGATATACAGGTCCGGGTCATCACACAGGGATTTCAGCAACGTTGCCTGATGAGAGAGAAGAGAGGGGAAAAAACCCTAATCAACCACAGCTTCCTTTAAATAGCAAACCATTTTTCCCCCTTTGTCTTTCTGTAGACGAGGGGCGAAAGTCATCTTTTCCATGGAGCATGGCCTGGCGGCCTGCCCAGGGTGTCTCCCCGCCTGCCGCCCAGTGACTGCTGGGAAAGGCTGCAGCATCCCCGCGACCCTGAGAGCAGGACAAGCGGTTCGGATAATGGATGGATGGATATATAATTGACAATACCAGTAAAAAGGTCCATATTTTGGAGGATTTCTCTGCAGCCAACATTTGGGGACAGCTCTTTTTAAATTCTGCTAGGACATTTTTTAGGAGATTGGCCTCACCTTTACATAAGTTTTTAGGGGGAACTCCGAGATACAGAGAGGAAAAGGACACATCGATATTAAAGCCCAGGATCCTGGATATCAAACGTCCCACTTTTCCCCAAAAAGGTTGAATATGTGGACACAACCAAAATATGTGGGCATGATCCACTTGCATTGATCCACACTCTCTCCAGCAGGGGTGCCGGGTCCCGGAAAACTCGGATTTCTGCTTTGGTGTTATAAAAAACCGAATCAAGGCCTTCCAGCAGAAGTCCCTCCAGCTCAGCGAGTTTAACTTTGAAGCCCTGCCGCAATTTCTTCTCACCCCTCCCTCCCGGAGGTGGACTAGTTACCCATTTGTGTGAAGAGCGAGTCCGTTGCGGATCCGCGAGTTGCTTCACATCCAAAAAGTACGGGAGTATTACTTAGAAAACTATAAGAAAACAGGAACGGTAGGAGGCTGAGTGTTGTGATGTATAATATGTGTAGTGGAAGAGCTGAAAGGGGCGCTGTGGTTAGAAATGGCATCAAGAAGAAGAAGATGAAGAGGTATGAGAGCCGACAACAGCACGCTTTGCTTGACAGCAAGAAAGGCAGTTATCAAACTTGAAGAGGTGATAGAGGTGTTACTCATGTCTGAAGTGTGCACATCTTCATAAGCCAGAAAGCTGGCAGGGCATCCAAATAAAGCGTAGTCAAGCGTGCCAGAGTCTTCCAGTTGTACCAAGGCCGTCACTCTTGAGTTATTAACATGACGCTGTGATGTACCATAGTATATGTACCATACATGTACCATATATGTACCATGTGCCAGTGATTTCTGATTTAAAAAAAGTTCTCATTGACTCATTGTGGTTAATTGGGTGTAACTTAATTTGTGATTGTTACATCACCTTTTCCTAACAGAGGGATCCAGAAAAGCAAATGGCAGCGCTGTTTTCTCGAGGAGCCTTTTGGAACGACTGCATCAAATCATCACAAATACGTGAAGTTTATGCGAATACACCACCGTATATGCTCTAATTTGGCATGATGCAAGTCTTTGTTTTTTTTTTTAATTAAAACACATCTGCTTCTTTGGCCTTGACTACAGTCCAGGATCATCTGTTATGGTTTGTACGGCTGGCAGGACACTCGGTGCGTTTCCTGGCAAGTCCTGAGAAGGATCTTTTATTGTTGTTGTGTGGAGAAGCAGAGAAAAGTGTAGCTCATAGAGACCAATTGATTGGTTGATAATTACTCTCAGAGAGGACGCACTTTTCCACAGCCGGCACAGACCGGCAATACATACAACCCGGCACAATACAACACAGTGAGTCGTACACAACAAAACAAAGACAGAGTTTGAAATCGGAGAAACGCCATGCTGTGCTCCAGAGCAGCAGGTGTTCTGGGTCATAGGCAGTTGTGCGCTCGGTGTGTTAACGGCTGAAGAGATGAGGTGTGATTGTTTTGGACTGAAAAGACCAATTATTTTAATGGCTGGATGTGTGATCTTTAGGAATGTGTCCCTGTTGGTGATTGATGACAATTTCTTTTTTTTTTTTTTAAACAAATGTTATTCAGGAGCATGATTGGCTCAACGATGCCGAGAGACAGGAAGAAGAGGGGTGGCTGGTTTGGACGGACCCTCTGTTGGGAGCATTTGCACATGCCCACGGTGCGCTGGCTCATGTTAAGATTATTGTCCAGTAACGGTGTAAGAAAATAACAATACATTTGAGTATCGCAATGCAAGATTGCACTGATTTGTAAAAATACTCCATTGGGCAGCACGGTGGGCCAGTGGTTGGCACTGCTGCCTCACAGCAAGAAGGTCCTGGGTTTGAACCCCATGGTGTCCCAGGTCCTTTCTGTGTGGAGTTTGCATGTTCTCCCCGTGTCTGCGTGGGTTTCCTTTGGGTGCTCCGGTTTCCTCGCACCATCAACAGACGTGCATGTCAGGGTTAATACTCCTGTCTGTGCCCCTGACCGAGGGATGGCAAAAAGACCTGGAGTTGGGCCCCCGAGTGTTGTGTGACGGCTGCCCACTGCTTCCAGTGTGTGTTGGGATGGGTTCAATGCAGAGGATGAATTTCCCCATGGGGACTGATGAAGTACATCTTAATCTTAATGATACTAGAGGTACAGTCTTTAATGTCATGTGCTGCCATGGCTATGTCGAGTACTGCGACAACACAAGCGCTCTACTGACAGCAACGACAACAACTTAAATTTATATCACGCCTTTCAAGGGACTCAAGGATGCTTTACAAATAGTGAAGCAGACAAAACAATACACAAGAACAGAAAATAAACATAGCAAAGATTGCCGAGGATGATAGAAGTAATAATAATAATAATAATAATCATTACATTTATATAGCATACATTTATATTTAGGCACGGTGGTGCAGTGGTTAGCGCGGTCGCCTCAGAGCAAGAAGGTCTTGGGGTTCGAGCCCGGTAGTCCAATCTTAGGGGTCGTCCTGGGTCAAGATTCCAGATTCTTTATTTGTTGCGTCTCATTATACAAGTACAAGAGAGTAAAAAATGTGTTTCGGCTCCTCAACACGGCAGCAGCAATAGTAATAAATAACACCAAAACAGAACAAAAAAGCAGTAATAATAATAAATAGTGTGTGGTGTGTGTTGTAATTGGTTTATCAGGGAATCTCGAGGGGAGACTCTGTTTGTCCCTCGAGGGCAAGGAACTTTGTAGTGGGGGAGGGGGGTGGTGGTGTAGCGGGCCTGTTGGGTACTTATTGGTTTTGTTGTTCTTTCGTTTTTGGAGGGAGACATTGTTGTACCTGCCCTGTGATGGCCTGGCGGCCTGTCCAGGGTGTCCCCTCGCCTGCTGCCCAATGGCTGCTGGTTCCAGCATCCCCGTGACCCTAAGAGCAGGATAATGGATGGGCAATGTATGTAGGGTGCTGTGTGTGTGTGTGTAGGTCCAGTCTTAATAAATGTGCATATGTGTATGTATTTGTTTGTGTATGCCAAGGTATGTCTGTGTGAGTGTGTTTGTGTGTGATGATCCACACTGAAGACCATAGGTCAGTACCAGTCAGTCCGGCACCAGGCTTACTGTCTCTAATGTTCTTTGTTCAAAAGCCTGGTTGCTTGGTGGAAAAAGCTGTTCCGGAGCCTACTGGTCCGAGCTTTGAGGCTGTGGTACCGCTTGCCTGACGGTAGCAGCTGGAACAGTCCATAGTAGGGGCGGCTGGGGTCTTTGATAATCCTATGGGCTTTGCTGACACAGCGTCCATTGTAGGTCATCCTCTGTGTGGAGTTTGCATGTTCTCCCCATGTCTGTGTGGGTTTCCTCCTGGTGCTCCGGTTTCCTCCCACAGTCCAAAGACATGTAGGTCAGGTGAATCGGCCGTACTAATGTAAAGGCCTGCCAAATATGGGAAAATCCATCCACCCATCTATTATGTGAACCATTTATCCTGCCCTCAGGGTTGCGGGGATGCTGGAGCCTATCCCAGCAGTCATTGGGTGGCAGGCAGGGAGACACCCTGGACAGGCCGCCCCCCCACCTAGGGACAATTTAGTACGGCCAATTCACCTGACCTACATGTCTTTGGACTGTGGGAGGAAACCGGAGCCCCTGGAGGAAACCCACGCAGACACGAGGGGAACATGCAAACTCCACACAGAGGACAACCCGGGACGACCCCCAAGGTTGGACCACCCTGGGGCTCGAAGCCAGGACCTTCTTGCTGTGAGGCGACCGCGCTAACTACCGCACCACCGTGCCGCCAATATGGGAATAATATGGATATGTGAAATATATTTTCTAGTCTGCACGGTTATGCACGTTTCAATAGGGTAAAGCAAGTGGAGTAGTGCATTTGCCATAATTCTTTGATTCTTTTGTGAGCTCCGATATCCTGTTTAGCTAAACCAGTGTAATTCGGTCCAAGAGAGTGACGTACTCTAAGCCAATCAGATACGACTTTGGGGGCGTGTTCCGGAACATGGCAGAGGAGTTTGCTGAGTTATCGTTTCGTCGGTAGAAACTGAGTTTAGTGTCGAAGCGAGTAATATATTGTATATATATATTGTATATATATTCAAGTCCTGTGCATCTCGACGTTTCGCAACTCATTCTTCCCCAGTTTGCCGTGGGAGTTGGCTAGCCTACAGCCAGTTAGCTTAACGTCAGTTTGCCGTGGGAGTTGGCTAGCCTACAGCAGTTAGCCTAACGTCAGTTTGCCGTGGGAGTTGGCTAGCCTACCGCCAGTTAGCTTAACGTCAGTTTGCCGTGGGGGTTGGCTAGCCTACAGCCAGTTAGCTTAACGTCAGTTTGCCGTGGGAGTTGGCTAGCCTACCGCCAGTTAGCTTAACGTCAGTTTGCCGTGGGGGTTGGCTAGCCTACCGCCAGTTAGCTTAACGTCAGTTTGCCGTGGGAGTTGGCTAGCCTACGTTTTGCCAGAAGTGTCGTGGGGACGGTCATCTATAAACACCGGCCGTAGTTTGTGCAGGGAAACCGGAGACGAGAGGATTTCACTGAAGCTAATTGGCTAGTTAGCGCCGGACCTTCGTGATCAGCACGGACCTCGTGGCATGCATCAACGCCACCCTGTTGCGTCATCTACCCGCCCGCGGACCGTTTGCATGGTGGCGTGAGTAAGAGGAGACTATTCAAACACTGACCATCAAGTGTTTCTATTGGGAGTTTGTTCCATTATTGTTGTTGTTGTTGTTGTTGTTGTTTTGTGTACACCAACCACCAACCCATCATGTATAAATCCAAGCGCTTGGTAAGATAGTTCACCATTGCTCTGAGTTGAACTGTTTATTTGGAGACTTTTATTCAGGACCTTGTCTGATATTACAAATTCATTATTGGGTCAATGTTATTTATTAGGGTGTTCACATATATTTGATAGCTTTTCAATTCTGTATTCTAGTATTTGGTTTGCAATTCCAGAGGGTTATTCCTTTTTGATAGTATGTTGATGTGATAACAAGAGGGATTTGGTTGTTTGATAAGTAAATACTGTTCTGATACATATCGAGAGAAGGAAAGATATAAGAACAACAATAGACTACCAGAGAATAAATGTTAGTTCTTTGTTATTGTTGTCCTGAACGTTCTGTCATTCTGATGTTTATAATTTACATTCAGCCAACTCAACACCAATCGCTGAGAACTCAAGATCTTGTTTAAGGAAAATTCAAATAGTAGCCATAGCTGTCAACAAGGGGTTACACTAAATTGCCCCTAGGTATACGTGTGTGTGTGTGTGTGTGTGTGTGTGTGTGTCAGCCCTGTGTGATGGCCTTGCAGCCTGTCCACAGTGTGTCCCGGCCTGCCGCCCAGTGACTGCTGGAATAGGCTCCAGCAGCCCCGGGACCCTGAGAGCAGGATAAGCGGCTCGGATAATGGATGGATGGACATTTATATTTATTTACATTTATCTTTATATGTACATTTATATAACATTTATATATCATTACATTTATATAACGTTTATATATATGTGTGTGTGTGTGTGTGTGTGTATGTATTTATATATATAAGTGACTGGAGACCATAGGCCTTGGTGAACAGATGAGTTTTCACGAAAATTTAAAAATTGTTCAAAGAAGCAGCGTAGTGGCTCTCTACCGGGAGAGTTCCAAATGGTTGGGGCTGCCACACTGAAGGCTTTGTTCCCAAACGTCCACAGACAGGTATTGTGGATGGAAAGTAGGCCCGTGTCTGCAGACCGCAGACTCCGGGACAGAGCACAGGGGTGGAGGAGATCTAATAGGTACTGGGGGGAGGGGGGGCAAGGGCATGGAGGGATTTGTAGGCGAGGAGGAAGATTTTGTAGGAAATGAGGGACTTGACCGGGAGCCAGTGAAGGTGGACGAGGGTGGGGGTGATGTGCTGCCAGGGCTTGGTACGGGTGAGAACCCTGGCAGCTGAGTTCTGCACATACTGAAGCCTGTGCAGGGCTTTGCTGGGTACCCCGGACAGGACTCCATTGCGATAATCCAGATGGGAGGTGATGAAGGCATGGATGAGTGTCTCTGCCACGAAGTCTGAGAGTGATGGCCAGAGTCCGGAGATGTTTTTGAGGTAAAAGAAAGATTTAGTGATGGATTTTATGTATGACTGGAATGAGAGCATGGAGTCCAGAATGACACCTGGGTTGTAGACTTCTGGGGATGGGCAGATGGAGCAGCTGTCCACATCAATGAGAAGATCTCCAACCTTCGGGAGCAGCACATTGGGAGCCACAACCATGGGCTCTCTGTCTTATTGCTATTAAGCTTGAGTAGATTTGATGACATCCAGATTTTTATTTGGTGCAGGCGGTTGACAAGGGATTGTGGGGGGAGCTGAGTGGATGGTTTAGTGCTGAGATACAGCTGCGTGTCAGCAGCATAGCAGTGGAAACTTGCACCCCCTTGTTCAGATCATCCACCACCATGGTTTATGTAGATGGTAAAGAGGGTCCAAGTGCAGAGCCTGAGAACTGGAGTCTCTGATGGTGACAAACTGTTTCCTATTGGAGAGATATGACTGGAACCAGGAGAGAGCTGCACTGGTGAGGCCTAGGTATTCAAGTTATTGAAGAGGATGATATGGAATACAGTACTGAAGGCTACGGCGAGGTCGAGGATGATGAGAATACTGTTGTGGCCGGAATCAGCAGTGATGAGGGAGGTCATTGATGATCAAAATCACCAATGACCTCCTCACCGCAGGACAGCAACTAGGGCAGTCTCTGTGCTGTGGTGTACTCTAAAGCCAGATTGAAGGGGTTCATAGCGCTCATGGTTGGACATGTGCCGGTGGAGTTAGGCAGCAACTGCTCTTCCCAGGATTTTACTGGGAAAAGAAAGGTTGGAGATTAGCCGGTAATTGGTAAGGTCATCCGTTCCAGACCTGGCTTTTTGAGGATAGGGGTGATGCAGCCATTTTGAAGCTGGAAGACACTGCCATATTCCAGAGAGGAGTTGATAATGTCCACCATGATGGGGCAGAGGGATGGTAGACATGCCTTGATCAGGGCTGTTGGCATTGGGTCCAGAGAACAGGTGGAGGCCTTGACCATGGTGATCAACTTAGCAACTTGACGAGCCATCCACAGGGGAGAAGGAGGAGAGGCAGCACTGAGAAAGGCACACAGTGGGGGGAGCAGTGCCCCGTGGCTGAGGTGCATGTGGAGGGGAGGGGGCAGGCACCAGAAACTGCTGGTGGATACAATCCAATCTAGCCAGGAAGAAGTCCAGGAACATGGAGCAGAGGTCAGGGGCACCTGAGGGGTGGGAGGCACTGAGGGGTTGAGTAGCCAGTTGATGGTGGAGAACAGCCTTCTAGGGTAATTTTGCTGGTTGCCAATGAGAGTGGAGTTATATTGCATCTTGGTCTGAGAGAGGGCTTCTTTACTGTTCATCACATAATCGTTAAAGGCCTCGAAGTGGGCAGTGAGGCTGGACTTTTTGTAGAGCCTCTCCAGTTGACGACTGGTGGCCTTCATGGTGCAACATTCAGAACCAGGGGGCAGGACGGGAGAAGGAGACAGTATGGGTTTTGAGGGGGTCAAGAGAGTTAAGGCTGAGGGATAAGGCTGCATTGTAGTGGACTACCAGGCCGTCCACCATGATGTCAGGGGGATCTGAGGCTATATGGGTTGCTATCATGTTAATCAGAGCTGGTGCATTCATTGTTTTGATGTTCCTGAGCATGATGGTACATTTTGTGCGCTTCCTGGGCAGGGGGAAAGGGACAGTAGAATAGATGGCATGATGGTTGGGCACTGTGGATGGGAGGGAGTTGTATAAGTAGAGCACACCAGATCCAACCTTGAACATGCTGTGTGATGTTCAATTAGTCCAGCAGTGATAGGAATTCAGAGGCAAACGTGCAGCTGCTGGAGTCCACACAGATATTGAAGTCACCTAGCAGGAGTGTCGATGGAGACATGGAGCAAAAAGAGGTGAGTAGCTCAGATAGCTCAGACATGAAGATAGTGGAAGCTTTAGGGGGGTGGTAGACAAGGACCACATGGAGCTATGTTGACCCAGCCAGTGTGAAAGCAAAATACTCAAATGAGGAGACATTGAGTTCTGTAAGTTCTTTAAAAAGGCTGTCAGCTTGCTGTATAACAGGCAACCCAGGGGTATCTGGGTGGCTTGGCGGTCTATTCTGTTGCCTACCAACACGAGGATTGCTTGTTCGAATCCCCGTGTTACTTCCAGCTTGGTCAGGCTTCCCCACAGACACAAATGGCTGTATCTGTGGGTGGGAAGCCAGATGTGGGTATGTGTGCTGGTCACCACATTAGCGTCTCCTCTGGTCAGCCGGGGCGCCTGTTCAAGGGGTAGGGGGAACTGAGGCCGAATAGCGTGATCCTCCCACGTGCTATGTCCCCCTGGCGAAACTCCTCACTGTCAGGTGAAAAGAAGCGGCTGGCAAATCCACATCTATCGGAGGAAGTATGTGGTAGTCTGCAGCCCTCCCCGGATTGGCAGAGGGGGTGGAGCAGTGACCGGGGACGGCTCGGAAGAATGGGGTAATTGGCTGGATACAATTGGGGAGAAAGGGGGGGGGAATCACAAACAAAAAAAACAAACAAAAACAGCCAACCCACCACCACAACCCATGGAATGAGGTATCTGTATATATACATAGCCTGGGGGTGTGGCTTGATTGAGTGTCACAAAGTCCTGCTGATTTTGCCATGTCTCAGTTAGAACGTCAATTTTTTCTGTCCATGATGGTGTCATGGATGAGTAGTGCTTTAATGTTTAGCAAGCGGGTGTTCAGCAGCATGAACGTTGCAGTGTTGTTTATAGATGCTGAGGCAGGTGATGTGGGAGGGGTGACACTGTCAACACAGACCGGGGGTCTCAGATTGCCGGTGTGAACTCGTGGTTTGTTGTGATAATGTCGATTTCGCAGTGCGATAGAATGCCTGTCAGACAGTATAAATGGAATCGCATGATGTGAGTAAACAAACTTACATCAGGACGCCCTGTGGACATAGCCGGGGGCGACGCAAGAGTCTGATGAATGTAATGTGAGTGAGGCAGTTCGAGGTGAAGTGGTGGTTGAGGTTCGGGAGTTCCAGTGCGAAGTATTTTATGAGCACCATTTCTGCAACAGAGGAGTGCCAGCTAGTTACTTAAGATGGGAACCGGCAAGGAGGCTCCCAGACCCGGACCAAAGCACCAGCGCAGCAGTAAAGCCAGAGCAGGATGACCAGTCTGAAAGAGAGGTAGGGGATTGTCCTGAAATCATAGTAAAGAATAGTCCGGTTGGAGGGTACCAGATTGAATAATCCACATTTTGTTGAGTACACCGGTGGATCGCTAACATGAAAGCCGGCTAACATCTGGTCGGCTGAGTAGGTGAGTACACAGAGCCGCAGGTGTACAACCATCAAACTGTTAGAAACACAGGACTGGAAAATGTTGAGATAAGATAGGAAGTGGCAAAGACAGTCCACAACCATTTGTACTTGTAGTGAAAAGTACATGCAGTGAAAAGCACAAGGGAAAAAAGTGAAGAAAAAGTGAAAAGCACAAGTTTACTCTGATTGACAAGTGGCGACATACACGCCAGCATCCTCTGTTCAAACAGCAGCTGCGTCCAATCAAGAAATAACAAGACAACAAGAAACATGACATATCTCGCCATTGGGTCTATATTGCCTATTTGTTTGAGAAATGGTGACAATTGAAAACCTCAAAAGGAATTTAAAGCAATATGGAATTCGCTGGTTTTCTCAAATGGTGACAACTGAAAACCTCAAAAAGAATTTAAAACAATGTGGAGTCGGCTGGTTTTCTCATTCACAAGTAATAAGCAAACAATATTTATGAAATCTGATCATAAACAATGGCAGAAGTGGGGCAACCAGCAGCTGTGTGCATCGAATGTGATTGCACCTTTAAGACTGTATAAAAAAGGGGGACATAGCACCTCTTACATTACCAACTGGTTTCTGAAGTAGCATTTTGAGGCCTCAGGTTTGGCTTTGTGCTTGCCTCCACCTTGTCAGCTGTTGGAGCAAGAAAAGCCAAATTTGGGCAATATGGTACACCATGGGTGGACGTGGGATTGGACCTCTGTGGTAGACAGGTTGACAGACCTGTCAATAAAGGCATACACGCCCTGATTATGCTACTTTTTAAATCCTTAATATCTTGGTGAGGTTTTGTTTGAAGGGCTATCTAGGTATTTCTAGTATGACGGCACGGGATTCTCTCATTGACTTTCATTAGACTGGAAGCTTTTTAGAGCCAGCCACCTCATGGCCTGCTTGGAACTGAAACTTAAAGCACTTCCACATTGGCTTCAACTTCCAAACACTGGGGTTGGCACTGGGGTTGGCACATTCCAATCTCGGAGGTTGCCGCTTGAAAGAGACGTGGCAGTGGCACTACTTTGCTGTTGTTTTAATCTCCAACCACTAGGTGGAAGATCAGAATCAGAATCGTATTTATTGGCCATGTAGGTTTGCACGTACAAGAAATTTAACTCTGGTTTCGTGGCTCTCTCAGTGTACTTAACCTGGAATAACAATACTACAATACAATAATCTTCAGATATATACACAAGGTTTGACTTTTATACAGGCGAAATAATAGGTGATAAAGTGCAATCGTGCAGAGAATATATCAGAGATGCTGAAATAGATGTTAGCAGGTTATTTGTGTACATGCCTGAGGTAGATGGACATGACAGCGTACCAGTATATGTACAATGTACAGTACAGTATATACAAACTGGTTTGATTTATTGACAGTGTTAATCGTTCATTTGAGTGACAGTGCGCAGAAAGAAACTTTTTATATCTGGTTGTTTTGGGGTACATTGCTCTGTAGCATCGGCGAGAGGGGAGGAACAGGTTGTGACTAGGGTGTGATGGGTCTGCAGGGATGTTGCCTGGCGGTTTCGTGAGTCTGGAGGTGTAGAAGTCCTGAATGGAGGGCAGGTTGGCACCAATGATTTTGTCTGTAGGCCCAACTTTCCATTGTATTCTGTCCCTGTCCTGTTTGGTGGCCAAATTAAACAAGACAGGGATGGATGTGCAGACACAGACTGGATTATTGCAGTGTAGAAGTGTATCAGCAGTTTCTCAGGCAGGTTGAATTTCTTGAGCTCGAGGAGAAAGTACATCCTCTGCTGGGCCTTTTTGATGATTGTGTCTATGTTGGATACCTACCTTAGGTCCTGGGAGATAGTGGAACCCAGAAATCTGTAGGTTTTCACCGTAGACACTGTGCTGTTGAGTATGGTGGGGTTGAGTGTTGGGGGCTCCTCCCGAAGTCCACTGTCATCTCCAATGTTTTGAGCGTGTTTAGCTCCAGGTTGTTATGGCTGCACCAGAGGACCAGCTGATCAACCTCCCATCTATATGCAGACTCATCATCATCCTGGATAAGGCCAATGATGGTTGTGTCGTTTGCAAGCTTCAGGAGTTTAACAGACGTGTCACCTGAGGTGCAGTCATTTGTATAGTGGGAGAAGAGTAGAGGGGGGAGGACACATCCCTGGGGGGCGCCAGTGCTGATTGTCTGGGTGCTGGATGTGATTTTTCTCCAGCCTCACTAGCTTCCTCCTGTCTGTCAGGAAGTTTTTAATCCACTGGCAGATGGGGGCTGGTACAGTGAGCCGGATGAGTTTGGAGTGGAGGATATCTGGGACGATGGTGTTGAACACTGAGCTGAAGTCCACAAACAGGACCCTTGCATATGTCCGTGGCAAGTCGAGGTGATGGAAGATGTAGTGCAATCCCATGTTGACTGCATCATCCATCCACTGACTTGTTTGCTCGGTAGGCAAACTGCAGGGGGTCAAGCAGGGGGCCTGTGATTTCCTTCAGGTGGGCCAACACCAGTCTCTTGAAGGATTTCATGACCACTGACATTAGGGCAATAGGCCTGTAGTCATTTAGTCCTGTGATAGGGGGTTACTTGGGGACCGGGATGATAGTGGAGCTCTTGAAGCAGGAGGGGATTTCACACAGCTCCAATGACCTGTTGAAGATCAGTGTGAAAATGGGTGCAGTATTGTAATTGATTTAAGGTGTTTTCTTTAAGACATTTTTCTAAAATTCTGACAGAATGCTGCGATGTTTGTGTTTGTAGTGTCATAATATGATGAATCATGATGCTTGTATTGTGATATGAATCGTATCGCCAAATTCTGGCCAGTACACTGCCCTATTGCCCGGTGTAATGTCAAGGTATTTTGCAGACTCAACCATCTCTACCCTTTCTCTGTGAATTATGGTAGAACTGGGGGAGGTAGTCAGGTAACAGGTGGTGGCGGTGGCAGATGAGCAGTTCTTAGATTTTGGAGACAACGAGCTGGAGTAATTTATTGTTGTGACATGTGGTGAGGTGGGGTAAAGACTGTTGGTAGGCAAAGAGTTATTGTCTTTGAGGATTGCAAGGATGTATGTGTTGTCTGCATATTTTAAATACAAGGTAGCAAGATGGGCTCCAACAGTCATTTGTGTAAAGGCTGTAGAGAAATGAGCTGAGCACACAGCCTTGAGGTGCAACAGTATTGATGACTATAGTGGGTGACAGCATGTTATCAACCCATACTGCTTGCGGTATATCACTGAGAAAGTTTTGAATCCGGGGAATGAGCAGGGGATTGTACTTGGAACACACTGGAGTTTTCTGATTATCTGATGCTGTCAGATTATTTTGAAGGGGGAGCTGAAATCAATGAGGAGTAGTCTACCGCAGCTGTCTAAATGTTGTAAAAGGGAGTAGTTTCAGTGATCTGATCACACTGCACCTGGCAGCACAGCTGCAAGTGGAAGCTTAGCTAGCCTGTAGAGACAAAGTTGTGCGATTTTAGTTTTAGCACGGTGTTAAGGCTGGGGGGTGTAGGGTGTTGGTGTGTGGGGGACTTGAACGTGCAGTGCCCAAAACCAGGGCCGCTCATCAATTCAAATATAATCACACAGTTGTCCTCATCTATGCATAAAATGAGCTCTTCTTTTTTTCCAATTTTGTTTAATAGACTATGGGGGGGGGGATTGCACACTTACCGTGGATCAATTTCCATCACGGAGAAAGAAATACAGAGAACAGGAAATAGAATTTATCATCTTTAGGTCCATTAATAATAATAATAGCCTGCAATATCTACTGTACAGATTTTGTGTGACACTTTCATTAATGTCCTTGGTGCGTTCCAATGATTTATTGAACTGCGGTGTGTCATGCGAGCTGTGTTTCTGAGTTCAGAAAGCAGTCTTTGAATATTAGTCCATAATTTTTTTTCATGTCTGTTGGCTGCTCACTTCCTGTTCATCCCTTATAGTCCCCAGTGCATGGACATTGTTAGGCACTTTGATCAACCTTGGCTGTTTTCAAAGTGTGCCTTATGAACAGAGTTTTGATAAAATGTGCTTTTATATTCTACTGTGGTGATACTGGCGTTGCAGACTGTATCTCAGTTCTGTATGTAAAGCAAGAAGAGAGGGGGCACTGTTTGTAGACCGCAGCCGGTTTAGCCAGGAGGGTCTGATCAGGGGAGACAGATTGCAAAGTCGAGCAAAGACGGAGGGGTAAATAGGGTGGGGGGGGGGGACAAATGTGCTGACAGAACCGATTTCCAGTCTACATTAATTATAAAGAAAGACACGAAAGGAAGGGCTAAAAAGCGTGTTATGTTTTCCCTGGACCATCTCCAGACTCAGCGTAAAAGTTTACCAGAACAAACAGACTCAAACTGCCACGGTCAACATAAGAAGATATAGATTTTAATATCTCTATAAACATTTTTGTACGGTTCTTTCGATGGTAACTTATTGGACAATCGAACAATGGCGAAGAGAGGAGATGGCTGGGCATTACAGGGAGAAGAGGAACAAAGAGGTGAGAAATTGTGCATTGTTCTGCGAATAAAGGTTCTTAAAGTTCATCATGAAAAAATATGTTTACAAACAACGCGAAAAAGCCCAAACTGAAATTATACAAAGAAATCCATTGGAACCGAAAATGCCCCCCTGGACAGGAGGAGCAGAAAACCCTGTTATCGTCATGATGTCACTGGTATGGTTTTTTTCCCGTAATAATACAGTAAATGATTAATATCAGCACTGCAGTGAGTCGTCTCACTTGTCTTTTTCATGGTACAGTTTACATCATTGTTCCACACCGTCTTTTTATTAGATCTGAGGGAGACACAGAAGCTCCAGATTTACAGGAAGATGTCCTCTGCGGCTGTCCCACCGTCCGTACCGTGCCGCATCCCCCTCGATAATTCAGAACCGATTGTCTCGCTCTCGGACCCCCCCCCCCCCCCCCCCGCTTCCGTCGACCACAACATCGGTCAACAAAAAGGGGCGATCGCAGCACTTTCCAGAAGTTTTGTCTCTCGCTCGGTTAATGATGTTTTTTTTCTTTCCTTTTTTTGTTTGTTTTTGTGTTTTTTGTTTGTTGTTGAATCATTCATGTATCACAGAAGTCGTTTAAGGTACACATATTTATTTCGAGTCTTGTCAGCCTGTTGTAATCCTTTTCGATGCCGCGTGATCGAGGAAAAAGAAATAAGCCTCCTCGCGTCCTCAACGGAGACGGACGCCCACGCCGAGGAGTCGTCAGTCCGGCTTTATACGCACCCCTCGCCGGGAAACTGAGAAAGTCCCATTTGACCCTTAACCCCGTGAGGCTCCGCACCCCCACCCCCCCCCACTGCTTACCCCACAGCAGGAATCCATCTGCAGGTCCTTTTTTGTGTCTAAGCAAAATCAAATGAACAACATTTTGACACAAAGATATAGACAAACCCTTTTGATATTCACAGCTTGTTCTCTCGGAGACACACGTTTTCCCAAGCAAGTGTTAACAGCACATATCAATAATTTCTCACTTCCGTGTGGATGATTAGCAGCTTGATGTTTAGTTGCACAGGAGGGAAGGAATGGCATGGTGGAAATGGCTGCACGGCTGTGCTGAAATGCTGCAACAATCAGAAAATGCTGTTGGGTAGGCAGAAGGTTCGCGGCGTTAACCTGAAACACCAGCAGTATTGCAGTATTTAGCAGAGCGGTAGTGGATATAATAACCACTACTGACTGCGTTGTACAGTGTTTTGAGGAAACCGGCTGCACTGAAAAATGCTCAGAGCGTAGCGGTGCCAATAAGTTTCCAATCTACCGAGCAGCGTAGCACATTCCTGGGTCTGATACTGAACAATGTTTTATTGAACCGCTTATAGGTTATCTCCCCCGTTGTGAGAAACACGGCGACCCAATTGTTCGGCTGTTTCGTCGACAAAGAATGCAATAGAAAAATACATTTGGTGAAATGGTTCAAAAATGAGATAGGGATGGTATCAGGGGCTTTTTTTTAAGGGTTTATCGATTTTGCATTTATACCCTCTTGATAAGGATTTGCAAACTGAACTGAAAATTAAACCTGCACCAAACTTCTAGTGTAAAGTTTGAGCTCATCTGACAGCTAGCTAACCTCTTTCTTCACCTCAGTTTTGCAGTTACACTATCTCTCTCTCTCCTCTCTCTCTCTCTCTCTCTCTCTCTCTCTCTCTCTCTCTCTCGCTCTCTCGCTCTCTCAAGTTGGTTTATTTGAGCTTCAGCCGAGTGAAGAACAGAATCTTAACAAAGACAAGATGCCTGGACAAGTTGAGATGAAATCATAATGGCATAGGGCGGCAGTGCAAGCTTGGTCTGCATTTTCCATTTTTTCCTTTCGTGACCCTTAGTCCCTCAGACAGCGCTGTGAGTCTCTCTGTCATCGGTATTCAATGCTTGGAGGTGTATCTCAAGAGTCTAAATCGTACAGCTCCCTACATAACATTTTACACACAATCACACACGCATATACAAAATAGACACACATAGGCCTTGCAGTACAGGAGTAAGAGAGGGTCTGAGGACTGTGTTCTCTGTTAATTGCATTTACCTATCCCTCTTTTGGTCAACGGACAATGAAGTCGAAATATATGGCCATCGTGGTCCCCAAGAGGGTGTGAAGATATAGTAAGGACTGGGGTAAGGTTGCCCTGTTGTTGGCTTGCTGAACCCCGCTAGGGGGACGAACAGTGGTCCGGGGTGTACACTTGTGCTTCCTCCTTGTTATGGTGCCATCTGGTGATGTGTGATCGTACTTTCCCCCATCTGTGAAATCTGGGGAGGAGTTCTCCTTGTCTGTCATGACCTCCTTCGAATGGTGTACCTCATTATCTGCCTTCCCCTTGCTCCCCCTAACGCGAGGCTTTGTGCAGTTCCGAGAACGACCAGGCCTCAAGGGGTGCACTGTGCGGCTCTGTCCCCCAGACCCCACGGACCCCACACTACCATTCATCGATGGGTTCACTGTGCCAGACAAATTGTTGGTCTTACTCTGGGCTCTGGATTCAGAGTTGGGCACGAGTGGAGAACAGTTTGGGAAGTCCTCCTTACGCAACAGCTTGAGGTCCTTCCCGACCAGATCTGGTGGTGCCTGGCAACCCACAGAGGAGGTAGAACCTCGAAAGCGCTTTAACCACTCCCATAGTGACACGGCCTTGCAGTCACATGCCCAGGGGTTGTCATTGAGGCGCAGGTACTCCAGAGCTGGCAGCATGTCCAAGCACTGGCCCGACAGCTCTACCAGGGAGTTGTTGAACAGGTAGAGGGTTGTGAGGCGTTTCAGGTCATGGAAGGCCAGACGGTCTATCCACTGCAACTGGTTTTGGTGCAGAAGAAGGCGGTCCAGGGCCCTCAGGCCTCTGAAGGTGTTCTGGTGAAGGCTCCACAGGCGGTTTCCATGCAGGAACAAGTGGCTTAGGTTATGGAGGTCCCCAAAGGTGTCATCCTGCAGGAACTTCAGGTGATTATCCTGGGAATTGCACAACAAAAGGGTTAAATTAGAGAAAGAAATACGTGCGTGAATATTGCAAATATATTCAGGTTTATATGTTTCGTCAACTGTGCGGTATACTTCTAAAAAGCAAAGCACTCAATGTGTTTATACCGTTTAGTATTCGGCAACATTTTCTATTTATTTTTCAATTTATCCACTCCGTAAAGAGATACTCCATTTTCACCCTCACCCACTAGATGTTCCTCCGTCAGTTCGTATCTGCACTTCGTCCATATTTAGTCTTTGATTTTGAGAAATTTTTATTCAGATATTCTTGGATGCTCTTCCCACTAAAGTGTTTCATTATGTCCTTTGGTTCGTCTTTAATGCGAGCGTCCCACAAATTTAAAGGGCTAGTTCGGTTTCCAGTGTTTTTCCTATGTGTCCTGCCTACAATCCCTTTAAATTCCTTGCATGTGCAAGTCGTAGTCTTACAAAATCTAAATATTCCACTTATAGCACTACTGTTATAATGCTCGTGAAATAATGGCTTGCCTTCTGTTATCACTACTAAGTAAATCTGCTACCTAACGTTATCGTATTGACAACAACACCTGATGCGACGCGTCCTACACATGGACTCTTGGTGGTAAAGTTCACCAAATCCAGCTGTTCTACCAAGAAAATCTCCTTGTACCTGCAGGTAGAGATACTGCAGATTTCTGAGGCCCTGGAAGATGTTACCAGGCAGGGCGCTGAGTCCACAGTGGTACAGATGCAATGCGTGGAGCCGCCCCAACCCGTGGAAGGTGTCTGCGGCCAAGGAGCGCAGGTGGCGGTTATCCCCCAGATCCAGCTCCTCCAACAGGGTGAAACCGTGGAAGGTGGAGGGCTCGATATAGGTGATGTTGTTGGAGTAGATCCAGAGCGTGACCGTGGTGGGGCTGAAGTGGCCACGCAGCAGCCGGTGGATTTTGTTGTTCTGCAGGAAGATGCGCTCGCTGTCAGGGGGGATGCCTTCGGGGACTGACAGGAAGTTGTGGGCTTGGCAGGAGACGGTGCTGGGGCCGGTGTAGCAGATGCAGTGGCGGGGGCAGGACCAGGATAGCTCTAGCCCACAGAGAACCAGCAGGAACTCCAGCCCGCAGCCTGCAGCGGATGTGTGGACAGCACAAACACGGACATGTGCACACACACACACACACACACACACATGGAGTGGGAGAATGATTGAGAGGACAAAGAAGAGAAAATCACAAACCCACTCAAAGGTTACAAGGACACCCACAAAGATGGAGAGAGAAAAAAGAGGAGATGAAACTGAATTAGCGGAGGAATATTTTGAGCGTGGATTTGATTTTGAAGTCAAATATGTTCTTAATACTTTAATGTCCAAGTTGGAATTCAAAAAGGAAGATGATTAGTTTTGAAAATAAATGTGTTGAGGAAGTTCAGAGAAACTGGCAAAGGGAACGGAAACACTTTTAAGCTAAATCCAGTTTATACAAAAAAAAATAAAAAATACTATGTAGACCGCGTGGAGTGGCAGAAAATGACAGGAAGAAGGAGACCTTGAGGAAGTGGAGAAGCTACACAGTGGATGCTACAATAAGAGGGATTATGTAGGGCCGAGAGGAAGAACTGACAGACGTATTTATACAACAGACAGAACTTCTGGTCCAGTGGATGACTTGCAAAGAACGGGCCCACCAGTTGCCAGGCGCAGAGCCCTCTTTTTTTACCCCCCTATTACCCTAAACAAAAGTGACATGGGGCTGTCTGAGGAATTGTACTTGTGCCACACACTGTGTGATACAAATATGGACACGGCTTTGCTGTTTTCCCACGGCTTAGCAGTTTTCAAGTCTAAATCCCCTGGTCCCCGAGTGTGTTTCCCTTTTAGGCCTGTGCTGAATACTCTGCTGAGGAGCGCCAACAACAACACCTGCTCCACCGAGTCACCGACATGTCTGTGAGGCTGATTAGATCTCCTGTGCAACATCCCTGCTTGCTTACACACACACACACACATATACATATACATACACACATATATATCCATCCATCCATCCATTATCCGAACCGCTTATCTTCCTTTCAGGGTCGCCGGGATGCTGGAGCCCATCCCAGCAGTCATTGGGTGGCAGGCGGGGAGACACCCTGGACCGGCTGCCAGTCCATCACAGGGGGCCGACACACACACATTCACACCTAGGGACAATTTAGTACGGCCGATTCACCTGACCTACATGTCTTTGTACTGTGGGAGGAAACCGGAGCACCCGGAGGAAACCCACACAGACATGGGTAGAACATGCAAACTCCACACAGAGGACGACCCGGGACGACCCCCAAGGTTGAACTACCCCCAGGGCTCGAACCCAGGACCTTCTTGCTGTGAGGCAACTGCACTAACCACTGTGCCACCGTGCCGCCCTTATATTTATATATATATACACTCACTGGCCACTTTATTAGGTACACCTTGCTAGTACCGGGTTGGACCCCCTTTTGCCTTCAGAACTGCCTTAATCCTTCGTGGCATAGATTCAACAAGGTACTGGAAACATTCCTCAGAGAGTTTGGTCCATATTGACATGATAGCATCACGCAGTTGCTGCAGATTTGTCGGCTGCACATCCATGATGCGAATCTCCCGGTCCACCACATCCCAAAGGTGCTCTATTGGATTGCTTTGCTTTCATGTTGTTGACGCCAAATTCTGACCCTACCATCCGAATGTCGCAGCAGAAACCGAGACTCATCAGACCAGGCAACGTTTTTCCAATCTTCTATTGTCCAATTTTGGTGAGCCTGTGCGAATTGTAGCCTCAGTTTCCTGTTCTTAGCTGACAGGAGTGGCACCCGGTGTGGTCTTCTGCTGCTGTAGCCCATCCGCCTCAAGGTTCAACGTGTTGTGCGTTCAGAGATGTTCTTCTGCATACCTCGGTTGTAATGAGTGGTTATTTGAGTTACTGTTGCCTTTCTATCAGCTCGAACCAGTCTGGCCATTCTCCTCTGACCTCTGGCATCAACAAGGCATTTTCGCCCACAGAACTGCCGCTCACTGGATATTTTCTCTTTTTCGGCCCATTCTCTGTAAACCCTAGAGATGGTTGTGCGTGAAAATCCCAGTAGATCAGCAGTTTCTGAAATACTCAGACCAGCCCGTCTGGCACCAACAACCATGCCACGTTCAAAGTCACTTAAATCACCTTTCTTCCCCATTCTGATGCTCGGTTTGAACTGCAGCAGATCGTCTTGACCATGTCTACATGCCTAAATGCATTGGGTTGCTGCCATGTGACTGGCTGATTAGAAATTTGCGTTAACGAGCAGTTGGACGGGTGTGCCTAATAAAGTGGCCGGTGAGTGTATATTGGAGAGAGAGAGAGAGAGAGAGCGAGAGACATTCCACATATTACCATTCCCCAACATCTGACTCCGGAGGCCAGGATCAGTCGGTTTGAGTTGTTAAATGGGCCGTGCGATGCTCATTACAGTGGTCGTGAGCTTCTCTGAGGCAGGCAGCCTTCCTGCTTCCTGGTGACACGATTCCCCACGTTCCTTGACTCAGGAGCTGCGACTTATCCGCCGTCTCATCTCAGGCGGGGCACAGCTCCTGTCCCGTGATGAAAGCCCCCCCCCCCCCGACAGCCGCCGGCTGTGTTCGTACCCCAGTTTATCATTCGAGGCGTTTGTAAAGGCGCAGTTCGCCGCTGCTAATCGATACGCCTCTGCTGCCTTTTAACTCCCCCCTGTAATCTTACGCCGGGGCTCGGGAGGAGGGGGGTTGCTCTGGAGCAGCACAGGCGCGTCCATCTGAATGTATTTCCTCCCCCACACGGCGGCTAAGCCGCGAGGCCGTGCGTCTGACGCCGCTGACCTTTGGTGCTAATTCTGCCTGACCGGTCGCCGCGTGTGTTACCTGAGCGGGGGGCCCGTCCTCCTGGGCACCGCCGTAATCCTGTTTAAGCCCCGCTGCTGGGCGACGCTGGAAAACCATGCATCCTCCCGAATCGCCAAACTGAACGTGTCCCGAGAATGAGGTGATTCTTCACGGCTGAACAACTGTCGAAAGGGTTGTGTGTGTGTGTGTGTGTGTGTGTGTGTGTGTGTGTGTGTGTGTGTGTACGTTGAGAAATGTGAATGTGAGGTGTTTTTCTTGATGACCTTTGCCTCGTGCAGCCTTCCAGAAAGAAGTTGTCCCTCATGTTGTAACTTTTCTTCCTCGAGTCACATCGGACATACAAGGACACACGTCCTCGACTCACGGCCATCTTGAAAAGTCACCTACTGTATGTTTGTCACACAGCCAAGCGGCCAAGGCTCAGTTTGTCCCCCCCCTCCCTCTCCCTCTCACTCTCCCTCTCTCTCTCTCTCTCTCTCTCTCTCTCTCTCTCTCCGGATCTCTCTCCATCTATCTCTGTTTCTGTCTGTCTGTCTTTCTATTTCTCTCTCTCTCTCTCTCTCTCTCTCTCTCTCTCTCTCTCCGGATCTCTCTCTCTCTCTCTCTCTCTCTCTCTCTCTCTCTCTCTCTCTCTCTCTCTCTCTCTCTCTCTCTCTCTCTCCGGATCTCTCTCCATCTATCTCTATTTCTGTCTGTCTGTCTTTCTATTTCTCTCTCTCCGGATCTCTCTCCATCTATCTCTATTTCTGTCTGTCTCTCTGTTTCTGTATCTCTCTCTATCGCTCTTTCTCCATTTATCTCTATTTCTGTCTCTCTCTCTCTCTCTGTATCTCTATCGCTCTCTCCATCTACCTCTATTTCTGTTTGTCTGTCTTTCTATTTCTCTCCATCTCTCTCTCGCTCTCCCTCTCTCCATCTATCTGTTTCTGTCTGTCTCTCTATTTCTGTCAATCTCTCTCTCTCCATCTACCTCTATTTCTGTTTGTCTGTCTTTCTATTTCTCTCCATCTCTCTCTCTCGCTCTCCCTCTCTCCATCTATCTGTTTCTGTCTGTCTCTCTATTTCTGTCAATCTCTCTCTCTCCATCTATCTCTATTTCTGTCTGTCTGTCTTTCTATTTCTCTCCATCTCTCTCTCTCTTTCTCATTCTCCATCTATCTCTATTTCTGTCTGTCTCTCTTTCCATTTCTCTCCACCTCTCTCACCTCTATCTCTCTGTCTCTCACTCCTCATCTTTTGCTTTATCCAGTTTCATCAACATAGGACTGCATGAGGTGTAATATCTGCTCTCTGGGTAAACAAGTTAAAACGTTTTTTATCGCAGTGCCCTCTGGAAATGAAGGTTTGGAGTCACGAAACCACTAACCAGAAAAAGACGGAAGTAAATTACCCGCTCAAATTGTGAGAGGAGCGTTTTGCAATCGGCCCGTGCCGCCATTACTGGGGACCCGGCTTTGTGTCCACTGTGGGGCGCTTTGCCCGGTGAGCGTCCTTGTTCTCCTGTCACCGTTCACACCAGGCGACAGGCCATTGTATTTACACCAGCCACACAGTTTTGATTAAGAAACACATTTCACGGGGGCGTCCGGGTGGCGTGGCGGTCTATTCCGTTGCCTACCGACACGGGGATCGCCGGTTCGAATCCCCGTGTTACCTCCGGCTTGGTCGAGCATCCCTACAGACGCAATTGGCCGTGTCTGCGGGTGGGAAGCCGGATGTGGGTATGTGTCCTGGTCGCTGCACTAGCGCCTCCTCTGGTCAGCTGGTGCACCTGTTCGGGGGGGCTGGGGGGAATATCGTGATCCTCCCACGTGCTACGTCCCCCTGGTGAAACTCCTCACTGACAGGTGAAAAGAAGCGGCTGGCGACTCCACATGTATGGGAGGAGGCATGTGGTAGTCTGCAGCCCTCCCCGGGTCGGCAGAGGGGGTGGAGCAGCGATCGGATACAACTGGGGAGAAAAAGGGAGAAAAAAACCTCCCCTCAAAACAAACAAAGAAACAAATGTCATCCCTCTCATTGTGACGTGGGTACTGCGGAGGCCCTGGCTTCTGGGAGCCATTTGAAACTGGAAACCGACGGCGGCTTTTTCAGTCCGCGACGGCCTTGGCGGCATCACGACCAGCAGACTTGATAACTCTTACAGTGGACCTTCTTATCGCTCCTGTAATCACTAATTTTCTTTAGAGTCCGGGCACCGTCGCTCCGTACGTCTCTTTAACAGAATTTAGCATCGGGCTCCTGGTGGGAAAACGATCGGAGCAGCTGGGAGAAACGGAGCGATAAGGAAAGCAAGCGAATGAGAATATATAGATCCCGGCTCAGAGAGGGAGACCATTTCAATCAGCCAATCTCAACGCTAATCATGCTGGACATGTGATGGAGCTGCTTTTCTCCTCTCCTCAGTTGGACGGGGTGAAGTAATGGATTATTTGCCGTGCTCCTATCAAATTACCTCTTTATTCTTCTATCTCGTGTCTCTATTCGCAGGAAAAACAGCATTTATTTGAGAACGGCTGGTGTATAGACTGCGACTGGAACACGGTGCACGCTCCACCCATCCAGCACATACGTACATACGTAGAGCGGATGAGGGTGGTGGAGGTTGATAGGCGTACATAAGAAGCATAGCTGGTTTCCTCCAGTGAAGCAGCCCACCCTTCAGCGGGGGGCGTTGTGGTTGGAGGACAGTTAATGTGCGGCTGAGGCCAACTAGATCAGCAGTCATTAAGAGCGAGCAGGTTGAACTTGCTCTGCCCTTTTAGAGAGGAAGCCATGTAAAAAGGTCAAAGGTGAGCGAGTGAGGGTTTATTTCGAACGTGTCAATAAGCAGGATATAACTTACAGATGAGCCATTACCAGTAATCTGAAGTGATCAACAAGTCCACACATCAAACTCAGCGAACACATCTCCGTATGCATCAGATTATTTGTTACATGTTGGAAGAGGGGTAGGAGGAAGTGTACACTTGTTTTGCCCCGCCCCTTCTCGCCTACTCTTAAGGGGCGTCCGCGTGGCGCGGCGGCGGTCCACTCCGTCACCCACCAACACAGGGATTGCTGGGTACGGTAAAAAGTATAACATGCAGAGGCGTCCGGGTAGTAGCGTGGCGGTCTATTCCGTTGTCTACCAACACGGGGATCGCCGGTTCGAATCCCCGTGTTACCTCCGGCTTGGTCGGGTGTCCCTACAGACACTATTGGCCGTGTCTGCGGGTGGGAAGCCGGATGTGGGTATGTGTCCTGGTCGCTTCACTAGCGCCTCCTCTGGTCGGTCGGGTGCCTGTTCGGGGATAGGGGGGGACTAGCATGATCCTCTCATGCGCTACATCCCCCGGTGAAACTCCTCGCCGTCAGGTGAAACGAAGCGGCCTGCGACTGGAGGAGGCATGTGGTACTCTGCAGCCCTCCCCGGATTGGCAGAGGGGGTGGAGCAGCAACCGGGATGGCTCGGAAGAGTGGGGTAATTGGCCGGGGACAATAGGGGGGGAAATTTAGAAAAAGAAAAGTATAGCATGTAATCCTCTTCCTCCCACTTTTAGCAGAATATAACTCTGTTTGTCGTGACGATGACACGGGAAGCGGAAGATCGGGCACATTGGGAAAATAAACCTGCAGGTTCTCACCTGCATGCGGCGAGAGTGACGGGAGACCACGGCGGCGCCGCCCTTCGCTTGCTTTTAGCCACATACGGGCCACGAAGGCACGGCGGCCGTCGCTCACGGAGCCGGCCTTAACCAGACCACCCTCGGAGGCCTCCCACTTCCCACATGCCAAGTCACTCCTCTCATCACCCCATGCCATCAACCAGCGGCAAACTGCTCCCTCGCTTTGTCGACACCCCCCCCCCCGCATACACAAGGTGGCGTCTTAAACAAAAGAGCGAGGTCGGCATGCTCGTACTAATAATGTTCAGAAACGAACGAGGCAACCCGCGACTATATTCCCGTCTTGCTGAGAGATCTTATGAAATTACGGAGCGGTTTTCAACCGCACAGGGTAAAATGTTGGCGTGGGACTGTAGCCACAGTGAAAAAGTGATAAATTATCATGTCTCATAGCCACATTGTGCACTCACACAATGAGCTATTCAGCTCGAATTGTGTTATATAAATAGCTTTGGACACAACAGAGGGTATATATGCCAATGACGCCTATTGGAATTTGGCAGTATAAAGGGGGGAGGCTCTGAAAGAGAGACAATGTGTTTTTGGGATGGAAGAAGCGCAGCTATTTTTGATGTCGGTCCCGGCTGCGTATTAATACCCTCATCACAAGTCTCTCACCTCCCTCGCCTGCCTCACTCCCCAGGCCTCCTCCTCCTCTTCCTCCCTAGTTGCCGATGACAGACGCTATTGATAGCTCGTTACAGGGGGAATGATTAAATAGCCTGCATCGGGGTCTGGCGTTTTGACCCGACAGCCCCCGTGGTCACCAAGTTCCTTTCCTCCTTTCGGGGACAAAGAAGGAAATGGATAAATAAATGAACGAAATGGGCTGGCTTAGGGTCCCTAGAGAGAAAATGAGAAGTGACCGTGAAGAATATCAATGAAACACAGTTCATACTGGGTTTGCCCTCATGAATAACACATTTCTGCTAATAGGAGGGAAACGGTTGGTCTGCGGAGCTGTGTGACTCTGCCTGCCATTAGACTGGACAAACTCAATTTCCTGTGTCTCTCCCAGGGCCCCGATAAGCGCCATTATATTTGCACTCCCGCTATTGGCTGCTCATGAAGAAACACCTTGGTCAAGTCCTCACGCAAAAGGTGTTTACAGTCATCATAAATGGTGGTTTGGACCACTAATGACCGAAAGGCGAGACGTTTTGGCTATTGATTAAATAAGCTCCTTTTTTTGCAGGGCTCATGACTCAGAAACTGGGTAAGAAACGGCGTGCGTTCGGATTAGGTTCATGTGGAGCTGTACGGAGGCTTGCCCTGTCAAGACGGCTTATCACCCTGTTATGTCCATGAGACGTAACGGGGTGACGCACACAGAGAATTACCAGAGCACTTTAGTCACGTCATTATAACTGATTCGAGACCCAATTATTTAAATGAAGAACAAGAATAATGATAAACAAGCAGTGCCTTCCAGAAGAAGAATGCGTCATTGCAAGAGTATGGCATTTTTCTATTCATAGTGGATAAACAAGAGACCGTCCACCCATCCGTCCGTCATCCAAACCACTTATCCTGCTCTCAGGGTCGCGGGGAATGCTGGAGCCTATCCCAGCAGTGACTGGACGGCAGGCAGGGAGACACCCTGGACAGGCCGCCAGGCCATCACACAGGGCCGACACACACACACATTCACACCTAGGGACAATTTAGTACGGTCGATTTACCTGACCTACATGTCTTTGGGCTGTGGTAGGAAACTGGGGCACCCGGAGGAAACCCAAGCAGACACGGGGAGAACATGCAAACTCCACACAAAGGACAACCCGGGACGACCCCTAAGGTCGGACAACCCCGGGGCTCGAACCCAGGACCTTCTTGGTGACCACGCTAACCACTGCTGCGCCACCGTGACGGCAACAAGAGACTAATGGCACAGAACCAATACCTTCTTTCCACCCCGTAGTTCATTGCTGTTTGGACTCGTTCACACAGACAGCTTTGATGTTCGCCATCATTTCCTGGCTAGTTTGCGAAATCATAAATGGGTAATTATGCCCTAACTCGTGAACAACCGAATGTTTTGCGGTATGTTTGTTCCCCGTGGTATACCGTGGCATCTGTATAAGTGCGGTCTCATCTGGTATTCCTCCAGTGCCTCAAACTGGTGTCAGTGCAAAGTTATCTGAGAGCCATTGATTCGCGAAGTACCGAGTAACCTCCTAACGTATGAAAGATAAATAGGAGAGAACTGCGAGAACTCAGAAGTGTGTAGCAATCACCGTGGATCGATAACCCATTCTTTCTGTCACAGAGGCATCAGTAAGTGGAGGAGTACGCATGCATTTGGTATGATTTCTAGTTAGCCTATGTGTTCTTGTTCCAGAGGGTGTTGCTGTGTGAATTGAAGGGTAATCATAACTGGTTTTCTCTGTTGACCAAAACCAGCATAGAGATGAAAAATTAGGTCAGACTAAACTTACAAGATGTGATCCATATTTTATATATGTAAAAATCTCCCTCTCAATATTTTCGGGGTGTGTCTTCCCCAAGCTCGGGTTGTCTATCAGAAGCCTGGGAGCCTGAGGGTTCTAAGCAGTATCTTAGCTGTTTCTAGGGCTGCACTCTTCTGGACTGAGACCTCAGATGTTGTTCCTGGAATCTGCTGGAGCCACGCTCCCAGTTTGGGGGTCACAGCCCCTTGTGCTCCTATTACCACTGGGACTACTGTGGATTTCACCTTCCACATCCGATCTAGTTTTTCCTTCAGCCCTTGGTATTTCTCTAGCTTCTCATGCTCTTTCTTCCTGATGTCGCCATCGCTCGGGACTGCTACCTCGATCCTTACTGCTGTCTTTTGTTCCTTGTCGACCACCACAATGTCTGGTTGGTTAGCCAGCACCTGCCTGTCAGTCTGGAACTTGAAGTCCCACAGGATCTTAGCTCTGCTATTCTCAACCACTTTTGGTGGGCTCTCCCATTTGGACTTGGGGACTTCCAGTCTGTATTCAGTACAGATATTCCTGTACACTACCCAGCCACTTGGTTATGCCTTTCAGTGTACACTTTCCTAGCTAGCATTTTACACCCTGATACTAAGTGCTGGACTGTCTCAGGAGCATCTTTGCACAGCCTGCATCTTGGGTCTTGTCTGGTGTGGTAGACCCCTACCTCAATTGATCTGGTCCTGAGTGCCTGTTCTTGTGCTGCTATGATCAGAGCCTCTGTACTGTTCTTCAGTCCAGCCTTTTCTAGCCACTGGTAGGATTTCTCTATCAGCCGTGTCTTCTATCTCAGTGGTTTTCAAAGTGGGGGCTGCGGCCCCATAGGGGGGCCGCCAGGAGACACCAAGGGGGCCTCAGCAAATCGGAGGGAAGATGAGGGAAAATGATAAAAAAGAAATTTTTGAAAAATAAATTGAATTATTATGTATGTTATGATCAAATATATTTTATGACAAAAAATGCTTATAATGGAAAACATAAATATTCAATATAACGGAAGGATTAAAATTTGAAGTATAAATGTCATTATTGCATTAACAAAAGTAAGGAAATATATTCAGGAGTTTTTTTTTCTTCTTCTTTTTAACATTTGCCATAGTGTTGTCAATGGGTTTTTAAAGACATCTTGCAAAAAGGGGGGCCCCGGCCAGAAGCTAATGCTATTTGGTGGGCCTTAGCATGGAAAAGTTTGGGAACCCCTGTTCTATCTGTTGATGGTACATCCCATGGAGGGGGTTAGTCTTCCATGATACCACCTCTTCTTCATCCCCACTCTCTGACCTCTGCTGCCTGAGGTACTCACTCAGCAGTCCATCCTGGGGGGCGAACTTCCACGAGTGCATCTTTCATGGATGTTCCTTGTTTCATCCTGGATTGTGGCTCTGACACTCACTAACCCTCCGCCCCCAACTTTTCGCTTATCATAAAGTCTCAGGCTGCTGGACTTCGGGTGAAACCCTCCGTGCATTGTGAGGACTTGTTGTGTCCTGATATCTGTGGCCTTTACCTTCTGCTTTGGCCTGCTTATTATTCCAGCTGGTTATCTGCTGACTGGTAGGGCATATGTGTTGATGGCTTGGATCTTATTCTTCCCACTGAACTGGCTCCTCTGGACCTGCCTCACTGGCAGTTGCTTCTCTATATGCTATATTTGCTTTGGTGCCACCATTCCCCCCATGTACTCAAGCGTATTGGCACACACACAGGAAATGTGTTGAGTCTGGCACATAAGGAGATGAGAAGGAAGTTCCATGACAAATGTACAAGAGCAATCGATAGATGTTAAAATACAAAGCTAAACATTATCCCACGTTTAGCTGGATAATGTTAATTACATGTTTGGTGTGGCTTGATGTGCTGCTCAATATTACCGTGTCGGATGACGTTTTTGATCAGACTTCCTTCTTCAAAATATGCACACTACGGCAGAATTATTTTGCCGGTGTCGCGCCAAAATCTACGAGCGTCGGAAACTGTGACCTGCATGTGAAAGCTTTCTGCACGTTCAGGGTCGTATTGGCTTGGTACAGGACTCTAGGATTTGTGGTATGAAAACAAACTATTGTGACCACCAGATGATGGCAAATCCAGCAAAACTTAAGAAATTAAGGATAACCACTTTGAAATTTTTTTTTTTAACCCCCTGTACAGTCCATCCATCCATTATCCGAACCGCTTATCCTGCTCTCAGGGTCGCGGGGATGCTGGAGCCTATCCCAGCAGTCATTGGGCGGCAGACGGGGAGACACCCTGGACAGGCCGCCAGGCCATCACACAGGGCCCACACACACACACACACACACACACACACTCACACATTCATACCTAGGGACAATTTAGTACGGCCGAGTCACCTGACCTCCATGTCTTTGGACTGTGGGAGGAAACCGGAGCCCCCGGAGGAAACCCACACAGACACAGGGAGAACATGCAAACTCCACACAGAGGACGACCTGGGACGACCCCCATGGTTGGACTACTCCGGGGCTTGAACCCACAACCTTCTTGCTGTGAGGTGGCTGTGCCGCCCCCCCCCCCTTGTATAGTATGCAATGATAATGTAGTAGTACACAAAGATCGAAGGGAAAATGTTCAGCAATCTAGTAATGTCTTATCTGATACCCATGTCTTGTGCTTCTTCTTACTTCACTGAGTGGGAGATCCTTTGGCATTTGTGCAATTGGAAAGATTATGTGCTGTTAAACCCTGAACATTAAGCATATCTGCGTACTATTCACCATGCCACCAGGGCCGATTTCAATATATGCACTCGGGCTGTTGATTAAATATCCTGACTATAGCTCTTTGTGGTTAGCTTAATTTCATAGGCTCAAAGTCTCACCCCTTCACCCCTCTGGTAGCATCACTAGTCGGGTGTCCGGGACGAAGGTCAGCTGAGCAGTCAGGTTAGTGTGAGCTGTGGGATACAGTGGGCCAGAAAGACTCCTTCTTCATTATTGGTGTCCCCTATCGCTTAAGTGCTTTTTTTCATTTTACGGCCCCCCGATACGGTGACTGATCAATGAGGTGGTCCCGCCACTTAATCTCACTGGACCCGCAGTTTTGTGTGAACAATATGAGAGATGGGTTCAAAGCAGGCGAGAGAATTGGCTATGGATGGGGAGGGGGAGGGGGAGGGGGTGTAAAAGGCCGGGAAATCTCGATGCAGGTCTCCGTCGGTTGAGCTCTAGAGTGCAGACATCTGCAGCTGAGGCCGGATGAGTTACTTTCCAACATGGGGGGGGGGGGGGGGGGGACAGCACACGTCAGGCGCAAGTGTGCAGAAGGGGGAACTTGGAGAGAGAAATGGCGGCGCCGACGTGAGTGACAGCAGCGTTTTCGCGGTTGGGGAATCAGAGGGCCTAAAAATAATTCCTCCAAACAAGCCGCGCCATATGGAGCATGTACGGAATAAAGGGGGGCGGGGGGGGGATAACGCTCATTTGTTACTGAGACGGAATTTAAACGAGGCTGTGCAGAGGAGGGACCGCGACGCGGTCTGCGGACGTTTAACACCTACATCTCCATCTATTGCCATTAATGGATGCGTAATGGGCGCTAATCTACCTATTTGCCTTTGCAGATCTTTTATACTTCGCTCTCTTCTGGGTCTCCGCTGAGGGGGAGTGTGACTGGGTCGTAATGTTAACGGTGCATTTTTTCCATTTTCAAGGGCCGAGGCCGCAGAGCCGAGCGGTGCAGCACGACTGAGAAGAAACGATGACAGTTACAGAAGGGGGAGAGAAGACGTTCACCACCGCTGGTCACATACGTTGCAGATGGCGGATGACGCGCCGCCCGGTTCAGGGGCGTTTAAAGAGGCGAGTGACGCCGAACGCGCGCACTGAGAAAGTGCACACACACACACACACACACACACACACACACACACACACACACACACACACACACACACACACACACACGAGTCAAGGCGAAACTCTCCGCCGGCAGCTACCTTCATTCACCGTGACAGCGCGTGGCTAAATGATTCAGATGTATGGCGTTGCCCGTGGCGGTAATGTGTCACGCGGGCCGGGCTGAAATAATGCTTCCGCCAAACATCCATAAATCATCCGAAGTGTGTCCATCTATTGTTCATATATCTCCTTTTAACGTGACAGAGGGCACGTGACGCGTGACGCAATCCCCACCGCTTCCAGGGGCTAATAATTAGCTTTCGGGGCACACCGTCTGTAACTCTCAGAGGGGGACGACTTCCCGGCGCCGCAGATCTGTTGTCTGACCCCTCCTCTGTTGCCCCCCCTGAGGGCTCTTTCTATTTTTTCTCCCTGTTAAGGGTTTTTTTTAGGGAGTTGTTGCTTATCCGATGCGGGGGTCTAAGGACAGGGTGTGTTGCTGTTAAGCCCACTGTGGCTAATTTGTGATATTGGGCTAGGCGGTGGTTAGCGCGGTCGCCTCACAGCAAGAAGGTCCTGGGTTCGAGCCCCGGGGTAGTCCAACCTTGGGGGTCGTCCTCTGTGTGGAGTTTGCATGTTCTGCCCGTGTCTGCTTGGGTTTCCTCCCACAGTCCAAAGACCATGTAGGTCAGGTGAATCGGCTGTACTAAATTGTCCCTAGGTGTGTGTGTGTGGGCCCTGTGGTGGACTGGCGGCCTGTCCAGGGTGTCTCCCCGCCTGCCGTCCAGTGACTACTGGGATAGCCTCCAGCTTCCCGCGACCCCGGTTGGGATAAGCGGCTTGGATAATGGATGGATGGGTAGATGGATAGATATTGGGCTGTACAAATAAAACTGACTTGGCTTCACTTGAATAACGCCCCATTAGACGCCATGATACCGGGCAGTCCCGTGTGTGTCTCTGAAACGCTGGAGACATTGAAAATGTGTCCGCCAGTGACGTCACTGGTGGGCAGTCCGTATAAGAAAGTGCAAATATCAACCCTCCATTGAGCTGTGTAAGACGATGCCAATAACAACAAACAACAACAAACAAACCAGGAAGTACATTTTCACATTCACAGACTGTCCACCGCAGACGTCTCTGGCGGACAATTTCAGCGCCGTTACGGAGACACGAAGAAGACTGCTCAGCGTTGTGGCCGATGACGTGGTGTTGTACTTACAACACATCAGTGCTTGAACTGGAAGAAGAAAAACAAAACAAGCGGCAGCGCTCCACTTATTCAGATGTTGGCGTGTGTGTCAGCCAGTATCAGCAAATCCTCATTTCATCCCGAACAAAAGAAACCGGGCCTGACGTGAGCCTGATGTTAGAATCGGACACCGCTGATGCTCACAACATCCTTCCATCCATCCGTCCGTCCATCCATTATCCAAACCACTTATCCTGCTCTCAGGCTCGCGGGGAGACACCCTGGACAGACCGCCAGGCCATCACAGGGCAATAATATTAAACCTTTGAAAATGATTATGCCCATATATATTGACTAAAATAAAAAATAGATTGTCTCTGTCCAACACTACAGCCCGCCAGTGTCCAGTAGTATCAGCGCTGTGTGACAACTTTACCTGGAAAATTATTGAAACAGATTGCAACTCCTCCTGAACTACTACTACTCCTACTACTACTCTAGTAGTAGTACCCCACGTTACCTTTGGCTTGGTTGGGCGTCTCTACAGACACAGTTGGCCGTGTCTGCGGGTGGGAAGCTGGGTGTGAAGAGTGGGGTAATTGGCCAAGTACAATTGGGGGGGAAAAACTACCACTACTACTCTTCTAGTAGTAGTACTTCTAGTACTCTTCTAGTAACACGGCGGTCGGCAGTTCGAATCCCCCCGTTACCTCTGGCTTGGTTGGGCTTCTCTACAGACACAGTTTGCCGTGTCTGCGGGTGGGAAGCTGGGTGTGAAGAGTGGGGTAATTGGCCAAGTACAACTGGGGAGAAAAAGAGGGAAAAACTACTACTACTACTTCTACTACTACTACTGCTACTACTACTACTCTTCTTCTCCTTCTTCATCTTAAATTAAGGGGACAACTATTTCAATTCTTGACTCTCGTTATTGTTAATCGCGTAGTTGGCTGCGGTGGCCGCAGGGGGTTTTGCTGATACTTTATTTACACCAACAGGCTTTTCGCTGCCAGGGGTGGCGCTAGCGTTCGCTCGCTGCTCCCGGCCGGGGCTTAGTAACGTAGGATTTGGCTTTAGAAGTTCTGTTGTGTCATCTTCTGCCAACAGCCGCCGACAGAGGAAAGCAGGCCGGCGAGAATGGGAACAGGTGAGCGTCACGTAGTGCCCCCTGGGTACGTGGTGCCCCAGTGCCCCCTGGGTAATGCAGCTTATTTAGGGCCATTATGAATCGCCCACGGAGCCGTATGTGGCGAGGGCAGAAAAGAGTACCAGCAGCTTGTGAGAAGTGCTGGCACACAAGAAAAAGTCACGGGGCACCAGAGAGTGACATGTAGAGGTGCCGGTACTGCACACCCGTGACTACTGGCCCATTACAAGCACTGCAACACACACACACACACACATATTTATGATATGTGGTATACTATACGATATACGATGTATCGATATACAATGTATACAATTTATATGTGTGTGTGTATGTATGTGTGTATATATATATATAAAATCCAGTGATTCAAGTACATTTTTTAATGGACAGTACAAGCCCGTTTCAGGCCATAAGCAATCATCTGTCAATATATATTGGCCAGCAGTTGCAGACATAGATATAAGCACTTATTTTGTAATTACAAATAAATCATGACAATAGACAAATACCCCCCCCCCAAATATGACCATTAGCGATCACGTGTTTTTGAAATGTTTGTATGTTGCACATCTCCCTTCCCCATTGGACAATGTGCATGTGATGTGCACGACGAGGCAGTAGACGGTATGTCCTTCCTCGAGTAGTTTTATTGACAGCTGATGATTGCTTATAGCATGTAACAGGCTGGTACTGTCTCATAGAGAATTTACTTGACTCACTGGATTTTATATATATTATATATATATATATATATAGTCTAAAGCAAGTGGAACTGAACAGCTTGGTTGAGTTTTCATCTGAAGGCCGTTCCTGCACTGCGAGGCCCAGGTTCCCTACGACAGCAAACGTCCGCATGGTGTTCACATCTTTGAGCGAGACAAGAGTTCTTACCCCCTCCGGGAGTTTAGTTTATTAGGACCCCCCATTAGCCATCGCCCTCGGCAACAGCTCCTCTTCCCGGGGTCCACAGGAAGAGGAGCTGCGAGTACGGAGGTCAGAGTGCTGCTTTGCGATCTGACCTCCGCCTGGACGAGGGGGCAGGGAAAAAAAGAGGATCTCCCTGAGGGGTTTAATAAAGAAGCAGATTATTCGGACGAGGTTGAAGGAAAGGGCTACTTCCGAGGCGAGGGAGAAAAGCAAAAACAAAAGCGGAGAAGACAAACCCTTCCCCGGGGATCGAGCGCCACAAGAATTATAATAATCCATAGCAGGCGAATCGGTCCCGCGGTGTTGGCTCGCGTCACACTTCATCCCCGTATAAACCACGTTTCCGTCGGCCGCATCTGTAGCTGTTTGCTTTGGGATGAGGACGGAGACTCGGCAGAGATGGTGAAATGAGTAGGAGCTCAGCTCGCTTGATCCGGCCTGCAGAAGACTCCGCTTGATCGCCGGGCCTGATGCAAGGAGCTTCTGAGCAGCTCACCGCATGAATAAACCACGTCCCTAATGACAGCATGAATAACTTCACATGTCGCTGTGCACAGCGCACACAGCACTGAGTGGCGCCTCGTCCCCCAACTCGCTCTCAAGTTACTGGGTTGATGGCAGTAAACCGAGTAGATTTAATTAACCGAGTGCTCTCTTCGCACTCTGATGGCTGCTTCCCATCAACCACAACCTCTGTTACTGCTTTCCTTTCAACTTGTCAGACATTCTGTCTTCATGTCTACATCTCTGCATGCACCGCATTCGTCCTCGCGCCAAGACTCAACCCTGATTCTTGGACTCAACCCTGGTTCTTGGACTCACCCCTGATTCTTGGACTTAACCCTGATTCTTGGACTCACCCCTGATTCTTGGACTCAACCCTGATTCTTGGACTCAATCCTGCTTCTTGGACTCAACCCTGCTTCTTGGACTCAACCCTGATTCTTGGACTCAACCCTGATTCTTGGACTCAACCCTGATTCCTGGACTCAACCCTGCTTCTTGGACTCAACCCTGATTCCTGGACTCAACCCTGCTTCTTGGACTCAACCCTGATTCCTGGACTCACCCCTGATTCCTGGACTGGTGTGAGGGTGATGTTAAAGTTGGATCATGTGACATTTGTGGATAAAAGCGCTTCAACAACATTGCGAACATACACATGCACACGTGCATATTGAACAAGGCTCCATAAAAGCTTCCCTCCCCCTCCTCCTTTTTTCTCCACAGCTGTACTTGGCCAATTACCCCACCCACTCTTCTGAGCCGCCCCGGTCGCTGCTCCACCCCCTCTGCTGGTCCGGGGAGGGCTGCAGACTACCACATGCCTCCGCCTTCTTTTCACCTGACAGTGAGGAGCTTCACCAGGGGGATGTAGCGCGTGGGGAGATCACGCTATTCCCCCCAGTTCCCCCTCCCCCCTGAAAAGGCGCCCCGACTGACCAGAGGAGGCGCCAGTGCAGCGACCAGGACACATACCCACATCCGGCTTCCCAGCCACAGACACAGCCAATTGTGTCTGCAGGGACGCCCGACCAAGCTAGAGGTAACACGGGGATTTGAACCTATGATCCCCCGTGTCGGTAGGCAACAGAATAGAGCACCACGCTACCCGGGCGCCCCCCGTAAAAGCGTTTTTTTGATGAATGATTTAAAACTCCAACAGCTTTGTCTCGGGCCCATCAGGTCAGTGCAGCCTTACCCATAGTTATACTTAAAGGAACCATTTTCCAGTTCAATTCATCCACCGTCCCCCTTCCGAGCAGCCCCGCACCCCCTCCAACCGCCCCCTCAACCCCTGCACCCCGAACCATAAAGAACCTGCCTGCAGCAGCAGCTGCCTCCTTGCATACAAACCTTAAGTGCCCCAGATTCAACAGATCAATTATTCATCGCAGGTGAGCTAGGTGCTCGATGTACATAAAGAGGTGCACACACAGGCACATAGACTCTCTCTTTCACTTTCTCTCTCTCGTACACGCAAGCACGCACACACACACACACACACACGCACGCACACACGCACACACACACACACACACACACACACACACACACACACGTGTACAGTTTCAGCAGACTTATCTAATGGTTTCAGAGAGGCCGGGAGAAATGTGAACTCAAGCAGGGAAGTGTGCGAGGGAACCGCGGTCTATTGCTGCTCATTAGAGGAGAGACAACGGGGCTAACCGAGGAAGGCAGAGCTCTTCCAGGGCGGAACAGGGCCGGTTAGATGCTGACACACAACCTGGGCGTGGGGCGGGAGGGGGAGGAGGAGGATCACACGAGGGAGATGCACAACACCCGGTCCTCCCAGGTACGAGCGTGCACCGTGGCGTGAAAGCGCAGCAGAGCGGTGCTTGCACATCCTCGCCTTGCACATTTCCACGTGTGCAAACCTGCACACGCATCTGCACACATCTTAGAAAAGAGGGGTTTTTTTTTTTTCCAAGGCCGCGTTGCGAAGCAGTTGCGAGGAGAAAAAAACCCCAGCCGGGTTGATGCAACACGGGCCCCACACGCCTACAGATTGGATGCGTGTGAGTACATATTAACACAGTTGTTTACATTGGGGGGATGTGATGTAAAGATAACGCAACAAGGGCGGCGGAGTTGTGCAGTGGTTAGCGCGGTCGCCTCAGAGCAAGAAGGTCCTGGGTTCGAGCCCCGGGGTCCTGTGTGTGGAGTTTGCACGTTCTCCCCGTGTCTGTGTGGGTTTCCTCCGGGGGCTCCGGTTTCCTCCCCCAGTCCAAAGACACGTAGGTCAGGTGACTCGGCCGTACTACATTGTCCCTAGATATGAATGTGTGTGTGTGTGTTTGTATGTTGGTCTCGTGATGGCCTGGCGGCCTGTCCAGGGTGTCTCCCCGCCTGCAGCCCGATGACTGCTGGGCTATAGGCTCCAGCATCCCCGCGACCCTGAGAGCAGGATAAGCGGCTGGGATAATTGAATCAGGAATCAGGAACACTTTATTTGTCATGTCAGTTCATGCACTTGCGTACGTGCAAGGCTCGGGGGGTTTTTGGTTTTTCTTTTTCAAAGCCATCCAGCATGCCGGATTTCGCCACAAGAGGACACTGTTACATAACCTCGCACGAACAGGAACAACTTTTGGATCTGTGGAAGCATAATATCCGGGTGAAAATCACTTTAAAAATCTGAGCATTTTTCGGTGAAATTCGGTGAAAACCAGCCCACAGCAGTGCAACACATCCAAAAACTACAAGAACGCACACATCCAAACTAACACGTCCAGACGAAACAAAATTACACACAAAACAAAAAAATAACTGTCCAAGGGAACGAACGCCAGCCAGGATGACTGTCGCAACCGCTGGTCTGCGTGGGCTAGCAGTTAGCTTAGCCTGCCCTGCTTCAGCATTCCTGTCAGACCGCCCTTGATATTTCCTCCTTGAGTGCAGCTCCAAGCAGGGGCCGTGGTCCCCGGGCCCACCGGACGGAGCAGACCAAGCTCTCCCAGCCGATCCAGCGCCAGCTCTCCCAGCCAGACACCCTTGACACACCCCTCCGCACTCCTCATGACAACCTCAAAAACACCACATTCAACGCCAGGTGAGGCCGCCGCCAGACCGCCCTCAATCTGCATGGGCTAGCAGTTAGCTTAGCCAGCCCCGCTCTCCCAGCCGACCCAGCACCAGCTCTCCCAGCCAGACACACCTCCTCACACTCCTCATGACGACATCAAAAACACCCCAGTCAACGCCTGGTGAGGCCGCCGCCGGACCGCCCTCGGTGTTATCGGAACCGCCGGTCTGCATGGGCTAGCAGTTAGCTTAGCCTGCCCCGCTCTCCCAGCCGATCCAGCACCAGCTCTCCCAGTCAGACACCCTCGACACACCTCCCCACACGCCTCATGACGACATCAAAAACACCCCAGTCAACGCCTGGTGAGGCCGCCGCCGGACCGCCCTCGGTGTTATCGGAACCGCCGGTCTGCATGGGCTAGCAGTTAGCTTAGCCTGCCCCGCTCTCCCAGCCGATCCAGCGCCAGCTCTCCCAGCCATCAAACGAAGACAAAACTTAGACGCAGACGTGGACAAAGACACTGCATGGACGGTACTGGGTGAGGCCGCCGCAAACCTGAACTCACACCGCCATCTTCCCACACCGGAACTGGGTGAGGCCGCTGCGAACGCGAATTCACACCACCATCTTCCCACACCGGAAGCGGAGCTTAAACAAATAGCACACTGTACGGGTGGTTGGGGTTAAGCATGTGAGCTTTTTTAAGCCGGTGTGGTGAGCGTGAAACGAGTAGATAGAAAGTGAAAAGACGGTGAAGAGGGTGGGGGGTGAGGGACGGGGGGCAGGGGGGGGTTTAGATGGTGTAAAAGACCTTGCTCTTAAGAGAGTAATCCCTTTTCATCGAGTAAACTTTTTTTTTCTTCCCTGCTCTGCAAGTTTCACCGTTCATCCTCGTGTCATGTCGGTTCATTAGCCGGACCAGACCTCTGCAGGATCCTTCACGGTGAGCGCCCCCCCCTGTTCTGCTCCCGTAACACATCGGCTCAGCATTCTGCCTCTTCCGTCATGAAACAAAACGGTGCGAAAAACAAAAGGAGTGTGTGTGTGTGTGTGTGTGGCGCGGTGTGGGGGTTGGGGGGTGGTGGGGTGGGGGTGCTCTCTTGGCCATTGTACAGATAATTGGTTTACCTGCAAGTCTCATCAAACCGGTTTTCTCTCCACCGTGCATCTGCTTCTTTGTCCCGATTGGATTCCGTCTCGGGCGTTCTAATGATTCGCCTGACTGTTTCAGTTCCAGTTCAATCTGTCTGGGCTTCATAGAGACCGGCTCCGGCTCCGGCTCTGGCTCGGCTCCGGCTCCGGGATATAACCCATCATCATCTCATTCACTCCAAACCTCCGCAGCCTATTAGAGCCGCCCTTGAGTGCCTGTTGCGTCTTTGCCTACACACACTGGACACACATGTGCGCACACACACACACACACACACACACACTGGACACATGCACACACACATACACAAACAGGACACACACGTGCACATACACACACAGGACACACACACTGGACACATGCACACACGCATGTGCACTCACATACACACACACAGGACACACAAAACACTGGACACACACACACTGGACACACACACACACACACACACACACACACACACACACACACACACTGGACACACACGTGCACATACACACACAGGACACACACACTGGACACATGCACACACACGTGCACACACACACACACACATACACACTCACAGGACACACACGTGCACATACACACACAGGACACACACACTGAACACATGCACACACGCATGTGCACTCACATACACACACACAGGACACACAAAACACTGGACACACACACACTGGACACACACACGTGCGCACACACACAGGACACACACATGCTTACACACACAGGACACACACACTGGACACAGCCACACACGCATGTGCACACACATACACACACACTGGACACACACACACACACGTGCGCACACACACAGGACACACACATACGTACACACACAGGACACACACACTGGACACAGCCACACGCGCATGTGCACACACATACACACACACAGGACACACGTGCACATACACACACACACACACTGGACACATGCACACACGCATGTGCACTCACATACACACACACAGGACACACAAAACACTGGACACACACACACTAGACACACACACACACACACACACACAGGACACACAAAACACTGGACACACACACACTAGACACACACACACTGTACTGCTGCCTAGCTCTGGCCCGTGCAGGCTCGTCCCCCCCAGCCAGCCATCAGTGGCTTTTGTGTAGCATTAAATACATAGTTATTGCTCACAGCTGCTTTGTGCCCTACATGTCAGTGGCAGAATGCTCAGGAAACGACTCCTGCCCTCTCTTTCTGCCGCCTCTTCTTCTTGTCACCCCGTCACTTCCTCTCCGCTGCTGATTTGTGATTTCCGTTGTGCTCTCTAAAGCCGGCAAAGCGGCGGGATTCTCCGCAGGAAACACAGTCACCGCCTGGTTGTGATTAAAGGGAGTCTGGTCTGGCCGTTAGAGATAGTTTACCGGCTTACGGGATTCGCCGAGTCACCACACCACCCCGCAAACCCACTTCAGAGTGCTCCGTCTGCAGACCTTCAAACACCTTATCCAGCGGAGGACTTTCTCGGGCCGCTTTGCCGAGATGCCGCGTTTTCAGCTGTACAGGAAGCTCAGCACCACCACCACCACTTCCCTTAGGCGTGTTAATGATTTGAAGTTGTTTTTTTTTTGTTGTGTTTTGCTTTGCCTCCACTCCATCGTAAACCCGAACCCTCTCAAGGCGAACCACACCAGATACCCAGCTTTGCTCCCCCCCCACCCCGCCCCATTCTGCTGCTTGTTTGTATGCAACTACCGCTCACTAGTGAGTGCTCCCAATCCCCTCTCCCCTTGTAAAGCCAAGTGCCTTGCTGCAGACATTCTACAGATAAGTGGTTTATCCCCCCACCCCCACGCTGATGGCCTGAGACTAGAGTTTACTGCATGTAATGACTTGGTCCCTTGAACTTTTCAACATACAAGAGAGCCTCCCGCAGAAGGGCCCACCGTGTTGCAGGGAACAAATATTCAGACAAGCGCTCGGCGACGGGCTGGATGCTGAAACGTGACGGCCTCCTGCCACTTCCTCCCCTCTCCTTGAAGATGGATAATGAAAAGTGCTGTCAAGGGCAGATCCAGTAGAGGGACATGTTTACAAAACAAGCCGTGAGCGTGAGAGTTCCAATAGAGAGGGAGCAAGGAAAAGGGTTGGAGTGGGAGTGGGTGGTGGAGCAGGTGGGTGGTGCTGGTGGGGGTAGGCAATCGAAGTTCCCCATAAGTTAAAGAAAAAGAATGAGCGAAAGATTATGCCTCGGGTCTCTCTGTGTGCAGCGCAGGACTCCTTCACACCAGACTGACCCTGCCTCGTAAAGCACCTCTACCTTGCATATCTCCCCATTGGGGCTATTATCTTCACACCTCTATGCCCTCACCACCACAAATCCCCCCCCCCCCCCACACACACACAAAGCTCTTGGCTTTGCCTTTGGTGTCCAATCGGGCCCCAGTCAACCATGGGAGCCCCTGACGGCACAGCTAGCTAAAACTCACCGCAGGTTTTGCTGATGGGTTTCTTTAAGTCCAGTTCCCATGCTATTAGGATGATGAACTTAGTTTCAAAAGGGAAAAGGAGGAAAGAAAAGAAACCCCAATACAATACTAACAAAACAATACTGAAGCTACTGGCGCCTTTATAAATTCAAACTTAGCGACTGTGGTAGCCGCAGCAGTGACTGAGCAACGCACATCAGATCCATTCAGAATGAGTTTTAACTGCTGTTTCTTCAGCTTGTTCTCCACCCCAGAACAAATGAAACAGGTTGGAGTCCTGGTTTCAGCCATTGGGGTTGCAGTATCTGTTGCTAAAGCTATTTTATGAGCGTGTTCTGCTGATATTGCTTGTTTACCAGAAACAATGCTCTCTAAATTACCCGCTACCCTGCCTCATTCCACACATTTGGCTGCCATATTGAAGGCTATGGGGCATATAATTTTTACCCCCGGAAAGTCCTACCTGACACGAACCGTTGATATGAGCGACTACAACAGCGTTTGTGACTCTGGTTGTTTTGTGGATCGGTTATTGTCTGTAATAAGCCAGCAATAGAGCGTATCAGAGTTGGGGGGGGGGGCATGTAAAGCTTCCAGATTATAGCTTTAGATAAACAACCGAAGATGTCTTGACATTTAAAAAAAGAAGAAGTAAGGAGAATGAAAAGCAAGTACAACGTGAATACATTTTCAACAGTGATGGAAACGTCTGTCCGCTGTCTGTGAGCGAGTCTTCTCTGAAGGTAGCAGAGGAAAGACGGTGGAGGTGGGGGGGGGGGGGGCATGAAGGTTAGCAGGCAAGAATAATATTTGAGAGAGATACTGAAGAGTCTCGTCAGACATGAGCGAGAAGGGGAATTACCCTTCAAAATCGGATAGCGCAGCGAAATGTCATGTGGCGAGGTTATGCATATTTGTCAACCAGTGCCTGATATTCAGAATTATGTTTCTACATCTAGCGAGGAAGAGCAGCGGCAAAATGTTCCAGATACTTCTGCTTTTCCTCTTCCCCGGGTCGCTGGGGCACCTTCGTTCCTCTACGGATGATGTGAGCGAGTCCGTCAGAACACACCAGTGGCTGCGTTTTGAGAGGAGGGGCTGGTTGGCGCACAGGGGAATGAGGTGAGGAGGGGGATTTGGTTGGTTTAGCTAATGTAATGACTGGGGTTGTGTTTAATATGTGTTTTGTCTGGGGGGTATAGAGAGACAATGAATAGCATGATAATCGTGATAATTAGAGATAGGAGAATATGAAAATTTCATGCTACCATAATCTCACAGGATTATCACTATTTTAAGCGTACTGCAATATCAGCTCGGAGGTGCGGTGAAGATTTGGCTGGGATTTGCTTCATTAAGAAGAGACTCGGTAAGATGTTGCTATCTACTTTATTTTGTCTAATAATGAGCGGGGGGGCACACACAGCGAGGTACGCATGCGGTAACTATGTGGCCTAAAACACACTTGATTAAATTAAACTTCTGGGGTGGTCTAGTCTAACACAGAACATTTAGGGGTTCATTTAACCCATGTGCCAAGGGAAAATAGCTATATTAATGGAGTAAACCCCGTCCAAACGTAGGGTTTCTTCTACCTCGTTTCAAACGCTGCTGGTCATTGAGCAGCAACTACATGTGAAACGATGCATCATCGCTGTGGGAAAATGCTTAGTGCCGTGTTGTGGCAGGGGTGGACTTAAGCTTCCAGCAACACAATTTATGCACCCATTCAAACCCCAGTAGATCAAACGGTTGTCAAAGAGCGGTCGTTGTAAATCGAACAAATAGGGAATCTGGTCACAGATCTCCCTGGTAACAAGCGAGAATCTTATCCGATCTTGCCAGAACATTTTCCACACTGATGCAATATAAACATATGCAAATAAACAAGGAATTAATCTTATCAGAATACGTTTAGAAGCAATTAAGACGCTATACCCAAGAGGCTTTAGAACAAATAGGTCGCAATCTCTCCCCGTTCTCTTCCCTACACACACTGGTGAGCACTACTGGTTGGCTTCAGTAAGGTGTGGGGACATGTAAACTAATTAATGAATTTGCAAGCGTTGCTTAAGACTTGTCCTTCAGCCAATTGTAGAAAATGGTGCAAACATTTACCCATCTGCTGGACACCGGTGACCCACTTACAAAGATTATACTGGCTACTGTAAAACAAAAAAATTATATATATATATATATATATGTGTGTGTGTGTGTGTGTATATATATATATATATATGTATATGTATGTATGTATTACACACACACACGTCTCATCTCATTTCATCTCATCTTCAGCCACTTCTCCGGGGTCCGGTCACGGTGGCAGTAAGCTAAGAGCACTCCAGACGTCCCTCTCCCCAGCAACGCCCTCCAGCGCCTCCTGGGGGATCCCGAGGCGTTCCCAGGCCAGGATGGACATGTAGTCCCTCCAGCGAGTTATGGGTCTACCCCAGGGTCTCCTCCCAGTATGGACATGCCCAGAAAATCTCCAAAGGAAGGTGCCCAGGAGGCATCCTAATCAGATGCATGAACCACCTCAACTGGCTCCTTTCGACGCGAAGGAGCAGCGGCTCTACTCTGAGCTCCCTCCAGATGTGCGAGCTCCTCACCCTATCTCTAAGGCTGAGCCCAGACACCCTACGGAGGAAACTCATTTCAGCCGCTTGTATCCGCCATCTCACCCTTTCAGTCGCTACCCAAAGCTCATGACCATAGGTGAGGGTTGGAACGAAAACTGGCTGGTAAATTGAGAGCTTTGCCTTCTGGCTCAGCTCCCTCTTCACCACAACGGTCCGGTACAACATCCGCGTTACTGCTGATGCTGCACCAATCCGCCTGTCAATCTCCCACTCCATCCTACCCTCACTCCTGAACAAGACCCCGAGATACTTGAACTCCTTCATTTAAGGCAATAACCCATCCCTAACCCGGAGAGAGCAGTCCACCATTTGGTCTCAGACTTGGGGGTGCTGACTCTCATCCTGGCTATTTCACACTCGGCTGCAAACCGCACCAGTGCACGCTGGAGTTCGCGTTCTGATGAAGCCAACAAACCACATTATCATAAACTTCCGTATCATTACTGGAAATCCTTCGATAGAGCATATCGTTCCTGTTCTTCAGCACCTCCACTGGCTCCCTGTTAAATACCGTATTGGCTTAAAGCTCCTGCTCCTCACCTTTAAGGCCTTTAATAACCTAGCTCCTTTGTATCGTTCTGAATTCCTTCATATCCGCATGCCCTCCGGTACTCTCAGATCCTCTTCTGCTCTCCAACTCACGACACCATTGCCCCGCTTGACTACCACGGGGACTAGAGCCTTCAGTCATTCTGCCCCCCGCCTATGGACCTCTCTCCCACAAGACATTCACAACATTGACTCTCGTTCAACGTTCACATCCCATCTCAAAACACACCTTTTCAAACTGGCATATTCAGTCTCATCCACACTTCATTGAGTTTTGTGCAGATCCTGATTTTATACTTATCTCTTATATTAACTTTTTATTGTCTACCTTGCTTTGTCTGGTACACTGTGTGATACAGTGCTGCTTGTTTTGTTTTGGTTTTTTACTGTATTCTGTAAGGTGTCCTTGAGTGCTCTGAAAGGCGCCCACACAAAAATGTAGTGTTATTATTGTTATTATCCGCTAAGAGCAGAGATGCAATTCTGAGGTTCCCAAAACGGACACACTCCTCACCTTGTCTGTGCCTTGAGATCCTGTCCATGAATTTCACAAACAGAATCGGAGACAAGGGACAACCTTGGCAGAGTCCAACACCCATTGAAAACGTTTGAGTTTGTACTGAGAATGTGGACACAGCTCTCACTTTGGTTCTACAAGGACCAGATGGCTTGTAGCAACTGCCCCGGTACCCCATACTCCCGTAGTGCCCCCTACAGAGTGCCCCGGCGTACACGGTCGTAAGTCTTCTCCAAGTCCACAAAACACATGGAGACTGGCTGGTCAAACTCCCATGCCCCCCCTCAGCACTTCCGCAAGGGTAAAGAGTTGGTTCATTGTTCCACGGCCAGGACGGAATCCGCATTGTTCCTCCTGGATCTGAGGTTCGACAGTCAGTCGGAGCCTCCTTTCCAGCACCCTAGAGTAGACTTTCCCAGGGAGGCTGAGCAATGCGATGCCCCGAAAATTAGCGCACACCCACCGGTCCCTTTTTTAAAATATGTGAGCCACCACCTCCGTCTGCCTGTCCTCAGGTACTGTTCCCGACCTCCACACGACACTGAAGAGGCGTGTCAGCCAAGACAGCACAACAGTGTCCAGACAGAGCCTTCAGCATCTCAGGGCGAATTTCATCCACACCTGACGCCTTGCCACCGAGGAGCTTCTTAACTACCTTAGAGACCTCTGCCAGGGATATGGGTGGGTCTGACCCGAAGTCTTCAGACTCTACCTCCTCCACTGAGCACATGTTAGCTGGGTTCAGGAGCTCCTCAAGGTCTTCTTTCCACTGCCCAAGAACATCCCCAGTCCGGGTCAACAGTTCCCCTCCCCGGCTGAACACAGCCTGAGTCAAGCCCTGCTTCCCCTTCCTGAGTCGCCAGATGGTTTGCCAGAACTTCCTTGAGGCCAACCGAAAGACCTCCCCTGTAGCCTCACCGAACTCCTCCCACGCTCGAGTTTTTGCTTCCGTGACCGCCGCAGCCACAGCCCTTCTGGCCTCCCGGTACCTGTCTGCTGCTTCAGGAGACCCCCGGGCCAACCAAACCTGAAAGGTATCCTTCTTCTGCCTGACGGCTTCCCTCACTGCCAGTGTCCACCAGCGGGTTCGTAGGTCACCACCTCGACATTATATATATGTATATATATATATTCTCATCCATCCATTATCCGAACCACTTACCCTTACTCAGGGTCACGGGGATGCTGGAGCCTATCCCAGCAGTTACTGGGCGGCAGGCGGGGAGACACCCTGGACAGGCCATCAGTCCATCACAGGGCCCACACACACACACACACACACACACCTAGGGACAATTTAGGCTGATTCACCTGACCTACATGTCTTTGGACTGTAGGAGGAAACCGGAGCCCCCGGAGGAAACCCACGCAGACACGGGGAGAACGTGCAAACTCCACACAGAGGACGACCCGGGACGACCCCCAAAGTTGGACTACCCCAGAGCTCGAAACCAGGATCTTCTTGCTGTGAGGTGACTGTGCTAACCACTGTGCCACCATGTCCCCCCCCCCCCCCACACACACACACACATATATATATATATTTTTTTTTTTTAAATATATATATATATATAAAATCCAGTGAGTCAAGTAAATTGTTTATGAGACAGTACCAGCCTGTTTCACGCCATAAGCAATCATCAGCTGTCAATGTGATTGCATATGGCGTGAAACAGGCTTGTACTGTCTCATAAACAATTTACTTGACCTATTAGATTTTTTTCTCATTTTTGTGCACTTTCCCTACTGTTGAGTGTTTCTTTTGGCAAATGTATATATTTCTATATATGTAAATGTATATGGATATGTACATATGGTTTTTGGTTGGATTTCACTCTGCCTGGAGGTTGTTCTGAAATGTTGTGGGTCAACAAACATAAACGAGAGAGGAACATGCTCCTCTAGCTGCCATACTTTGAACAAACATCTGTTGTAAACCGTAAGACCTGCTGGTGTCCAACACCCGAAACACACGTATAGCCCTCAACTCGTCTTATAGCTGAAACAAATAAAAACAACAGTAAATGAACAAGTGGCAGCGATGCCTCACAGCAAGAGGGTCCTGGGTTCGATTGCCGCCTGTGGTGGGGTTAGCACTGGTGGGTTTTGCATGTTCTCCGCGGGCCTGTGGGTGTGCAGTGGCCGTCTGTGTGGACCCTGCATGTTCTCCCTGTGCTCGCATGGGTTTCCTCCAACATGAAGAAGAACCCCAATAAAAACAGGCAGAACGCTCTCCTGCCCTGTCCCGGGCCACGACATGGATGGCCCCCTGGAACTGGTCCATGGGTGCAGAAGGGCTGCCCAATGGTGCTCCTGGCTGCCCCTGGAGGAAGAACAGCAGGATGGGGAACATTTCTTCGTCCACCACTCCCTGCATGTGAGTGTGTGTTCCAGTGTGTAGCTGTAAGATGAATAGAGTCTCTATTCTCCTCTTCTCTCTTCAGGTATATTTGAATGAACCACCTCCCTTTTAAAAACCAACGAGTATCACGCGGCGCCCCAGTGTGTCACGATCTCCACAGTTAAAACCGGGATAAAAGTTAACGTAAACGTCAACAGCACATTAACCGCTATCCACTTTCCTCCCAGAGCCGGTCTACTACCCCGTATACACCAAACCCTTAACGGGAACGTAATGGATCACGTTTAATACGGACAAATAATCCGATGTTCCGTTCTTTGCTTCGGCGGACACTTAATAGGTACTTTATTAGCCCCATCCATCTCGTACCCAAGTGCTTTTCTGCTGCTAGGGCCTATCTACGTATAATCAGGATCCACAAATTCCATGTGTTAAGACCACCTCCATGTGTCTGTAACTGCCTTTGTGTGTTTGTGGCCATCCTCCCGTGATTCACTACACCAGCCAGTAAAGTGTAGCTTGGCTCAAAATCTTATTTTTCTTAGACGAGTGAAACAGCGTGCCGACGGCGCAATCATTTCCCTGGTCTCCGGTGCAAATTGAGCATGCATAAAGACATCCAATGCAAATAAAATGTTCTCTCTCTCTCTCTCTCTCTCTCTCTCAATATTTTTCTTTAAACCAGTCACGTTCATCTGATCTTACTCCAGCAATCTGCCATATTCAAAATCCTCCAAAGAGTGTTGCTGTGTCGGAAATGAGCAAAAATAATTGCACCCTTCTGTCAATTTTTGTAACCTGTTTGCAGGAAAACAAGTCTTTAAGCCTAAATGACTTGTTTGGATTGGTAATTTCCACACCGTTAGGTCATGCATTTTGAATGTGGTAATTTGCCCGGTGCATAATTTTCATTCAGTTCCTTCATACATGCAGCTTCATACATAAAATCATTTTCCTTCTATTACTGTTACACATACAAAGCCGGCGTTTTGTGCTTGTTTTTTTTTGTTTTTATCGCTGAATGAGCGATCGCCAGCAAAAACATCATCCCAGTTTTATTGTAGTAACCGTGTGGCATGGTGGCAACGATAAATGCTCGCAGAAAGCAAAGAAACTGTTATGTCCCGGAAATCGGCCTCCTCGGTGGTTTAAATTCATGTTGTACTTTTAAAATATTGAATATGAGGGGTGCACTGCGGGCATCTGGCGGTGCCGGCTGTCGAAACCAGCGCGCGTTTCCCTTCCAATTATAGTTTTTACACTTGTCGCCGGCCAAACACTGATGACTGACTGACTGACTGACACCCGCTCTGCGGCCTCCGGCGTCAAGTGCTGTGGCATTATTATCCCAAGGCCGCTGTCCCCTTCCTTCCTTCCCTCCACTGATAGGCCGTGTGTTTGAGAGTGTAAATCTGTGGGGAGGGGATTCTGTGCACCCTGTACTTAGAGGGAGAGTGAAAACGAGTGGTTTTATTTTTGCTCTTTACTTTCTTCCCGAGACTAATGACGCCACAGGCGTGAGAGATGGCGACGGCGAAAAAAATAAAAAAAATAAATAGAATTGTGCGGCAAGCACCTCTCAGATGAAAAGGATCTCTTGTCGGGGTACCTCTCTTTATCTCCCTCTCTTTATCACTCTCTTTATCTCTCTTTTTCTGCGCCCCTTCTCTCGTTCTCCTTCCTTTCTTGCTCTCTGACACGTGCCTTGGTGCTCTGATGGGAATCGGCTCTGTGGATTGCTCCAGTTAGAGATGACAAAACAGAAATCGGAGGCTTATTCCCCCTACAGAAGTGAGCGGCGCCGGGGCCGCGGAGCGAGAGGAACGCGTCTGAAGTGTGGAGGGACGGCGAGGAGAGCCGTGCATGGAGATTAGAGCCGCTGGGGAGCTTTATACTCCACCTGTCTCCGCGACATCAGTAATGATGAGTGCGAGACTGATGATCACATTTATATTAAATCCCGCGAAGGCGACGGGCCCCATTTCCGGCTCCCCGCAGCTCACGAATGGAAATCTGTTATGGACCGTTTTGTCGATTTGGATCCACCTGCATGTCAGCAGCTCCGTGTGTGTCAGGCTGGCAATCTGGCATCAACTCTCCAAACTCTCCTTTGCTGTCAACTAAAAGCGCTGGACCATAAATATGAAATTTAATGGATCTGCTGGCGGTTGTTGGCACTTTTAGAGGTGCCAAATATTAACTTTTAAGGAGGAATTTCACAGATGGTTTTGTGTTTGTGCAAACAGTCCTGATGAGTAACGGCGTCGACTGAAGCAGTGAAATCCTCACCGTGTGCTCTGCTGACGGAGAGATCGCCATTTTCGCTCACGGTCTTTCCCACGGCGCCGGTACACGTACCAGAATGCATTGCGTGTAAGCTTCTGCATTGTCGTCCATGGCGTTGTGGGACGTCATTTCCACCATCGGAAAATGACGTTCAGCTGATGTCACAATACGTCACTTGGCGGCCGGGAATTTTTTTTTTTAAAATTTAAGCACTTTATTTTGAATTTGCCACTTTACTTTGGATTTAACGAGCAGTTAGTCGTTAGAAAGTAGACAGGGGTACAATGAGAGTGTCAGGAGTGGTTTGTGACAGAAGGGTACCAGCAAGAGTTAAAGGGGAGGTTTACAAGATGGTTGTGAGACCAGCTATGTTGTATGGTTTGGAGACAGTGGCACTGATGAAAAGACAGGAGGTGGAGCTGGAGGTGGCAGAGATGAAGATAAGATTTTCATTGGGGGTGACGAAGAAGGACAGGATTAGGAAGGAGTATATTAGAGGGACAGCTCGGGTTGGACGGGTTGGAGACAAAGCAAGAGAGGCAAGATTGAGATGGTCTGGACATGTGTGGAGGAGAGATGCTGGGTATACTGGGAGAAGGATGCTGAATATGGAGCTGCCAGGGAAGAGGAGAAGAGGAAGGCCAAAGAGGAGGTGTATGGATGTGGTGAGGGAGGACATGCAGGTGGCTGGTGTGACAGAGGAAGATGCAGAGGACAGGAAGAGATGGATGATCCGCTGTGGTGACCCCTAACGGGAGCAGCCAAAAGCAGTAGTAGTAGCAGTAGTAGTAGTAGTAGGCTTTGAATTTGATGACCACGGTGTTCTGATATTGGCCAGACTTTGAAAAAAAGTGCCATACTGGCGAGCTGACCTGTCCTTTTTTCTTTTTTTTTAAATTTTTTATCAGTGATGAACTAACTGCACTTGGCCAGAAAAAAACTTGGTTTCACTGCCAATATCAGATTATATATATATACTGGATTATATATATATACACACACACACATACACACACACACTAGGGAGGAAAAAAATTGGCCACAAAAAAAAGTATAACAATTAAATAAAGTTGCATGTAGGATCAAAAAAAAAAAGGAAAAGAGGTCTTTTTCTTGCGCTATCCCTGTTGCAGGCAGACAGATGAGGATGGAAATCGGTGAATTGTCCCTTTAACTTAATCCTGCAGAGTGTAAAACTGCACTCCAAGTGCATCTCCTCTTATTTTAGAATAAACTTTATTTGAACTGAAAGGGGGGGGGCCCTGTGATGGCCTGGTGGCCTGTCCAGGGTGTCTCCCCGCCTGCCGCCCAATGGCTGCTGGGATAGGCTGCAGCACCCCGCCACCCTGAGAGCAGGAGAAGCGGTTTGGATAACGAATGGATGGACGTATACTAATCATAATAATAATAGGATAATAATTATGATGATAATAATAATAATAATACGATAATGATAATAATAATAATAACAACAGTAATAATAATGATAGGACATGTACACTAATTTAAACCAAGAAAGGTCTTCCACAGTTTAACGTTTGGATAAAAAAAGAACCTCTAACAGGCTGAATTGAGAGTCAGTAGACCTCCGCCCTGATGCACTGTGTAGCATCCTAACCAACCCTCATCACCTCATCTCCCAACGGGCACACAGTTTGAATAGCGTTATAGTATATGCACACCCCCAGTAGTAAGTACTCTCCATAATAACTGCACCGTCACAGATAATACTGGCCGTTGTGTGTTAAGCACATGCAGGAAATGATAAATCAAAAAGCAGTTTTCATTTAATGAAAATATCCAAATGTCACACTAGACACAAGCCCTGACACATGTCTGCTTTCGCATTGTCTCTCAATTTGCCATCAGTCACAGCTAAATGCAGCGGATGGTTTCCGTCCCATTGTTTTCTCTTGGGTGTTTTCCAGACGTCTGCTCCGTCAGTGCCGGACTGTAAGTGTCCCTGAATCCTGAATTTTTCATTAAAAGACAGGGGGTTGATTTAAAACTCTTCCAATTGGAACGTGCCTTTTGATAAAAGGATGCCAAACAACGCTGCCGGGTTTCTGGAGACGAGACAGTTGTGTTGACGGCCAGCATTTTAAACAGGCTTTCGCTCCTGGGGGTGTAAGGTCACCCGCATCCTAATCCAGTCTCTGCGTCCTTTTAGACTCACTTTGTGAAGCAGTGCAACGTTCAACCAAAGCTGTACTTCCTGTGTGTGTGTGTGTGTGTATTGGGGGTGGGGGGTTCTGTTTCTCAGCCTGTTTTTAAGACAATATAGTCCATATGTTCAATTTTACCTCTTATATCCAGCTGGTTGTGCGACTGTGTGCCAGACACATTTCCTGGTCATTCGGCAGTGAAGTGACAGCCCTCGCCACTTCTCACATCCACTTCTCACATCCACCTCTCACATCCACTTCTCACAGCCACGTCTCACAGCCACGTCTCACAGCCATGTCTCACAGCCACGTCTCACAGCCACGTCTCACAGCCACGTCTCA